>NC_132845.1:50378049-50681079 GCF_048164855.1 Canis lupus baileyi | reverse complement strand
ATGGGGGAGAGCTTCATCACGGTTGCAGAAGTGGGGACACCCTCAGCTCCAGGCTGGGCCTTGGAATAGGGGATCCTCCTTCCTAGATCGGGAGATGGTTGGCAGGCGAACCTGCAGGGCACAGGCGGGCAGAGGGTTCCTACAGTGAGAGTCAAGATCAAAGTCAGGAAGTTTCAGGGGAGAAAGACTCAGCGCCTCCTTCCTGCCTCCTGGCCTTCTCCTAGGCTTCTCAATGATCACGATGGTGGGGATGACAATGAGGGCATCCATGAAGATGGCCATTATGACAGCTATCATGAAAATCCTTATGAAGCACCCCCTTTAGCAATTCCTTATTTCAATAAATCCTCATCCCATCCTCATGGGGTGGCTACTACAGGATGGCCATGAAGTCTGGAAACACGGATGCTTTGTATTATGCTTTTTTAATCTTTGGGAGATGCCCTTGATGACACTGTGTTTTTGCCTCTGTTTCCAGATTACGGACATCCTATAGTACTGTTGCTAATTTACAGAGGAGAAAACAGAGAGGCTCAGGGAGGTAAAAAGATTTTCCCAGAAGCCACAGAGACAAGCCCACTGAACCTTCCTAGCTTCATAGGGGGAAAAAAAAAAAGGAACCAAAATGCTCAGATGTGGTATGGATGACTTACATGGTGCACAGCACTAACTTTTTTTTTTTCTTCACTAGTTGCCAACCTTCAAGAATTGGGTGATTTCATAATATCCAGATTTCTGGCTTTTCTTAACATGTCAGAAGATCTGGCCAGGTGGGCATGCTGAATGGCACGGCTGCAGCTGCAACCAGAAGCTACTATTCCCTTAAGGTGGGTACACACCGTCCTCTTGGCCATGGCCCTTACCCTATGCATCTGGACTGGCCTGAGTTTGTGACTCCTATCCCCTAACCACCATGGCTTATCGATCCCCCCAAAGGAAGGTACCTAAATTTAGCCCGCTGGACGGCTCATTCAACAAGACCCCACCCTCACCTCCGGACCCAAAAGTGAAAAGATCTGGATGTCCTAATTTGAAAGGAGAAAGGGAAAATCTCGAATAGTTCACAAGTAAGTTCAACACTGGCTTACTCATTTTCAAGCCTCTACCTGGAGCTCAACAGTCTGGACTTTTCCTGGGGTGGTGGGACCAGGCAGGGAGGTGGCAGTGGGGAGGTTTTGGTGCAGAGCACAGAACAGGAAGAGGTTATTAGCACCACTGTTTTCTGGCTTCCTGCACGGCCACCTCATACAGCTGCCTGTGAACTGGCTGTTTGTTCCTAGCTGTCCCGGAAGGAAGCGCGCTCATCACCCACGACAACAGAGTTGGCCCAGGGAGCCGAGAACGTGCACAGGGGCTCTGAGCCTGGCTCTCCTAATGTACAGGGCAACCCCAGGGCTGTAGAGACAGGAAAATGGGAAGAAAGCGCAGCCTGGGATAGAGCATCCTGCAGACCACTGACAAAGCCCCAGCTGGGGGACAGGGAGGAGGAGGCCAGAGGAAGGGGGTCCGGGGGGGGCACATGGATTTCATACAATGAGCTCCTTTCATCAGTGAATACAGGACTCTCCTCAACTCAGTCTCAATGGCTTTGTTTCTCAAACGACCCATTCTACACCCAGAAAGCCAAGTTTGCCAGACCCTGTGCCAAGGTCAGGCAAGAGCCTGAGACCCCCAAGCAAGCAGCTAATCAGCACCCAGGAGACAACCACGGTGCTCAGCGTTGTTTGGCTGACCCAAAGTCTACAAAGATCCTCTTTTATTTTTATGCTTTTCTGCATTGGGGTTGGGGTGGGAGGGGTGCTCGCTCACACGCGTGACATGTTTGGCATAACTGTGGGATCTATTCAGGGTCGTAAGTGCTCCCTTCCCACGAACTTCATTGAGACATCTGCGCAGAGGAGGCGGGGCGGGACGAGACAGGACTAGAGAAGCAAGAGGCTAGTTAAAGGTCTGCAGTCTCGAGTTGACCAAATTCAAGATGGGGTAGGACTCCCTGCTGATGACCCAACAGGAGCCTCGGTTTTGCAGGCATGTCAAGAGGCTGGTCCTCAAGAATTCCTCACCCAGGTAGCAAACAGCCAAACGGGAACCTATGGCAAGTATTCAGTTCAGACAGGTTTTGTTTATCCTGTGCAATGTTTTCCAAAGAATAAAGTTAAAGATGATGCTGACACCTAATATTCGGGAGGTTTCACGTAAAACTGCCAAGTCCTGGCATTTCTTGGAAAATCAGAAGACCTGACAACATAATGCCATCACCTCCATAAGGTACCAGTGTTCTGGATCCAGGGAGAAGATCTTAGATGGGGCAGGTGTCCTGTAGCCCGCCCAACCCCCAAGCATGCTTCCCTTACTAAGGCAACGTGGTAGCTGCTCGCGGGCCCCAGACTCTGCAATCTCTGATTTATGAAGTCCCAAAACTTTCAGCCGAGGCCCTGGGACTACAGATAAATACAGGATACGGATCGTAGACTGGTTGCAAAGCAAACCTGGCTACAAAATCCAAGGACAGCTGGACTTAAAAAGCAAGAGATGAATACACATCCACTGACTGGGTCAGGATCGGAGTCTGCTCCCACGAGTAGGAGCGGGGGTCCTCTACCCTCGTCACTTCCTGCTATATACTATTTTGACAACTTGTCTCATTTTCCCAAGGCCAGGTACCATCGTCTTTGTTCTTATGGTTAATGAAGTTCCGTAGCTTCCACATTGACCGTGGTCAGCAAATTCTTACTGAACCCAAATCAACTGAACCTCCAGTCATGCTGGCTTGGGACTTAGAAGATGAATGCTCAGGACCCAGCCAACTTATGAGTTGCAGGAAGTTTTCCTGACTTCAAGTCAGGTTCCTCCCGCAAAGATGAGCCCTGGGAATGAAAGGCCAAGCAGAAACAGAGGAGCTCTGCCGACAGATCGGCTAACAGGAGACGCAGCGGCAGAGAGGTTCCTCTGTTTAGGATACATAGCATATCTGGTGAGCTATGGTCTCCTTGGAAGATATTATGCATACTGACATCATAAAAATGAAATTTATCCAAGGCTACAAAAACTCAACAGAAACAACGCAGGCCCCTCTGTGGTGGCAGGTGCAGTGTTATTTATTGTAGCTTTTCTAGGTCCAAGAAGGTAGACTGAGGCTTATTCCATTTGCTTCTATCGTAGGTAGCCTGGACCATTATTCCTCAGCTCGTATAGGATTGTGGGTTTCTACACACATGCAAATGATGGCGAGCTTTCACTTGAGTGAACATGTGGTCTCTTCCACCCAAAGCCCTCCTAGAAAGCTGCAATGGAATCTGTAGATTTTGTTTATCTGGCATCCCTGATTTGGGGGAATCCCCTCTGAGTCACCCCACTCCTGATACTAGTTTCAAATGGCCACTGTGAGAAGGGGGAAGCCCGCTCCAGGGAAGATGCCACTGAGCAGACTTATTGCCGAGCTGTGACATAAGCAAGAAAGAAGAAAAGGAAAAGCATGCAGGATCTTATTTCTGCACTTTGCATTTACTTCTAATTATTCATGCAGGAACATCTTTAAACACCAAAAGGGGGGAAATATTACAGTTGCTCTGATTTCACACGCTAACTGTATTTACATGCTAACAGCATTTCTCAGGGACAATTATCTTATTACTAGTGCACTAATCTTTTCAATCTTTTCAACACAGTTTACAGCTGCAGACTTCAAAAATTAAGGCTAATTAAGGCCCTGTTTTTCAGCAGGTAGGGTAAACTACTTACACATTTGAACCGAGTACAAGAAAATCCATCCGGGGAGAGTGCTTGATGGGGAGCGGGCACAGTGTCAAAGGTAGAGAGAAGAGGCCGTGTGGCTTCCATTAATTGGGGGGGGGGGGAGCTTGGGGGGGGGTTAAAACCCTTCCAATGGCTTCTAGAATCCAGCAGACAAGCTGCATCCATGGAGAGACCTGTAGATATCAGGACCAAGGACAGCTGGCTTGGCCCATTCAAGAGGAAAGTTACTTTTATTTCCAGGCCCCCATGCTTCCACGTGATTTCAGCAGAGCCACAGTAGAAGATGTGGCCTCTTACGTCAGTTTACCTGTGCTCAAATGCTGGCTTAGTGGATTACTCTGCTGGACCTTGAGCAAGTTACTTAACAACTTGGTGCCTCAGTTTCCCCATGTGAAACAGGAGTAATAACACCACCTACCCCTCAAGCCTGCTATCAGGACTGACTGAATTCACATTTGTAAAACACTTAGCATCAGGTCTGGTTCATAACTATCATTAAATCAGTATTTCTTCTAAAAAGTGTGGGCTAAAAAGACTAATCACTGGAGGCCGTAACTTACCTAAACAACATCTGTTTTCCAACGTGTTCTTGATCTCATGCAATCTCATTGCATCATGAGCCATTTGACAACTGCTACTATATAATCCTAGCTGTATTTATTGTGTCTGTTAGCAATGCATTCTCCAACTACCTGTCCTGCCATCTCATTAGTTGCCATATAAAACTAGCACCTTGGACCATCGAGGATTATTTTTGTTTTGTTTTAAACCACAGAGAAGCAGACTTCTCCTCGATGGGCCACTGTGGGAACCCGGATTTGCAGCTGAACCCCACAGACCCCAGGCACAGTCAAGGCATCCCTGGCTGTGGCATCAGAGGAGCTATGCATCAGTTCCCCTCTGTGCTTGCAACACCCAGTGTCCTCAAGCACCTCCTGTGTATGTGGACCTGGGCTGGGCCATCCACAGCCACATCTGTTTGAACATTTATACTAACCCTGTGGGTGGGCACCAAGGAATAGGGAATGTGGAGGAGGTAGTGCTGCCCCCATTTCTCAGACGAGACTGAGGCTTTACACAACGCCTGGATGACTGCTCGACCTGCTAACAAAACAAAGTTGCAATGTGGCACCAAAAATTAACATTCTCTCCTTCCATGTTTCCTTAGCCTGCTGGGTACATCTGTCAACATGATTACTTCCATTAATAGAAGGAATGGTAACAGCTGCTACCAGCCCCAACTATGCTACCTGTCAGGCACTATTCTAAGCCACTGACGTGTATAAACTCAATTCTTGCAATTACCCTATAAGGCACGGACTATGATTAGCCTATTTTACAGATGAGGAAACTGAACTGAGAGGTTATCCAAGATGCCCAAAGGCACACAGCTGCAAAGTGTTAGAGCCAAAATTTGACTAAATTCACAAGATCTGGCTCCAGATCCCCTGCTCCAGATCCTCCACTCCAAAATGGAGCCTCTCATAAAGCCTGTAAAAATTCCACAACTGTCACCTTTTCCGTAAACACATAAGGTATGGCAAGCTGGACAGAATAGGGATGGATCAATTCAGTTGGTCATATATCAAACAACTGATGACGAAAATCAGGGATTTGGTTACATTTGTGATACATGGTGCCCAAGAGGAGGGTGTAAGGAGGACACAAAACAGAAAAACTCAACCATGATGGGGGAATTAGGAAGATTCTTTGAAGCCCACTGTTAGGTCTCCTTTCCTGAAAGGGCCAAGATCAACTCACCTGACATAGAAAAGTAGACAAACATTTTAGGCAAAAGGAACAGCATTAACAAAGGCTCTAAGGTAGGAAAGACACGTAATTTTTAAGAGAAGGCAGCTGAGCCTAGAATATGGAGGTGTGAGTGGCACAGGTGACACAGGAGGATCTGGTGCAAGGGCTGGGCCATGGAGTCCCTGAGAGTCCTAAGCAGTTTGCATTTTATCCAAAGAACAGCAGGGCATCACAGATGCAGTTCATGCGCAGAGCAACGTGAACCTTCCCCCAGGAGGCAGCTTTAGCTCCTATATGCTAGATCATATTTACACGACTTTGCACAATCAGATCTAAAGGTACCTGTGAAAACCAACTCAGTAGACCAACACACTGAAAGTTTTCAAGATGAGTTCCAAGTAGTTTCTACTTCCCACTTTTAGGGATGATAACACATCCCACATAGTCTAAGCCATAGGTTGCTACGACTTACCAAGCTTTACAAATGATTCGATCCTCATTATCGTTATAGACAATGATAAAAAAAAATCAAGTAATGATGTGTTGTAGTATATTAAAGTCTGATAAAATATCTTGTCTAGAAAAAGACAAAAAAAAATCAATCTCAAACATCAGGTTGCAGCTCTGAGTTCTATGGCTTATGTAAATGCCACAGGCATTTGTAGGTTGAAAGAGATGAAGAGAAAAAACATCCACCCCCAACACACACACACACACACACACACACACACTCAAAATGTATACACTGCTTCCTGTCAGCTCCCATTTACTGACCCCTACTGTGTGCTCTGTGCGGTCGTTTATTTCAATCCCGTAACTAATGTGACTGCCATCCAGTGTGCCTGAAACTGAGGACATTTCAATACTAAAATGGGAACGTCCCAAAGGAGGACAAGTAGGTCACTCTACCCACAGCAACCATAGGTTTTATATGGAAAACAGGCTCAGGGAGGTAAAGACACTTGTTATCACACAGCACAATTCGAGTGGAACCAGGTTTAATCCATTTTTTAAAAAAGATCTTCTTTGAGAGAAAGGGAGCACATGACTGGGAGGGAGGGGCAGAGGGAGAAGCAGACTCCCCACTGAGCAGGGAGCCTGATGCAGGGCTCCATCCCAGGACCCTGAGATCATGACCAGAGTTGAAAGCAGACACTCAACTGAGCCACCCAGGCACCCCGCAAGGTTTACTCCTGTGTGCAAAGACAGCCAGCCTGCTCGACTCCCTGGAGAAGGACTTCGAAAACCACTTGGTTGGCTTGTCCTCCAAGCCTCTAAAGACCTCATCCTGACACACACACATCCCCATGGGGAAGGCCTTTGTGGGAACTAAGCTGTGATCCCATGCAATGGGTCTATCCTTTCCACAACACTCTGCTCCAAAGATAATCAGAATGCTCAGGGAGCCCCCAAGACCCAGACAGAACTTCTTTTCTCTTTCTGGCTTGACCATGTGGCACCTATGAGATTTGAGCATTTGAGCACTGCAACTCACCCTGGGACCATCTCACCTCGAAGCAGAGGCTGGACAAGCAGCTCTGAATCGGCCTGCTGGGGTTCACACAAGCAAAAGAAATTCTTGATCTCGGCTGAGTCCTGAGTTCTGTAGTCCAGAGCTACAAAGAACCTGGAGACCATCACATCCAGCTGTGCTCATTGTAGAGCCAGAAAAACCGAGGCTAGGAGGAGCAAAGATACGCAGAGTATTTGCATTGTTCTCCCCCCGCCCCCCACCCTGTATTCTTTCTCCATAGTTGAATTAAAACAGGTCAAATATGCATACACAAATGTTGGGGTTTTTAGCCCTGTGGGCATGGCATACAGCTGACACTCAAGAGACATTCAGTGAATGAATGCCATCAACAAGCATGTACTAGGCATAGGGTTGGAGGGACTGTGTGAGCGAGTGAGTGGAAGAGAGGGAGAGAGATTGTGGTTCCCATCCCAAATGGGAGCTCCCTTGTTCCAAGACACGTTTTTTAACAAAAAAATCATTTTAATATAATCGTTTCTGTAATCTTGGCTAAATCTACTGGATTTGCTCCGAGAGGCCAGGCCCTTACAGGGAAATGTGCCTGAGGTTCTTCTCACAGGTCACCAGCAAGAAGCCGTTTAAATACCACCCGCCTAAGTGAACCTAAAATCCTAGTCGGTATTCCAGCAACGGGCCTCCTCTGACAGAGGTCATTTCTAGGAAGCCTTCCTTTCCCTCAGTGAAGCAATCACATCTGCCATTTATTAAGCATCTATTATGTGCCAGGCACTTCTTTGGCGTTCTTTGCAATTCTCATTTCCACCTTCACAACGACACTGTAAGGCAGATATCCCCAGGTCACAGGGGAGAAAAGAGAGGCCAAGCAACACGGCTCAGCGGTTGGGTGTCTGCCTTAGGCTCAGAATGATCCTGAAGTCCCGGGGTCGAGTCCCAATTCGGGCTCCCTGCATGGAGCCTGCTTCTCCCTCTGCCTGTGTCTCTGCCTCTCTGTGTGTCTCTCATGACTAAGTAAATAAAATCTTTAAAAAAAAGAGAGAGAGCCCAAGCGACAGGTCAGTGGCTGCTCCACTGTCACGGAGCTCGTGGTAGGCAGAGCTGGGATATGAATGGATCTTCGAAGTCTGAGCTCTTTAATACACGTCCTCCTAATCTCAGATTAAAGCCCACCTCCACCCTCTACTTTCTTGTTAGTATTTTTTCTGTGCACCAAACACTCTAAGAAGCCTACTTTTTACAAGGGATACAAAACTAGGAATCGGAAAACCTCTCTTCTGTCTCCGTTTTCTCACAACCAACGTGCAACCACAGGCACCCTGCAAAGTTACCAGGTCTCAACTGCTTCATCTGTTCAGTGGGTGTAACGCCCAGCCCCATCCATCCCAGGATCTTTGCCAGAAACAAAGTCGAGCGCAGCCAAAGCGTACCTTCTGATCCCAGGGTTCTCGGAGGCCAGCGGATTTTCCTGCCAGATGTCCTCCACCTTAGCCATCTTTCAAATGCTCCCCTGGGCGAACAGCCCAACTCACCATGCCCTGCTCCACGGAGTTACCTCCTAAAAATAAACCCTGCTAACTTCAATTGGCTCCCCATAAAGACTATATATAGAAGAAAATACTCAAGAGGTCCCATCTGGCAGCAGCTTCTCCCAAACGCAGCCCAAACAGCTCATTTCTACCGTGATCTGCAACACCTGACAGGCAGCTTTAAATCAAACGAGGGGCTGAGAGATGGAAAATCCCTGTGGGTTAGCACAGGCTGTTGGGGCAGCGCTGGCCCGGGGCTTCTGAGCCAACTCCTACAGCAAGAAAACGTGAGCTCATCCCAGGGAGGGTGCAGTCATTGACTGGGGGTCACTGATGCCGTGGTGATGATGTCACCAAACTGTGCATTTTAAATATCTGCAATTTATCACAAGTCAACTATGCTTCGGTAAAGCTGGGACCAAACAAGTTTAGAGAAACTATTTAAAGCCCTTCAGCTTTAAAAAAGAGAGAATGAATAGAAGGCAATACTAAAATAAAATAAATAAGGGGTTGGATTAGAAAATTTTTAACCTTTCAGCTCTATGAAATTATGGTTCTACACCCAGACAAGCATTACAGAAAGGAGACCAAAGACTTCTAGGAATTAATCTACTTACTCAACTAATAATGAGGACGGCCACCATTTACTGAGCTCTTGCAACATACCAGGCACTATGCAGGGTTCTCTGTAAACCTTATCTTATAAAGCCCCACAGCCAGCCTATAAGGTACTCGCTGGTCTTCTTCCCATAGAACGGATGAGGAAACAGAGGCACAGGGGGGCCATCTGTCCAGAATTGGGACCAGGTCATTTCAGAATTCATGCCCTCGGGGCGTGTGGGTGGCTCAGTCAGTGAAGTGTCTGATTTGGCTCAGGTCATGATCTCAGGGTCCTGGGTTTGAGCTCTACATCAGGCTCCCTGCTCAGTGGGGACTCTGCTTCTCCCCCTTCCTCTGCCTTTCATTTCCTCTCTTCGTGGTCTTTCAAATAAATAAACAAAAATCTTTAAAAAAATTCATGCTTTTACCCACTGTGCCAAGCCCCCTCCCTCAATTGTTACGGAGCACCTACCGTACCAGACCCTAAGACTCCATCTGTAGCTATAGGAGCCACTTCCTACCACAAGGTCCCCAGGAAGGGGCAAGTAAAAATGCTGGTCCTGGCACACTGTCACCTCTGGGTGACACCATCATCCCCCTCACAGGCACACACACAGCTCCTCCAAGGGCTCACTTCAGCATGAGGTGTTTTAAGGCCCTACAGACTGTCTAAGGCAGGGCTGCCCCAAAGAATTTTCTGTGATGGTAGAAATGTTCTGTACCTGCACTGCCCACTAGCCACATGTGGCTGCTGATCAGCGGAAATGTGGCTGGTGTGGCTCTGGGACTGAATTTCTAACTCTATTTGATTTTAATTAACTTAGGTGCAAACAGCCATACAGGTCTAGTGGATGCAGTGCTGGGCAGCACGCACTAAGGGACCTCACCGTCTCACTGTGTGAGCAGAGCGTGGCCAGGAGGGCTAGGCCCAGAGGGAAGGCTGGCTATCCCAGAACTTGGGGTGGGCTGGTGGAGAGTCCAGCCAGCACAGCCCGCGGGAGCTGTGCTCAGCAGCCCCACACTGTGCCCAACCAGCCCAACGGCTTCTGAAGTCAAGGGGAGCCAGCTGGGGACGTGAGAGCTGTGTGGACACGCACCCACGGGTGCTGGCGAGAACAGTCCCCACTATGTGCACTGATTAAGCAGTAAGGTCTATGCAAGGTGCTTGAGCACATTACCCCCTGAAAACTCCCAAGGGAGTTACTCTCGTGCCTCTGTCCCAGGTAAGGAAACTGAGGCTCAGAGACATAAAGCGAACTAGTCAAGGTCACAGCCATTCACAGAGCCAGGATTTGAACCCAGTGGTCTGATTCCAAAGGACAAGTTCCAAACCACTACACAATCCTGGGTCCCAAGACAAAAGCACGCTTCACTGCTGGCTCTGAGATGCATCTGCTCGCTTCCAACCATCTGGGGGCAGAGGCTTTTGTTCTGGTGAAAGGAGAGGGCTGGGTGTTCTGGCCAAGACACAGGCAGATCCCAGGTGCAGGGACAATCCTATGCGACAGTCCCTCCAGGCAAACACAGAGGAGATGCTGCTCCTTGCTCTTGCACAGATCGCTCCTTTGGGCAAGAATCTCTTGTCTTCTGGCCCACCTGGAGAATTCTTATTCACCCTTTCCAACTCAGATTTTTCTCTTTGAGACTTTTCCTGATCTCTCAAAGACAAGTTGACCACTACCCGTGCATTCCTAGCTCCCTGCCACCACCACCGTCACCAACGACAAGTACCTTGTGACCATTTCCTTCTTGGCACTGATCTTCCTCAAGATCGGTGATGGGCTGGGTCTGCATCTCACCCACCCCTGTTATCCCAGAGCCAAAGAGGGTGCCTGACATATGGTCCCCACACGGCAAATGCTGACTTTGAATGTCAACGATAAGATGAACAGCTGAAACGAAAGGAACATTTAAATTTTAAGAGTTGAATTAAGAACTGCCTTATGTCAAAAAGAGAGTCATAAGTTTCTTTCAATGTCTCAGGCCCTGGAGTCAGGCCAGGATGACTTTTTGAACTCTGCTAGGTTCTAGATGTGTGACCCTAGGCAAAGGGCCAAATCTCTCAGAGCTCCGCAGTTCTCATCTGGAAGGTAGCACAGTGCTAGGATCTACCTGCGGGAGTTACCACGAGGGTCAACTGAGCTAAGAATGTCTAAGAATATACGGAAAGCACTTGGCATGAGGCCCTGGCTCAGACAGGGCCCTTGGTAAATGTCTGCAATCATTGGCAAGCCACTAAACAAATGACTCAGGCATCGGAGCTCATCCAGAGAAGATCTTGAGGACTTGCCGGCTCTGGGCCCAACGTAGTAGAACGAAAGCAGATCACAGTGAAAGAGGTGGCACTGTATGACCAGCCTTGGGTAAACAGGTGATTTGCCAATGTCTTTCCCCTTTACTTCCTACCAAGTTCTGGAGGACTCTATGTCCATTTGGTCTTTCCGCCGGCCAGGGGTCCTCACAAGAGGCCAACAACCAGGCGCCCAGGAGCTGAATATGGCTCTCAGATATATTTTGGTTTCAGCCAGCAAAGCATTTTAAACATTTTTCAACTAGTTGCCAATATCTAAAAGGAAGACTAGGTGTTCAAATTCTGGTTGTCCGGGCTTCCTGGAAAGAGCAGATCTGGCCATACTGTGTCCCCATTTCCAGTCAGCTGGAGCTGAGAAGCACCTGCCCACTTCGGAGGGTGTATGGGTGCTCTCATTCCCCCATATGGTGGCCACCCCTTTTTTTCACTACCTGCCCAGCTCAGAAGGCATCACACTTTCTTCCTTTCTTTTTTTTTCAAGGCATCTCACTTTCTAAGTCTTTCCATCGGAGAAGGGATTTGACATCGAGGGCTCTGATACCTAAGCCACTTGTTTAGTGGCTTGCCAATGACTGCAAACATTTACTAAGGGCCCTATTTTCCTAGAAGAAAACAGGTACCCAGCAGCTGTTTTACTTAGCAAAAGCCGTCAGCTAGGGGCAGGGAGCAGCTCTGAGTTAGAGTAAAAATCTGTACGCCAAACCCACTTGATTTCCCTTTGACATCACTGATACATAAGGACAGAGGTGAAGAAATGGATCTGTTTAATAATAACCTAACTGTGCCTTCGCTGCCTCTCTCACGGAGAAAGTTAAAAATAAATCACTCGTGGCATAGCATATCAATCCACACCTGACAGGGGGGTATCAGGTGGTGCCTTCCTTGCTTCGCACCAGGCCTGGGAGAGCTCCTGATTTCAGGTTCCAGCAGGGTCCTGGGTGGATGCAGGTGCTGTGGAAAGACCTGGCCCCGAAGGTTCCCTGCCTAGGGAAGTTCTCCATGTCGGCTCACGGAGCAAGGAGGGAAGGATGGGGAAAGAAAGACAGCCAGACGCAGAGACAAAGCTGTGTCCTCCGCTGTGTCACACCTTCCATGAGAGGGCAGCGATTACCCTAGTAAAAGTTGACCCCCACTTTATTTTATTTTATTTTATTTTATTTTATTTTATTTTATTTTATTTATGATAGACAGAGAGAGAGAGAGAGAGAGAGAGAGAGGCAGAGACACAGGAGGAGGGAGAAGCAGGCTCCATGCTAGGAGCCCAACATGGGACTCAATCCTGGGACTCCTAGGATCGCGCCCCGGGCCAAAGGCAGACGCTAAACCACTGAGCCACCAAGGGATCCCCTGGCCCCCACTTTTTAATGCACACTCACCCCCACATGCCCACACTCCACTGTCTGCTTTCCCACAAGCTGGGGTACCTTCCTTATTTGTTCCCCCATGCATGTCCTCCTGCTGGACCGCACACCCCACCAAGGCAGGCTCTGCTCTGACCTGGTCTGTTTCCAAACAGTTGTCTGTGAATGGTATATCAGGCCACGCTCGGCACCAACCAACCAGGCCCCTACTGGAAACCTGCTAAATGCTTCCCTGACGTGAGACACGGCACCCTGCACCGTTTCCAGACCGCCAACATGTACACAACAGTTTCGTGATTCTTGCCCTAATTCTCCAGCACCCCATACAACTTAGTATTGTCAGCCAACTCTCTCTGTTTACTGAAATACGTCTATTAAAAATATCAGACGTTAGGGGAGCCTGGGTGGCTCAGTGGGTTAAGCATCTGCCTTTAGCTCAGGTCCTGATCCCGGGGTTCTGGGATGTGGCCCCACATCCCTGCTCAGTGGGGAGCCTGCTTCTCCCTCTGCCTACCCCCCCCACGGCCCCCTGCCCCTGCTCTCTCTCTCTCAAAATCTTTTAAAAATATATCAGACTTTATGGTGGGATATTTAGGCAATCGAGAGGCACTTGTAATCGATGAGCTTTGAAGCTGACCATCACTTATTAGCTGTGTGACCTTGGAAAAGTGAGTTCGCCTCTTTGTGCCTCGGTTTCCCTACCTGTGAAACAGCCAGGAGTGCAACCTCCATATGTTAGGGCTAAGTGAGAGGAGACACGTAAAGTTAACTCATAGCAGGTGCTTCTTAGAATTGTGGCCAGAGCAGTGCAAGCTCGAGATGATTACTTTTCATATGATTTAAGGGAAGAAAACAGTATCACTCATCATATTAAAATACATATATTATAATTTTTAAGAACTGTCATTGACATAACAGCTAAAAAACACTTTAGGAGACACAGGGTTGGCCTCTGCTTTGCCACCACCTGAATGTGTAAAGCCCCTCTCGCCAGATCCTCCTTCTTCTTTTATTTATCTTTTTAAAACATTTTACTTATTTATTCATGAGAGACACATAGAGAGAGGCAGAGACACAGGCAGAGGGAGAAGCAGCCTCCCCGTGGGGAGCCCGATATGGGACTTGATCTTGGGACTCTGGAATCACTCCCTGAGCCAAAGGCAGACGCTCAATCACTGAGCTACCCAGGCATGTGTGTGTCTCTCTCTCTCTTTTTATTTTTTAAAGATTTTATTTATTCATGAGAGACACACAGAGGGAGGCAGAGACATAGGCAGAGGGAGAAGCAGGCTCTCAGTGGGGAGCCAGATGCTGGACTCCATCCCAGGACCCCGGGATCAAGTCCTGAGCCAAAGGCAGACGCTCAACTGCTGAGCCACCCAGGTGCCCCTCTTCCATCTTTTCAATGATGATGTTACACCAGACACTCTTAAGATTCCATCCTTTTTCCAGGTCTGACTCTCAGATCTTCAGTCCAAGGATGACCCTACCTTACAAGAAATCAGACTGGAAAACCTGGGTCTACAGAATGGGAGCAAAAGGGAGGAGCTGGGGGACAGAGGGGAGGTTATTCACATTCCAAAGGGATTTGCTCTTACAAAAGGATTAACAGCAGAGTTGCTTTAAATAGCAGCTTAAGCCTTGTTTATGGATTACTAAATGCTTGATGGGAGAGGTGGAGGGGCCAGGAACTTGTGGCCAGAGCATGATGAAGCGCAGCCAGAAATTAAAAAGTGAGTGTGTTCTCCTCAAAATGATAATGGGTATCAACAAGAGAAACGACTCCATTTCAAAGAAAAAGCTGTTTCTACTCAATATTTTGGTCGTGCCTCAACTGCTTTAAAGCAGGTGCACGTCCATCCGTGAACCAGTTTAGAGAAGTAGTCCAACCTGTTTATTTTTAAGCCCCTACTGTAACAACATTGAATGCCTTAACTGCCTGTCACATACCAGCTTGAGCATGTGACACGCATCATTTCACTTAATGGGGAGAGGGGACATGGCTCCCCCAAAGCGAGCGGATGGCAGAAAAGCCCATTCACTCAAGCCCAAGTATGGGAACCGGGCACTAAGATTAGATTATAAAAAGCAGAACCCTTGCCTCAAGGAGGACACAAGAGATGAGCTAGAGAGTTCAATGGATACAGAGAAGGATGATAAACGCCCCCACCCCCCCTACACACACACACAAGAGAGAGACTTCTGTGAGGGCAGAGAAAGAGGAGACCAAGGGCTTGGGGTGTGTCCACAGCCAGGTGTGACCTCAACCACCCCCGTTAGCCTACACTCCAATGAATGCCCAGATTCCTCTCCTCTATCCTCCGTGCCTTTGTGCAGGGGTGCTCTCATCTGAGCACAAACCAGTCTGTCCCGGGGGACTCTGCTCCCCAACGGTGGGCTGTGAGCCTGGCAGGTGGAAAGAGAGAGAGAGAGGAAGCCTGTCGCAGGCCCTCTGGCTGCCTTGCCAGGCTACCTGAGAGCTTCTCCCTGCCTCATTCTCCTCCCTTGAAAAATGGGGATATTAGCTACCCCCCACCTCCCTCGGCAGGGAAGTGCCGGTGATTAATTAGGTAACATCTGTGAAGCGCTCCCAGCTTTCTGGGGAAGGGCACCTTGGGAGCGGAGCTATAAAAACACGGAGGAGCGGGCTATTATCAGCACGATCATTATGATTATCATTTTCATCATGACATGCTCCTGCCTGAAGACCTGCCGTGGCTCCCCACTGCCCCCAGGAGAAGGAGCTGTTAGGAGACTGGTGGGCAAGGCCAGGGGCGCGCTGCAGCTCTTTCCCTCCTTCCCTCTTCCCTCTGTCTCCCCTCCCCACATGCCACCTCACGGCCCCCAGGGAGAGCCCTGCCACCCGCACAGCATCCCCTCATACCCGCTCCCCCTGCTGACCACCTCCCCTAACACCCAAGCTGCGAGTGCAAGGCCCCGCCTCCCCGTTTTTCTTGCTGAAACCACTATTTCCCTTCTCTGGAGGGCTCTGTTAGCACAGGTTGCACACGAAATTTGGATATTGCATGAGTTTCTGCCCAGAGCTTTATTTTGTTTTAAAGATTTTATTTAGGGGATCCCTGGGTGGCTCAGCGGTTTAGCGCCTGCCTTTGGCCTAGGGCGTGACCCTGGAGTCCCAGGATCCCGTCCTGTATCGGGCTCCCCCCGCATGGAGCCTGCTTCTGCCTCTCTCTCTCTCTTCTTTCTCTGTCTCATGAATAAATAAATAAAATCTTTTAAAAAAAATTAAAAATAAAGATTTTATTTATCTATTCATGAGAGACACACACACACAGAGACAGAGACACAGGCAAAGGGAGAAGCAGGCTCCATGCAGGGAGCCCAATGCGGGACTCAATCCCAAGACCCCAGGATCACACCCTAAGCCAAAGGCAGACATTCAACCACTGGGCCACCCAGGTGCCCCCTCTTCCCAGAAATTTAAAATGTAGATACTACACAAGCCAGGACTCCAGTCTCTTAGACCTCCAGCTAGATAATAAGTGCACTGAGGACCACATGGAGTTCAGATAAAATCCAAACTTCCTAAGTAGACTACAGAAGGTAGCTAACTGCTTCAGCAAGGAATCTGGGTTGAAAGAGAACGGGGCTCTCCATTCTGCCTCTCACCGCATCCCTGGGCCCCAACTTCCTTCTTTGCAAAACAGAGATCGTCATAACAGGCGTTGCCAAAGAGAACACACATCTGGACTGGGTAAGGAGATTATCTGAAAGGATGGTTGCAAAAGGGAGAACGACACCACTGCAACGGGACAGGGCCTCTGCAGTCGGGAGCACGCTTTGGCCACGGGACCTGCAAGCATCTCATATGTGGGGACATGGGATGAAAAGACCAGGGGACCCAATAGATTAGAGGGTGTTTCACCCTGAAGCCACCCTGTTCCCAGGGAAAGGCCATCTGCTGGCTCAGGCTGAGGGTGGGCCAAAGCATAGGTCCCCATCTGGCAGGAGGAGGAGAAGCGTCACCAAAGTCTGATCAACAAGCATTTTGTTCGAATTGATCAGTGGGAACAAGCATCAAGGCGAGTCATCTCTGAGGATTTGGAGGGTGTGTGTCTGGCCTCATCAGAGGTAAACAAGGGGGCACCCATGCATCATAACTGAGTCATGGGGAGATGGGTGGTCCTTTGCATAGTGAGCGTTTTTCCAGAACACAAAGGGGTGGGGGTTTCGGGGTTTCCTTTGCTCTCTCCCAAGAGCATGGGGCTCAAGTAGACTTCAACGCTGTCAACATTCAAGGTTGTTGTGTGGACTCAACGTGATGATGCACAGAACGTGTTTAAAGCCAACTCAACACTAGCTGCATTTAGTTTTCATTAATGACCGTTCACTTCCAGGATACTCTAGGAGACTATTTCTATTAGAGCTGGAAAGTAGAGAACATTCTGGAACTGTGTTGCAGGTAAATATGTAGCCTGGGAGTGCATTTCTAGTATGCCAGTTAGGCACATGATGCTACTGATTCTCATTGAACTTGCTCTCTATGCAGCCCCAGGACATTGTCACGTCAGTCTTCTCTTAACCCAGACAGATCTTGAGCCTACAGTAGTACATTCAGCCTGGCTCCTGGCCATCGACTGACAAGTTAAAAGGAAAAAAAAAAAAAAAAAAAAGGAAGTTAAATATACAACCCACCATCCCACCCCCCACCCAGGCCGAGAATCGAAGCACACAGGGACAGGATGGAGAACCAGGAGTTAAAGAAAATGTGTGGCAGAAAATTCCCTACTAACTTTTTATCCTGGCTATAATCGGTGGCATGCAAGCCTGTTTTAAATTTACCGGCAGCTTTTTAAGCTGCCACCTAGCTCCTGAGGTATTATTTTTAGTCAAGTAGAAATTCATTTGGAGCCTAAAGTCAGGAAATGGAATCACGTCAGGTGTTGCTCTTACAGAATTCCGGTCGTGCCCTTTGTCTGCCGAATTCACCACTTCTCATTTGCACACAATTAAATAATCACTTCACCCCCCACTTCTCCAGCATCTTTAGCATCTCCCCGCAGAGGGGAAGAACGCCAGGGAAGTCAGCGCTAGGTTTAAGAGATCTATTCTTGATCCAAACGTCACTTCCATCAGCAGGAACAGACTGGGGCGGGCGGCGGGAGGGGGAGCAGGGGGTGTGCGATTTACCAGGAAAATAGGGCCCCCAAAGCAGAATGAAAGTTCCGCTTTCCCCCACTCAAAACAGACATTGCCAGTGAGGCCAGGGCTATATATACATTTGTCAGCTGCCAAGAGGTGCTCGCAGACACAGGAGGAAGGAAATGAAAACAATACTGCCCGCCTGGAAGCGGGTTGGGACCGGGGTCTGTGTGCGAACCTCCCACCCAACAGCTTCAGCCCAAGATGCAGGAGTCGCTCTGGATTCCTCCCCCCGGGCCCGCAGCCCACCCACCTCAATGACTTCACTGCTGCGTCCCACAGAGCCTGTCGCCAAAAGGGGTCCAGCACTGGCCACTTCGACCCGGGGCCACCGCCAGCCTCGTCCAAGTCCCGGCCCTCCTCATGCTCCCGGGGCCACCCCGCAGCCAGAGGGGACTTTAAAAAAATCATGACCCGGGGGGGCCTGGGTGGCTCGGCTGGTGAAGGGTCTGGCTCGATCTCGGCTCAGGTCTTGATCTCAGGGTCATGAGTTCAAGCCCCGCATTGGGCTCCACACCCAGTGTGGAGCCTACTTAAAAAATCAATCAATCAATCAATCATAACCCAAATAACACACAAAAAAGCAAATATTGAACACTCCCATCTCATTGGGGACAAAATCCAAGCTTCTCACTCTGGATGGGAGAAGCCCTCTGGGATCGTCCTCTTGCTCGTTTCCTGAGCCCATCTTCCTCCTTTGCCTCCTCCTCTAGCACTGACAGCTTTCTGTTTCTAGAATGTTCCATTCTCTCTGATGCCTCAAAGCCTTTTCCTTCTTCCTGGAACGTGGTTTCTCTGGTCATTCAGGCCTCAGGTCAAAGGTCATCTCTCCAGCAGTCCCTCTGGTGGTGACCACCCTCCTCTACCTCACATCATCCTGCTTTAATTTCATTTAAAATATTTCTTTCTTTCTTTTTTTTTTTTTTTGGTCTGTTTGATCACTGTATCTTGTACTCAGTGCGCACTCCAGTATCCATAGCTGGTGCTCAAGAAATACGTGTCGCATGAATGAATGACCGTACGAAGAAAGCGTGACTGAAGCACGTTAAAGGAACAGGTGAATCTGGAGGGTGTGGTGTCTCTTTTACATTACAGAGCATCTCGATTTAGGCTCTGAGCCTTCACCAGAAATACATGTACTGTATTTAGAGTTCATAAAAATATCAAATGAAAAAATATATTTTCGGGCCCAACTTGTTCCAAACATATTTCAAAGCTTTCCAATAACTGTATCCGGTTTCAAGTTAGAATGAATTTAAGTGAAATAAAATGAAAAATTCTATCCCTCATCCCACTGGCCATATTTCAAGGGCTCCGACAGCCACGGTGGCCGGTGGCTGCAATGCTGGGGGGCACCGGTACAGCCCATGCCACCCTGTACACCAGGGCTACAAGTCATTCCAGCAGGGACGCCAGTGTCCAGGAGAACTGCTCTGGAGGAAACAGGCAGTCGCTCTGTCCTCGCTGACCTCTGGGGTGACCTTGGCCAGTGCGTGCAGTGCTCTAGGGCCTTTATGTCTGAGCACAGAGGAGGATACCACTTCTGGAAGCATCTGAGGCCAGGCACAGAAGCAGCAGTGCACTGAGTGGTGAAGAGCCCAACCCCGGAGCTTGGGCTGTCTGAGTTCAAATCCCAGCAGTGCCATGCCCCACCTGCGCGCCTAAAGCTTCTCTGTGCCTCGGTTTACACAAAGGCAAGAGGTCAGCATCTAACCCCAGAGGAGTCAGAAGGGTCAAATGAGACCCTGTCCAGCAAGCACCTGGCACATAGCAGGGTCCCAGGATAATCGCTGTAATCATTATTACCCATTAGGACGTGTCGAGGTCTCTTGACAGAAGTACAGAACGATACAGGCACCCCAGTTACCTTAGAGCCAAGCTTCTAAGGTAGGGAACCAACTAGATCATTCATAGTACGGAGGATTCCCATCCTAGACGCCTTTAAACATCGTGAAATCTCTGAAGGGCTTTTCAAATAGGAATCAATCTCCCACATTGAATGGAATTCTTCAGAGACCTTCCTGGGAGGGACCCAGGCCCAGCGTATCCTTGAGGTCACTCTCATTGGTTTGCTGGTTTAAATGGGAGACTCCGCTTGAGTGTCCCTCGGCAGCGGCAGGCTGTGACGCTTTACAGGGCGCTCGGGCAGAGACACAAGTGTTGGCATGGGTCTGTCAGATTTTAGGGCCACTAAGAGGACCAGATGTTCAAAGTGGTCCCATGCACCCCCAAACCAGAGCATCCACCCCTCCCGCCAGTGGTCAGCTGCCAGATTCTCGGTGCAAGAGAACCAGGGTGAGTCAGGTGGCGTGTCCCCGCAGCAGACGGATGGTCACAGTCTATTTGGAAATGGCTGCAAATCAGTATTTTTACCTCTCCCCTGGAGAGGTCTGCAAAGCCTGAAACTGCCTGTCACTCACTCAGTGACTCCTGAGCACATCCTTCGAGCCAGTCCCGGTGCCGGGCGCCGAAGACACACCAGGTCCGCTGGATGAGCCCGAGAAGTGGAGATTTTCAACAGATTTTTATAATAACTGACAAAAACCTGACTTCACTGGCAGTCCGCCAGGAGGCTCAGCTCTGCCTTTATTAGCTGGGTGACCTTAGGCAAGTTGCTCGACCTCTCGGAGACTCAATCCCCTCACCTGTGAGATGGGAACAGCAGCGGGACCTTCCACATAAACTCACTGTGAGAACTGAGTAAATGCAAAGGAGGGCTTAGAATAGCTCCTGGCACACAGTAAGTGCTCAATTAATGTTTTGTTTTTTGTTTTTATTCTTAGCTGTAGTAATAGACTACTTGGAAGGGACTAAGTTCTGGATGTGAGTATATAATGTAAAAGAGGCATCTCACTCGGGGGTCAGTCAACTACAATAGTCAAATCCAGACTGGTGGCTTGTTTTTGTAAATAAAGTTTTATTGGAACGCAGCCACACCCACCACTTACATATCATCTGTAGCCGCTCTGCATGGCAGACACAGAGTTGAGTAGTTGCCAAAGAGGCTGAATGGCCATCAACATCTGAAACATTTACTATCTGGTCCTTTAAGTAAAGGCTTGCCAACCTCTGCTCTAATCCAAATGGGTGGGGGATGAGATCAGGGAAGGCTTCCTGGAGAAGGTGACAACCTAACTTTTGCTTGACCAGTATTAATTTTTGCTCTTCACAGAGTTCTGGAAGAGTATCCTTCGACCAGCAGGTTTGGGTAACAGAAAGGAAGCCACCAACCCCTACCTATATCAAATTCTATAGCAGAAGCCACCAAATGGGATCTTGTGGGGCCAGAAATGGTCCATACACCTGTTTTGCATGGCCTTCAGGGTGCTCAAAAACATCTGAGATAACATTAGAAGACCTATCATGATTATCTGCCTTTTTGGCTTCCATTAAAAATTCTGAGTATCTAGAACCCCATAGACCCACCCTCCCACGAACCCTCTTCCGATGGGATGCCTCCTTTTTAGAGCTCACCATGATTCCCACCATACCCACATCCTTCTCGTGTTTTATATGGATCTTGTGTCTGTGACCTCTGTTCTATTGCTGTCAAGAGCTTCCCTCACAGATCCTCTGGTACCCTAGCAACGCATGAGGTGGAAAAGTCAATCGCTGCCACCCTACAGATGGGAGAACCAGAGTTCAGAGAGGTTAAGTGACTTCCTTAAGGATACCCAGCTGGGAAATGAGAATGCTGGAGAGGAACCTTTGCCTCTAGTTCACTGCAGTCTTCAAGCCTTCAAACAAGAGGATCCGTCATCACTACCATTTTTCTAGAGCACTTTATGTGCTGTGCTCTGTTACATCCTTGAGTCTTTATTTACAGAATATAAAAGATCTTGGATCTGCATAGGATGCATAGAGGTTAAAAAGCAGATGTTCACCAAAGGACTAATGAGGCAAGAGGCAAAAACTCTGGAAAGATACAGACAAGAAGTGGACAGGTCTCAGAGGTCATAATCGATGAATCTAATGAACCAAACGAGCACTGATTAAGCCTCTGCTGGAAGCAGGTTATAGAGAGAGGTCTGGTTCCCTTTCTGAGGTTTGCACTCTCAGGGGGGTGCTGGTACCTATGCTCAAACAACACAAGGCAGATTGGGCTTCTGGGAAGTGCAAAGGGTAGTCACAGGTAGACTTAAGGATCTTCCCAGAGCACAGGGGTGGATTCGTGGATATGAGTGGGTCTTTATTTGGGCAGGCGGTGGACGGTGGGTCAACTGAGCCTCTTGGATGGGGCGGACAAGTCTGAGATCTGGGTGTTGGCAGGGTGGCCTCCTTCTGAAGCTGGCAGGGAAGGTCTGTCCTATGTCATGCTCTCCTAGCATCTGGTGGTTTCCTGGCAATCTCTGTCATTCCTTGGTTTGTAAAAGCATCACCCCATTATCTGCCTTCATCTTCACATGGCATCCGCCCTGTATGGGTGCCTGTATCCAAATTTACCCCTTTTTATAAAGACACCAGTCATACCGGATTAGGGGCCTACCTTACCCCTCACCCATGCTAATGATACCTGCAATGACTCTCTTTTTAGATAAGGTCACATTCCAAGGCATGAGGATTAGGACTTCGACATAAGCATTCTTGGGGACACAGTTCAGCCTGTAACAGACAATCTCTTTGAGGTGTCAGGAAAGCATGGAGCCAGGAGGTGAGATTCTCACAACCCTTTCTGAGTCCCCGCCCCATGAGGACTGAAGACCTGAGTCCCCCCCCTGTCATTCTAAACAGAATGAGAGTCCCTGGAGGTTCTGCTGCTGCTCTGGGGATTTGAGGGAGAGGTATGAGCAGCTGCAGGCACCCATCACTGAAAACAGGAGGGGAAGCCCTTCTCTCTTTTCATTATACTGTGGAAAACAGAAAACTCAATTTATTTAAGAACAAACAGGCTTTAACCTGAAGTTCATTCTCCCACTTGGTGACTTCTCAGCATCTACATGCAAGAGCAGCAGCCAGCATCGTGCCCCGGCCACACACTCCGAGAGACCTAGATTGGGAAAATAATGGCATTTTCTCGACAAATTATCTCCCAGCTGAAGTAATAACTTGTTTATAGATATGCCAATTCAGATTTTCATCCCCTTAACCTACCTCTGAAAGAAATGCGGTGGCGTCCCCACAGCAAAAAGGCAGCAGTTTCCCAATGCCCCCCTCCCTTCCCACCCCACCCCCGCTGAGCCTTTATTAATTTTAAGCCATTGACAGAGTCTCTTTGGAAACTAGGTGTTCACATCTCAGGTCAACAACATCCTCCTGCTCGGTTCCAATAAAATACACACTGTCAGAGATAAAGCAAATATTTCTCTGAGAAAACAGAACCACTGTGCTTTTACATACAAGCACCAAAGACCCAAGCCAATAAATTTTCCCAATGGCTGCCACAGAGTTGACTGGTCCTCTCTGGGATTCATGGTCATTCTGCAACAGGAGACCACTGCCTCAAACTCCCCTGGCTCCCTCAGCCTTCCCAGTCTACACTCGTATGGGTGGGAAAGACAGGTGCTGGGGTGACATTGAGCATTCGCTGCATGCCATGCCAGCACTGCATTAGGTGCTAGGTGCCTTTGAGAATCACACAGATACGGTGCCTTCTGCCCTCCTCGAATTACAGACCAGTGGGGGGGGGGCACACAGTCAAGCAGCCAAACAGGCACCCTGTCTATAAAGCCAGCTTGTAGTAAGAGATACACTTGAAAGAAACAAGGTATGGAGTTAAGAGAATAAGGATAGCCAGCAGGACTTGATCTGAGACGGAAGGAGGAGGCCAACCCCCCTGGCAGAGGGAAGGAGGCTCATGCAGGGCCACGAGCCATCTGGTGCCAAGAAGGATAGAGCCTGGGAATGCAGAACAGAGAGCAGGCCAGTTGGGCTTGACTGGAGAGATGCCAGGAACATGTCAATGGCCACGAAGCTGAATGGTGGGGAGAGTCAGGAGGTGTAAGGGGTAGGGTGGGGGGCACTGGGATTATATTCTGAATGCAGCAAGAAGCCACAGCAAAGTTTCAAGTGTGGGGATGCCATCATCCAGTCCTCTCTCTTAGGCAATCTCTCTCTCTCCTACCATACATATTCTTCAGAGTCAATTCTTGGGCGTGAGTCCTTGAATGGAATGAATTCTCTGGAATGAATTCCATATTGAACTCAACCTCAGCAAGGATGAGTGCTTTTGGAGAATAGCTGGGAACACGGGGAGGAAGACCATCATGTACAGGGACGCCGGGTCCTTGGAGTGGGGTGGGGGGATGTCTCAGAGGAGGAGACCCGAGAAGCAAGGGGAGAGGGCTCAAACCACGCCCTAGGCTGCCTGGCGGTTGCCCAGAGAGGTACAGCATGGAGGTGTCTTCATGAAAAGTCAGAAGGGATTTCCTGCAGAAGTTCAATTACTGCCTGACTTTATATGCAGAGATGTACTTATGGGCCTATATTCAGCGTTTCTAAGTTTACATGGTGGGAACGCTTATGATTTTCCCCAAGAACTGGCCAGGACAACTTTGAGCTTGGTGATGGAATTACGAGGGAATGAGTGACCTCCTTTAACATCCCCTCTCTATGCTCCTGGGCAGGTCATTTAACTTCTCTTTTGCCTCAGTTTCCGCACCTGTAAAACAGGAATGATAACGTAACATCTCCATCTCAAGGACCTGGGTGGATTAAAATATAAGAATCCACACTGAGCACTCGGGAGAGCGACTGGCCTAACTGTTCAGCAAAGGGTCAGTTGCTATGGTTGTTCCTATCACAGGAACCTCCGCAACAGTTAGGGGCACCTGGTATTTGTCCGATGTGTGTTGGCCGCCTACGTCATGCTTGAAAATTTAGTATGGAAGTCATCAGGGCAGGGGCAGGGGGAAGAGCCGTAGGTTCAGAGATATTTACGACATTATTTGTTTAGAATAACAACAAAAGTATCTAAACATTCAACACTAGAGAAACCGCAGCATTCGCCGAAAAAACATCAACTCAACCAAAAACTATGCACTAATTTGAATGATTGATATGGAGACCTCAAAAGGCTTTAATGGTGTTTACAAAATGGCATTTAGTGGATATGAAAAAGACAGAGAGAAACAATGGATATAGCAATCCGGAAGAGACGATGAAGGAGGGAACACGGTTTTGGGTTGGAAAGCTGGGTCATGGGTGAAGTTTTCAAAAGACAGTGAACACAGGGAAATACAAAATAAACTGCACAAAAAAATGAGACCCAAACTTGTGGGCACTTTGGGAGATTTGGAACATGGAATTCCTTGGAAAGCTACTGTCCCTTCCCTGGGATGGTGAACACCTTCCTGGAAGGTGAGATAGTCCATCGCTTAGTTCTTCTGATACTTAGCTAACCTTATTCTAGGTACTTGGGTGTCTTTTTCACTGTATCTTATTTTTTAATGAATGGTAATAGAATACATCACAATGCACTTAATGAGGGCCTACTACATAAAATATTGGTGCAGAATGGCCACCAGCACAGCTCCAAGAGGAAGGGCCTCTCACTAATGAATACGATAAACGAAGATGGACCAGGACAACAGCAACTAACACTACTCCCCACACACCAGGCATTGCTCTGAGTGTTTTATGGGAATTACCCCCTTTAATCCTCATATCCAGCCTCGGATGCAGCTGTAGCCACGTGCAGATGAGAAAGGGGATGCTCAGAAAGAGCTAAGGACATGCCCAAGGTCACATGGTCAGTTACAGAGCCAGGGTCTGGACCCCAGACTCGTCCCCAGGGCCCCTCCTCTCACCACTTTGCCATCATCACTTTCCCAGATGCCCAGCCACGAACTGCTCACCCTCATCTCTATGTCAGATACAAGGTCTCTATTGAGACCTGGCCTTCCAGAGCTCAAGCCCAGCCTGAGACACTGGGCTCATCTTGAGAAACCAAGGCCTGGGTAAGGAGAATCCATTGTGTGGATGAGGGATGAGAGTCTGTAACTCAGACTGGAGAATTTTTTAAGGCCCTCTTGGGAAACTTCAGTGGCCTCAGAAAGATCTTGAGTGTGTGTGCAGGGGAGCTCCAGGGGAGGGTGGCAAGCATGAGTGAGCAGAGGGGGGATACAGAGCCCCGAGAGGGATGGAAACCCTTCCCCTGCCCAGCTGGGACAGAACAGGCCAAGCAGCCCCAGCGAGATCAAGAGTCTCTGGTGCTCTTTCCACCTCAGACCTCACTCAAGGTGCTGGATCTTTTCCTCACAGAGCAAGAGAAGAAGCTGACGCAATTCCTGTCAAAGCTGACAACATGAAGTAAGGCGCGCACGCACACAGTCAAAACGGTAATAGCAGCAGGAACGAACATCTATCAACTGCTTCCTTGGGCCCAAGAGTTGTCTCATGTACCCTTCCTAATGAAGTGGGGACGACTATCGGCCCCATCATACAGGCAGGAAAACTGAGGCTTACTTGTTCTCTTAAGGTCACAGGGTCATGATCTTGATCCAGGCAGCTTGTCTCTCTCAGGAACACATGCACACGGCAACGTACACACAAACAATATTCAGAGTTGCGTCCACACACACGAGACATGTGCCTACACATATGGACAAACGTGGCACAGATGACAGAGACGGGCACAGATGTGTACACGGAGGGCTGCCCCAGGGAAGACACGCGGCCCCGTCTCCATACAAGGGCCACCACTTTGCACACCTCCAGGGGGGACGATGCGCACAGAACCCAAAGCAAATAGAAGCACAGAGCTTTCAGGAGGGGAAACTCAGATCAGAACATCGGTATCCAGAGATCCCCTGGCTAAACACACGGCCTTGCTACCCCGAGCCACCTCTCGACGCTGCTGACACTGTCGATCCACGGCGTGGTGGTGCAGAGCAGGGGTCGGATGCCGCGGAGGGAGGCGACTCCAGCCTGGGAATGAATGTGCCGCTTGTCGGCTCTGCCACAGGCAGCGGCACAACACGCTGCCCTGTTTCTCCTGGAATCGGAGCCCTGAGTCCGTTCCAGAACTCATTTTCACGTCTTTCTTCCAACAGACACAAGGCCCGCTCAGTTCTAGAGAGTTGGTGCGGCTGCCAAGGCCCGGTGGAGGGAGAAGGCCTTGAAAAGTGACTTTATGAAACATCCCTGCTCGCGGAGGCCAAGCCACGAGGCCCGAGCGGCTGACTTTCCATTCAGCACCGCCCCACCCAGAAGGAGCAGGGGCCCGGTGACAGCCAGCCCTTGTTCTCACCCGCTGGGAGCCCCGGGGAGTCGGAATTCACGGGGATGGCATTCGAGAACCCTTGGCAGTGAACCCCGCTTCTGGCATCTTCCTCGGGGGCCACGGCTTGCTGTGATCAGGCGAGACGGCCTGATGCAGGGACCGGGAGACGTCTGTCTGCTGCGGGGCCTGGGCAAGCCGAGACACCCGGGCTGAGACCAAGGCAGGCAAGCTGTCGCCTGCGGGTGCCCCTGGTGTGCAATGAGCGTGAGCTCTTTCATACCCCTTCCTGTCTCGGCTACCTCCCAACCACGTGGAAGGGCAATGCAGACGAGGATCTCACCCGTTCACCTCTCCATCCACTCAATAAATATCTACTGGGCACCTACCGTGCGCCGGCTGTAACGGTTTCAGGCACGCATGGCGGTGAATACAACAGGCTCCACCCTCACGCGGCTGATTCTCGAAACTGTCCCGCTCTCCCTGGCCCTCCCCCAATTAATAGCCTCCCTCAATTAATTAAGGGACCACGTCCCCTCCCTGTGCATCGGTGAGGGCTCTCCTAGGCTCCTTGTGAACCAGCATCTGGGAGCCACCAAACTCCCCGCTTGGGGCTCAAACTAGACTGAGTTGGTTCCCATCTCTTGCAGCCAAGACTTCTGCCCAAGAGATTAGGAAAGAGAGCGGGGAAGACAAAAAGCAGGTTTGAGAAAGCTGCGGGGAGCCGGTGAGTCATTTGCTCATCTGGAAAGCAGATGGGGAGACGCGTGGAGTGAAGGAGGCCCAGGGGAAGAAGAGAAGCTGTGTTCCCTCCAACCTTCTCCCACAGCCCTCGGAAGCTTGGGGTGGGGGTGGGGGGCTCAAAAGGGACCAGGAGGCCCTTTAGGACAAAGAGGAAGGTGCTGACCAGCTCAATGGGTCATTCAAAAGAAAACAAAAGAAGTGACCTTTTCTTCTCTGCATGCATTCAGTGTCCTTAAGAGAAATTATTTGGAGTGAACATGCTAGGCCCTGGGCCGGGTGTGGGGATGCAAGGCAAAATCAACAATGGAGCACAGAGTATCTCTTCCTGCAGGGGTCAGAGAGACTTCCAGAAGTCACTCTTGTTACTGGAGCCCCTTGCCCTTATTCATTCCTTCCTTTGCCTGCTCACCACCCATCTGTGGGGCACCAGCCTAAACCAGCTCCATAAGGAGTCCGGTGTGGCCTATGGCCTTGGGAATCAGGCAGGTCTGCATTCGCATCCAGAATCTGCTCCTATAGGCTGCGCCAGCCTGAGCAAGCTACTCAGCCTCTCAGAGCCTCAGTTACCTGCCCCGTGCAATGGAAATCATGCCGATTTCTTTGAGAGGAATGAACAGGAGCATGCTTTTTAAAGCCCTTACTGGGCCCAGAGATGCACACTTGGTAAGTGCTCAGTGGTATATCTGAAGTTATTACACATCCTCATGGAGTCGACGGAGCCAGAGCCTCTGGGGCGTCACAGCACTGCCCCTCTGGAGGCAATCTCAGCTTCCTTGGGTGGGGGGGGGGGGTCCACACTCAGTCCTGAGTTTCATACCTGGATGCTCACAATTGCTCACTCCGAAATTTCCTCACCATGTACCCGATTTCCAGCCTCACACTGGAAACATCCCTCCAGTTCATTCAAAACCCGCTTGGGGGGGGGGGGGGTGCACGATACTCTTGTTTGGTATGTTTTTAGCTTCTAGAAAAATAAGAAATGTTAGATTTTGGGGGGGAAGGGACCTCAGGAGGCCCTCTTGTGACATTTTGAGGCTTGTTCTGAGTTCAGAGGTCAGATTTAGACAGCACCGAAGACCCAAATTGAGTTCTAGAAACTGGGCCAAAGGATCTGCCCATAATGACACATATCAAAAGCGGAGAAAGCCTTAGTTGAGATGAAAAAAAAAGAGAGAGAGAGATGAAAATTACAAAGACCTCCTTCCAAACCGCCTTCTAAAAGTGAACAGAAAGTGCAGGAAGCTGCCCAAGTGCGCCCCAGCCTCCCCCTCCAGAGCTAGAAAGAGTAACAGGTCCATTTCCAACTTGCAATTTAATTCTATTTTGAAGTTTACTGGAAAGCAGAAAATAAGAAAGGGCCTGGAGAGAGGCCGGCAGTTTGAAGACAAAGATGACGCTGAAACACACGTTAGACCAAAGAACTCAAGGGGCCTGGCGGCTCGGGCCCCCCGTATCTTGACAGTCCTCAAGCTCCCTCGGGTCCAGGCAGACTCTCAATGACGACTGCACGCTCTAAACCACAGTTACCTTCCTTGCTCCTCATGCGAGGAGACAAGATGGGACGGTCGCAGAGTGAGAGAGAATACCCGCTGAACGTACTCAGCTGTCTGCCAAGCGCTGGTATTTGAAGGGTGTGCGTAAGGTTGGGTGTTAGCTGCAGACAAGGGACTCCAAAGGAACTCTCAGAACGTCACCAGGTGACCTGCAGGGACTCTGAGGCGACCAGAGTCCAGCTTGGAGGTCCTGCGGGGGCAGAGAATGACCGGCCACACCGGGAATGGCCAGCTCAGACCCCCCACAATGCCCCACCGCTTGCCTTTGCTGCTATGGGGTTTACCTTGCCCGTGCCACACGCAGAACCAAAATCGTGACCTGCTCTGGGCCCGGGAACCTCCACGCCTGGGTCTGAACCCTGCAACCCAGCCCTCATGGGCTGGAGGACTTGGGGGGCAAGTTAGCCAACCTGCGCTTAGACACGGATCATAGCAGCGCATGCGTCACAGCCTGGTGGTGAGGCCAACACAGGCTCACGTAGGCCAAGCACTCAACCTGGCACCTGGAGCCGTAAATTGGAACTAAAAAATATTAGTTGTAGCTGCTACTGCTGATGTTGATAATAAAACCCGGAATAACAGCATTATAACCCCCTTCGCGGCACTAGTTTGCTGATAAGAGTGCTGTTAAGGCCAAGAGCTATCTCTTTAATGCAATTTGCTCCCCAATTAATTAATTATATTATATCCAAATTGAATTATATTGTCTCACTCTCCAAGGAACTGGCAGCTTCACCTTGGGCTGCTAAAAATGTCCTGCCACCAAAAATTGCTTATAAGGCATCCCTGTCATTTCACTCGACGAAAGGAAGTTTATTATTTTTTGAAGGAGTCTTTTGGCCGGGAGGCCTCGTGACACTGAATTGAGAAAAATCACTTCTAAGAGCAGCCAAAACGCTCCTTGGCTGGCTCTGAGTTATAGGGTCACGGCTTGAGAGGGTGACTTTTCCAAGACCTCCGATCTCTGACGGCTCCGGTCAAAAGAGCGCAACCATGAAAACATCCCACTATAGCTTTGTCCTGGGAGGATGACCCAGTGCCTATCTGGCTTCAAAACGTAGTCAGGCACTCCAGAAACCATCCAAGAAGTAAAGCCTGATGCTGACGGCCTCTCTGATGGGCAGGGGGCCCATCTTACCGACTGTGGGGGGCACAGACAGTCCAGCTGTTAAATCGTGAAATCCACGGCTGACACTCAGCCCCGCTCTCAACAGTAGGTGGCGAGGCAGCCGAAGGTGGGAAGGATGTTTTCTTTCTGCTGGCCCATTATTTTTAGAAAGCCCCTTCACACTTCTTGGGAGACACAGCAGGGGAAACCAGATCTTACCCCCCGCCCCAAGAGATCAGGTTTTCAATGGGCAGGCGCCCAGAGACTCTTAATCTCACGCCAACTTGACTTAAAGGGCGTGTGTGAAAAGTACGTGCAAGATGGCTTTTCTGGGCCCCCAAATCTGCCCCCCCATCAAGTTATCCACAGATCCTGCAGCTGGTGAGGTGGACTTTACGTTCTCTGGGCTACAGTTCAGCCCAAATCTAAGCGAATCGTTCACATGAAAAATACGTGAATAGCACCCTTAGACGTATAGAGGTGTGGAAGGCATAATACTCATACCCATGTGAGGTGGTCCTAGCACGCATGCACACAGGCGCGCACACACACATACACACACACCAAGGGTTCCAGAACCCCAGCTTAACTTTGCCTGGATTCAACCACCGCGCTGCCCATGGTGTAGAGACCAGAATAAAACCCATGTAAACAGATTAAACGCCATGACAACCAAATTCCAATCTTACAAACACCAAGGACTGGAGTGGGGGAAGGACTCGGTCTGACATGAGCATTTCTTGGGCAGAGCAGGGAAGGGAGAAGTCAGAGAAGGCTCTTGAGAATTGAAATAATCAAAGTTCTTTCCAACTCTGCTGGGAATTCTTCTTGTCCTTGGGTTCTCCCAGTCAACCACCATCCACCATCTTGGAAGGTGGCCCAACTGATGGAGCTCCAAGGAGATCCAATGACATTTACTTTCCCAGCCCAGAGACACTGCAATAGGGGTGTGTCTCCAGCTGCGGTGTTGTTTTCCTAATGGTCCTGTTGGGAAAAGGGAGGAAGGAAGAGATGTATAACTTGTCAAATCCTACACCTGATTTACAATCCAGCCGTGTTCACTATATTTGTACCTGTTCAGGACCTGACTCCAGTGCCTCACATGGGCTGAGTGTGGCCACAGGGTGAACAGGTATGGTGACACTCCTCGCTTTTTCCCCAAAACTCTGGATCTCTCAAGCAGAGATACACCATAAGGCAAAGTACACCCCACCAAGTATCCCAACCTCACAGAAGGACAGATTTGAACACTCAAAAGAGGGGTCAGTCCTGGTTCTTGGCACAGAGATGTTCACAGGGCCTTCAATGCTGGGAGAAAAATGCATTTGGTGCCTGCTAAATCCTGCTTTCCCCTTCTTCTGGCCCACACCAAACATTCTCACAACACCCTTCCAAGCTCGGCTATGGTGGCGCTTTTCCAAGAAGGCTTCCCATGGTGCCTCAGACTGGTCCAGGCCACCCCTTGCACACTCTAATGAACCTCAGTCTCCTCCACTAAACTATAAACTCCAGGAGATTAGAGGATGTGCCTATGGGCTTCACCATTATACCTCCAGCGCCTAGCCCAGAGCCTGACACACAGTAGACACTCACCACATACAGCCCACAGAAACACACAGACACAGTTGGCCTAGCTGTGCCCCAACGCTCTAGTCAGAAAAGAGGTGGCATCTGATGACAAGATACGTATATGTATTGCCAGCGCACACCTCTGTACTTTGGGGGTCCAGGGCTGGTTCTATACCCTCCTGGGACTCCCTAGCAGTCATGCTCAGTGGCCACACGTGAGCAAAGAAGGGAGCTGTTCTCACTGTGTCTTCTTCGATTCTGTCTTTGTCCAGCTGGCATCTGGGCATCGTGGGGTCAATGACATTGACATATATCTTTTCTCGTTTTCTGTATTTCTAAGGCTCTGGCACTGCAGTGGCGGGGGGGCCTCCCAGGACTAGCCAATTCTTACACACAGCAAAGGGTCGGCCAGGGACACACATTTTGTATACAAAACAGGCGATTCCTAGACTGGACCCGGCACCGCCCCAACTCCCACCTTATCTAGCTCACACATAAGCCAGTACCTCTGCTGCTCTAAGTCACGTCGGGGCAGACACCAGGCCGCTGGAGACCACCCTTAGAACCGAAGCCCCCTGGTATTATCCAGACCAGCCAGTCCCAAGCCATTCACTCTGCCCTGCCTCGCCTTTCCTCTGGGAACCCCAATAAGGCTCCAGCCTAGACTTTCCCCTCCCTCCTGATCCGAACGTGCTGTTTCTCCCCTAGGAAGCCCTGCCTTGAGTTTCCAGGGGAACCGTGAGGAAGATGAAACTTTTCTTTAAACAGCACTGGCCTCCCCATGTCATCTCTGGGTCACCTTTACAAGGTAAGACCTGGGCACGGGACAAGGGGTGGGTGTGTGGGCGGGTCTCCTTATGACTGTCCTGCCCTGCCAGGCCACGCTCCCACGGCAGCCCCCACTCCCCCACTCCATCTGACTCATCATCTTGGCCCGACTGTAACCACAGGAAACCTCGGCACAGGCAATCGGAAAGGAGAAAATGAACATTTCTGCTGAGCGAGGTGAAAGTCAGAGACGGGGAGCTTAGTGTCCTGGGGAAGACTGGGGCTGGACCACCTGCATGTGCGTGAGTGCCAGGCCCGCCACCTGCTCAGCTGTTCCCACCCTGAGATGCCCTTCCCCACCTGCAGAACAGAGTTCTGGAAGCAAGAGGCTGGGGGCGAGGATTTAATAAACACTTTAATGCAAAAGTGCCCAGTTCATGGTCAGTGCCACCATTCTTCACTCTGCCTTCAAACTGGGTGTTCGAGGGAATCAGACCAACCCCCAGGGGGCAAAAAATCACCCCAACACTTATGCCTATTGTGTGCTTAATGATATGTGCCCGGCAGCACGTACAATGCTTGGTTTACACATCAGAAACTGACCTCACACAGCAAGCCACCAGGAAGGGATGATCATCATCCCATTTTACAGATGACAAAACTGAGGCTCAGAAGAGAGGATGAGCCCACTGTCAACCTCCCCCAATCCTTGTCCCCTGACTTTAACAAATATAGACTGAGCTTGGTGTCAGGGCCTGGGAGCCAAGGACACAGCAACACAGCTATGGTTCAAGTCTTTACGGATCTTACAGGCCAGTGGGGAAGAGGGGCATGAAGGGGTGATTGTGGGATAAACGGAGAGCTGCACACAGGGAAAAGAACAATGAAGGAAAAGAAAGGGTCCGGGGAGGCCTACCAGAAACCTGGAGATCTGGGGAGGCCACCTTGGGGAAGAACATTCCAGGCAGAGGGAGCAGCAGGCGTGAAGACCCTGAAAATCATTCAGGGGTTGGCATGTTTGGGGAACTACCAGAAAGCCAAGGTGGTGGTGGTGACTTGGTGACAGGAGGGAAGCAGATGACAGGAGCAGGGCAGGGCTTCTCAACCTCATCAATTCTGACATTCTGGACCAGAACTTTTTTTTTTTTTTTTTTTTTTTTTGTAGGGTTATCCTGTGCACTGGAGAATGGTTAGCAGCATCCCTGGGCTCTACCCACTAGCTGCCAAGTAGCCACCCCCCAAGTCACGACAGCCAAAAATGTCCCCAGACATTGCCCACTCTCCACTCCCACCCCTGCTGGGAGCCTCCAGGGTATCCAGGGTAGAGAAGGGGATTCCTTTTTTTTTTTTTTTTTGAGAGACAAAGTGCCAGTAGGGGGAGGGGCAGAAAGAGAGAGAATCCCAAGCAGACTCCACATCCAGCACAGAGCAGGACACAGGGCTCCATGTCACAACCCTGAGATCATGACCTGGGCTGAAATCAAGGGTCAGACACTTGACCAGCTGAGCCACTCAGGTGTCTCGGAAGGCGATTCCGAACGACCACGCTATTTCAGGGCAAAGCAGAAGCCCACGCCAATGGAGTATATAGAACTGGCCTTTCCGTGACCCGGTTAGTGGAAAGGATGCACCCCACCCGTCCGGAGCACTGCTTGGGGAAAAGTCCGTTCCTCCACTCAGCAGAACTGCGAGATCCCTAGGAGCAGCCCTGGGCCCCTTCACCAGCTCCCCAGTGCCTCGCACGGGACCTGGACCCCGAAGCACAGCAGATGCCTGGGAGTGTTTGAGAGAGATAGCAAAACTCCCGCAAGCCCCGTGGTCCAACCCCAACCCCGGCAGCTCCTGCAGCCAAGGGCCTGCCACCATCAGCTGATGCTGGCTCTACAAGTGGCCCCAGAGGAGCTGCGACCCCCGCGGCCAGACCGACGGCCCTCATGTCCAGGTTCCCCAATGGGTGGAATTCAGGGTCCAGGTTCCGCCGGAGAGCACGACAGTCACAGAGCTCTCGGCTGCTGCGTCCACGGGTGACGGCCCTGCGCAGCGCACAGCTGCACGATCACAAAAGGCCTCTTAGAATAAGGGCACGAGGATGGAGACGTGTGTGGTGTACGGCCGGTGAGCCGGGGGCTGGAGAAGAAGCCATGCAAATCAATGCCCTGGCCGAGCTGAGCAATCTGCCCTTTGTGTGGCATCTATGCGTGCTACTGGGGTCGGGGTCAGTGTAGACATCAAATAGGGACCAAGCAACGACCTCAGTTCACGTGGACTCTTCACACGCTGCAGGACTTCACTTAACAGTTTAGGTGAGACATTGTACATAGCCTGTAACTCCAAAGGCATGAACTGCTGGCTGGGTTTTGCGCCTGACAGATGGAGGGAATCGGCAGGAGGGGATAGCACAAAGGGGCAAGGTGGTATCCCCTCTTGCATTTGTTAACAGCCATTTCCAAGAGAAAAGAAAATATCGCTGTGCAACATCACAGATGTATTCTTAATTTATCCTCGCAATAGCCTCATGGGGCAAACAGTGTCCCATTTTATCAATGTGGAAACTCAAGTCTGGAGAGATCAGGAATTGTGGCTTTCAGTATCCAGCTAGTAAGCCTTAACTCCTACCACATTCCCCTCACTCTCTCAGCTCTGGCCCCACCAGCCTTCTGTGGTCCTGCCCCAGGACATTTGCACAGGTTGTTTCTTGTGCCTGGATTACTTACTCTCTCCTCCCTTCTTCGCCAGGCTCACTCCACTTAATCTTCACATCTCACCATATTCATCTGCCAAGAAGCCTTCGCTGGCCCTTCTCCAGACCAAACCACCCTATTAAAAGCTGTCTTATCATCATGGCTTCTTTTTCTGTATCAGGACTTGTAAAAGTTGCAGTTTAACAGAAGAACCACTGTGGCTGGCTCCCCACTGTATGCATACCCGTCAGATTCCAGAGGCCAAGACATTCTCCGACATTCCCCTCCCAGAGACGTGGATCTTATTCCCCTTGAAACTGGGCTAGCCATAGTGACTTGCTTGACCAACAGATTGTAGCAGAAGTGATGTCCTGGGAGCTCAGAGCCCAGGTGATAAGAAGTTCTTGCTGGGAAGTGTTCTTCCCACTCTTGGGAAGCCTCCTTTTGGAACCCAGCCATCATTCTGCAAGAATCCCAAGCCACATGTGCTCTAGTAAGACAGCTCCAGATGAGCTCCCAGCCAGCAGCCAGCACCAGCTGCCAGGCATACGAACGAGACATGCTGAGCATCCAACCCAGCCAAACTTTTAGATGCCCGCAGCCCGTATCTGACTGTAACACATGCAAAAATCCAAGGGAGAACCATCCAGCTAAGCCCAGTCAAACCACAAAACTTTATGAAATAATCGCTGCTTAAGCCTCAAAGTTGGTGAGCAATTCAGTAGATCGCCAGGACCCCACAGGATCCAGGTTAGGTGTACACACTTGAGGCAGCGGCCACAACTAGATACGTAATAAATATATTTTTACCTGTTGATTCAATGAAGAATTGAATGTGTGAATTAACTAATGGTAGAGGTGGTATTTGATTATACAAATTCAATCTGTACCAGATTATACAAATTCAAATCCCCCTTCTCTTTTCTTTTGAACCATAATGTAATGTTCCCTTAAAAAGGAAAACGTTAAAAAAAATAATGTCCATCATATTTGCTACAGGTTTTGGAGGAAAAGTGGAACTCCAGCTCAAACACAGTGTTGTCACAAGATAATAATCTCAGCAGCTTTCTATCCCAGAGGAAGTTCAGATTAAAAAGTCAGCTTGCGGGGAACCTGGGTGGCTCAGCCGGTTAAGTGTCTGCCTTCAGCAGGGTCCTGGAATCAAAATCAAGTCCCATATCTGGGCAGCCCAGGTGGCTCCGTGGTTTAGAGCCGCCTTCAGCCCTGGGCGTGATCCTGGAGACCCGGGATCAAGTCCCACGTTTGGCTCCCTGTATGGAACCTGCTTCTCCCTCTGCCTGTGTCTCTGCCTCTCTCTGTCTTTCATGAATAAATAAATAAAATCTTTAAAAAAAAAAAATCAAGTCCCACATCTGGCTCCCTGCTCCTTGAGGAGCCTGCTTCTCCCTCTCCCTCCGCCCCTCCCCCTGCTTATGCATGCTCTCTGTCAAATAAATAAAGTCTTTTAAAATAAAAAAGCACCGGCTTGCTCTTGTGTTGTCTCACCATGGTACTGCAGAGGCCAACAACTTTTTCTGTAAAGGATCATATAATAAATAGTTTCAGCTTTGCAGGCCATAAAGGTCTCTGTTAACAACGCTCACCTCTGCCAGAGGTGAAAGCTGCCATAGACAGTAAGTAAATGCATGGGTATGGCTGTATCCCAATAAAACTTTATTCACAAACATTAACAGTGGGCCAGATCTGCCCATCCCTGGTAACAGAGTATAATACAATCATCCTTAAATTCAGGAGTGATCGTATTGTTTGCAGACCCAGTGAAACTGGTAATGCTCCCAACAGAAATAACTTTCAGCACTTAACACTGCACTGCAGACAGCAGCTTTCATTGTATTTTAGCAAAGGTCAAGCAGGTTCAGACGCCAAAGATGTAAGAAGAACCAGTAAAAAAAAAAAAAAAAAAAAAAAAAGTCACATATAGGGAAAAGTCTGATCCATCAGTCGCTTTGTCTTCTGTAAACTGGGGGAGGGAAAGCCTGATCCCTTTGATTTGAGTATGGGATGCCTATTGCCAGCTCAAGGGAGCAACGTTCCATGACAGTAGTGTTTGGAGACCATCAAGGGAGCTCATGGCAAAGAGAACTTCCCCTCGTATGCTCTCAATGAACCATTTGTTGATAAATAACTGGATCTATGTCCATTATAATGAGAGTAATCCACCTGTTACTTATTAGCCCATTCAACATCAGAGCTCAATTACTGGTTGAAGTTTATTCAAAGCAGCAAAACATTTCTAATGGCTTCCTTACTCATTTGTCTTTGCAGGATCAAGCCTTTAATTTCAGAGAGAACTATGTAGCTTGGCCAAAATTGAACTTAGGTATACATAAAGCACGGTGCACAAATTACGGCTGGTACCCAGACTCTAGATATCAGAATTATACAGTTAATTTTTTTTAACTTTGTGTTTTAAAATAGAGAATCTATACATTTAAATTTTAAATGACTACTGTTAATTCGCAGATAATAGAAATTTGCCATGTTAGTTATTATTAGCATTAATGGCTCAATATATAAAGAATCTGATTTCACAAAGCAGTTTTTAAAAACAGTACTGTGTCATTTTATTTCCAGGCCAGTCCCATGATTAATAGGTTATAACCATCCTCATCTTAAAGACAAAAAAAGTGAGGTTCATCATAAGTATCAGTGATCGCCCCATGGTCACAGCCTATAAGGGGCAGAGACAAGGTTGCAGACCACACCTTCTAGTTCTAGTGCCCTTGCATGGGAACACCTCAACTGAATGGGGTAGCTCCTCTCAGAATTAACAGTGACAGCTATTTCTACTATTCTTTGCAAAGTTTAGCACCATTCAAAAAAAAAAAAAAAAAGTTAGCCTCGGCTAATTACTCAGATTTTTTTTAGCTAGGGGTCCAAACGTTCAATTGAATGGGTGTGCATGTTATTTGTTACACCATATTTTTCAAGAGAGGCGAATGTCCAATAATGACCCAAGGGCTTGGCTTGGAAGCAAATTTCAATCAAAAACATCAATTTACTGCCTAAATTTGCTTCCATTTCAATAACTGAATCTTTCTTGATTGACTCAGTAAAGCCCACTTCAGATTTAAACACCAGGGTGGGAGGTGAGCTGGTCCAAGCCAGATGGCCTTGTCTTTGGGACCTCATCAAACACGAGCCAGCTGCCTCTGCGACAGTGCCCGAGAACCTCCATGGATACTAGATACGCATACATTGTCCTTCCCCCACTAGCTGGGCTCACCCTGGGGCTACTTTCACTTTGCAACCTGGTTTACCTTGGTAGAGCAACCTTTTAGATCAAACAGTAGGATCCTGTGAAAAACCAGCAAAAAAATTAAGAATTGGACATACATATTTTGATCTTAAAAGAAAAAACACACCCATGCCTTGCCTCTCCCTGTTGTGGGCCAGGGGAGCTCGAGACAGGAATTTCATTGTGGAGCTTCTGAGAAATCTTTGCTAATTAAGGAGCGGCAGGCTGTATTTTTCCAAAGAGGACCGCAACTGTAACCCACCCCATATATTCTTTGCCACACACACCCCATCTCCCCATCCCAGTAGAGGGGTAGGGTCTCTCTTTCCAGCTCCCAGAATCCATTCCTCCCAGAATCTAGGTGGGCCCCGGGACTGTTTGGAGCAACAGAATATGGCAGGAATGATACCGTGCCAGTTCCCTTGGTAGCCCTCACCTCCCTGCCAGCCTCCACTTCTGGCCTCCTGGAGGCCAGCTGCCTCAGAGAAGGTGTTGCTACTGTGAGTCCATTCTGCTGTGAGAGAACGTCATGGCAAAAGGCTTAGGGGGAGAAGGTGCCTCACAGGGAGAGGAGCTCAAGAAGAAACACGATGGCAAACATATGGATGAAGAAATCCTTCTAGAAGTGGATTGCCCGGTCCCAGTGGTGGCCACGTGGAGCAGAAGCAAACCACCCCCCAGAGCTCTTCCTTTATATAAATCCCGGATCCTGACAAAATCAGGAATAACACAAAATGGTTGTTTCAAGCCACCAGGTGCTCAGACGGTTGGTTTTACAGATAATAGAGAACTGGTAACACATGTTTTTCTTTGTATTTGAAACATAAGAGGGCGCCCATGTGGCTCAGTTGGTTGAGCATCCGACTCTGGTTTTGGCTCAGGTCATGAACTCTGGGTCATGAGATCGAGCCCCACATCCAGCTCCACACTCAGTGTGGAGTCTGCTTGAGATCCTTTCCCCCTCCCTCCCTCTCTGCTCCTCCTCCAACTTGTGCATGCTCTCTCTAAAATAAATAAAATCTTAGGAAGAAATGTTGAGAGAAGCCAAACACAATACAATGATTCCCAATATGATTCCATTTTTTATAAATTCCAAGAATAATCAAAATTAATGCACACTCACAGATAGAAGAAAAGGATGCTTAGGGCAGTGGGGACTTGGGGTTGCTTGTAAAGGGACTCAGGGAAATTTTATGAGGAAATGCTCTATGCCTTGCTCTAGGTGGTGGAAACATTGCTGTATATGACTCTTAAATCTCTGAACTAACATTTTAGATCTGTTCATTTTATTGTATGTTAATTATGTCTCAATTTTTTTTTTTAAGAGGGCTTCACAACTAGCATGGAGCCCAACCTGAGGCTGGAACCCATGACCCTGAGATCAAGCCCCTAGCTGAGATCAAGAGTCAGAAGCTTAATGACTGAGCCACATTGGTGCCCCTATATCTCAATTTTTTAAATCAGCCCCCGCTCGGCTGGGAGCCTGCTTCTCCCTTTCTGCTGCTCCCCCTCCACTTGTGTGCTCTCTCTCTCTCTCATTCTCTCTCTCACCCACTCTCTCAAATAAATTTTTTAAATCTTTAAAAAAAATAAAAAAGGAGGGGCAGCCCGGGTGGCTCAGCAGTTTAGCACCGCCTTCAGCCCAGGGCGTGATCCTGGAATCCTAGAATGGAGTCCCACGTTGGGCTCCCTGCATGGCGCCTGCCTCTCTCTCTCTCTGTCTCTCTCATGAATAAATAAAATCTTAAAAAATAAATAAATAACATAAAAAAGGAAAGGAAAGAAACATAAGGTAGCTCTTATTGGAGGCCGTGTCAATGGCTATCTGGCCTGGACTGCAAAGTGGGGTTTCCAGCCAGTGACCTTCACGGTCCTGCTGGGTAGGACAGCCCTGACCCAGGGGGACACTTTCTCTGGTCTCCCTCTAAGACGGGGCCTCCATCATCCCCACCAGGCTCTATAGAGACTACCGGTGGCCCCAAGCTGAGTTATCTAGATTTGAGCTCATCCCTGGAGAACTAAGAGTTTTAAGGGAAAATGTGATCACCATGGCCAACTGCAGTTCTCTACCCTGCTGGCGATCTCGCTGGGCTTGCCAACTCTACTCAGTCCCTCCCCATTCTGTCCTCAAGCTGCCACCCCCAAGTGTGGGCCCATGGCCTCCTATGCAGTGGGATGCCTCACTCAGCTGTGGTGTCTGTGGGCTGCGGCCCCGTGAAACTGCCCCACTCAGGACAGAGCTGGGCCCTGCTCCCTGTGGCCTTCCCCCAATGGCCAGCAGTTGGGCTTGTTCAGAACCCATTAAGATGATTTCTTGCCTCCAAGGCCCCTCAATGAGGACTGAATACTAATGAACCTCCATGACAAAGGAGGGGACAGTTTGCACAGGGTCCTCCTCACCACCTCACTTGCCTGGGCCTTTGTGTGGGAGTCGGTATTGATCACTGTTATTTTATGGGACGACTAAGGGCTCTCCAAGCCACGCAGTGGTGCCTTGGGGACAGTCCTGACGGTCTAAGAAAGTCTGGAGCCCAAATCCATGGGACCCTAAGTGTCGGTCACTGAAGCTGTCTTTGCCTCTTGAGAAGGGCAGGAAGTCTGGCCTCCTTTTTACCATTTGTGCCTGTCCTGAGATGCTCTGAGTCTGTCCATCTGTCCAGGGGATGTTTGGACATCCTCCTACTCTTTGGACTTGAGAGCCAGAAAGATCTGCGTTCAAATACATGCAGCCTCTGCTGTTCTTAGGTGTGTGGCTTTGGGTGGGTTGCCTAATTTCTCTGGGTCTGCTTCCTTGCCTACAAAATTAAAGTAGTAATAGCACCTTCTAGCAAACCTACAAGTACTGAAGAAGGTAAGAGCATGAGCACCGGAAACGATGGCACGTGAGTTATCCTGTGCCATTCGTGAACCAACCTTTTGGAAAAAAAACATTAATAGTTACAAATTTACCCTCATGTGTTTCAAAAGAGAATCGGCTTCGTTAATGCCATGGCTTTATGGATAGCAGAGGTCAAGGCCGAGCCCAAGTAAATGGTAAGTGCATTTAAAGAAAAAATATTAAGTAATTATTGCTGGAAAGAATGTTCCGTGGATGCTCTAGAATCCACTGTGCATCTACGCAGTAGGTGTGCACCCCACCAGCACCCCAGAGCCTGGGAGGTGCTGGATCAATGTCTGTTTCCCTCGCCTGTGGCTCTCCTGTCACAGCAGCCTTGAGGCTTATGACAGCATCAGCCTCAACCCTTGAACTTGGTTCCAGCCTCATTAAGGCTTGGCCAGGGCTTAGTAGTTGGAGGGAGAGTCCCCAGAGTGTCAGGGATTCCTCTCCTTACCAGGGTGACAAGAAGAACAGTCTTCAGCTTTGCAGATCACGAATTCCCTTTAAGCACCTCGTAAACAGCAGGGCTGGTCCACCTCAATAAAATTTTATTCAGGGCTTGCAATTCCCCACTCTTCCATGCCATATGCTGCCCTTTCCCTGTGTGTTTAACTCCCTGCTGACAACTGATGAGTTTTAGATGCATGCATGAGGGCAGGGTGAGAGCCCGGGAAAGCTGCTCATTAGCATCGTCTATATATTTTGAGAGCCAAGACCTACCAATTACACAGGGCGCCAGATAGCTCGCTTCCACGTGTCGGCCAACTCTAGGGGTTGGCTCACACTGAGGCTAGCTCAACAGATAAGTCAGATCCAATGGACTATGAACTTTTCAACTTCTGGGGTGTTGCAACCTTTGAGTTCATAACAATCAGAGCCCACATTTAAACGTGGAAGGCCCAAGTCATATTCTAGAAAAAGCCCTTTGTCAATTGTTCCTAAGAACTCATCCAACCAGACTCCCGGCCTACACCTGCTGCGGTTCATCTGACCTGTGCTGGCACCTGGACTGGCTGTGCTCTCCTGCACAGATGCCTTTTCCTTCCAGCAGCACGCAACCAGACTGGTGTGTGGTGCCACCACGTCCTCGCCCAGGCTCTTCCCGGCATGTGAATGCTCTTCCAGGCCCTGCCTCTCCACCCAGGGAGCTTAAATGCATCCTTCCATCTCAGCTCAGATACCGCTCACTCCGAGAAGCTGCCTCTGATTCTGTAAGAGTCCATGCCCTGCTACGCTGTGCTACTTCTCTGCCCTGTTTGGCTTGTCAGGTGCAACCATCACCTGCTTCCATGACTATTCACGTATTTGTCCATGAGCTCTGTTTCCAATGTTCCGTACATGGCAAGGAGCAAAGGAAGTGAGAATAAATGACTACAGGAATCCCACAGTGACAGTATCCATCCATTTCACAAACGTTTATTGAGAGCATACTGTATGCAAGGCGCTAGGGATACAGACTAAGCAGGAAGGAAGGTGCATGGTCCTGCCTTCACTGGACTTATGTTCTACATACAAAGAGACAAAGTGAGGTATAAGTAAATGAGATCATTTCAGATAGTGATAAATGTTATTACAACACCTTAAAAAAAAAAGGGGGGTAATAGCATGGAGCAGGGATCAGCAAACTCAGCCAGACCCCTGGCATAGAAAGTGATGCTGGGAGAGGGGGCCCTTAGCAGGTGAACAGGAAAGGCCCCTCTAACAAGGTAGATGTTAGGGTGAAGACCAGAAGGAAAAGAAGACATCAGCTATGCAAATATCTGGAGGGAAGTGGTCTAGGCAAAAAGAGGGACACCTGGGTGACTTAGTTGGTTGAACTTCTCTCTCTCTCAAATAAATGAATAGATATTAAAAAAAAAAAAAAGAATAGCAAGTGCAAAGGCCCTGAGATAAGGGACAGAGAGAAGGCTGGTGTGGCATAATGAGCTACAGACCGGTACAAGACAATACCATGGTAGGCAGAGGTGATGTGCAACCTCACAGGCTGCAGTAAGAGCTTCTTGCTAACACACGTGAATAATTCTGAGAGTCACTGAAGGTGTCTGGGGTTTGGCAACAGCTGGTGAGACCATCTCCATGGGAGAGGAGAAGGTGACAGCACCATCAGCGTGGATGACCAAACCTAAAACCTTGACAACTTTGCTCATGCTCTTTCCCACCAAGAACAAAGTCTCCTTGTCAGGGTACCGGGCTCTGCACTGCTCCCCACCCCAACACTGCATGCAGGCTTGTTCCAAGCGCTCAGGCAAGATGTTTCCAGAACAGCTGAACCGGCAGGCCATACACACATCTCACCCACACGACTATTTTTATTTAAAAGACTCACGGTTTCTTTTCTTACGTTCATGTTTTGAAAGGAACTGCTAGTTCGCTCCCAAATCACAGGTTTAATATACCAGTTATAGATATTTCCTTTAAATACAGTAAATACGCTTTTAAAAAATGTTCACCTGTCTACCACCTAAATCTCAGTTACATTCTGAAACAATTGCTGAGGTTCAAATCTGCTGGAATTTCTCAATGCGCCAGCTCCCCACTTCATAATGTTGGGGAGGGAGCAGTAGTGGCCTCAGAGGGGACAGTGAGGTCAGAGGGTAGGTGAGGGGACATGACCCAAGCTCTGGCTTCACGCGCAGCTCAAACAGGGCCTCGTTCCCTACTCGCTGTGCGCGTTTGGCCAAGTCAAACCTTAAGAGCCACGGACTTCCCACTTGTAGAACAGAGCTGGGCCATGTGTTGTGGTAAGTTTTAGGAGATATGCAGGACATGGCCTAAAACCAGACACCTAGCAGATGCTCAATAAATGCATCACACTGCAGCTATGATGACAAACGCAGAATTATTTACAGTTATAACTAGGATCATCAAATGGCCTTTGGTTTCTCGCAAAGCGCCAAAAGCCTCTCTGGGTGATGAGGGGAGGGGTCACTCATGTGTCTGAGCTTTGGAGACATCCCAGCCCCCTGCCCACTTGCCACCCAGTGGCTCCGGGGACCTGCAGACCAAGCAGTATTTTTCCACTGGCTTTGCCAAAGTAGGTCTCCTTTCTCTCACTTTCCTTTTATTTTTTGTTTCCAAAAGACTCCTGATTAACAATCGTTCAGAGGGGAGGAGGAAAGAAATTACAGCAATGTTCCTTGTTCTGGTCCCTGCTGGGTTGGGAGGCTGCTATTTCAGACTCAATCAGCTGCCTGCAGGGTCACTGGATGAAATTCCTCCCCACAGGGACAAGGAGGAAGTGGCCCCATTGGGAGGCTTCCACCAGTGACCTGTGGCCTGAAAACCCCAACCGCTCAGAAGTCCCCAAGGACCTCAACCTGCAGCAGGATGGGAGCCCAATTTCTTTAAGGAACACCCTCTTCGAAAAGCGGCATCTCTCACTGACTCTGCAGAGAAAAGTGCCACGTACATCCTCCGAAAGCAATTACGCTCAAGTTGTGAGGGATCAAACACCATCCTTAACTGGAGGTAATCTGAACTTTACTTTGAACCCCCTCTGCACGAGCAGACTTACATCTCTAATGCTTAATTCAGGAAATCATTAAAAGTGGTCTTTCTTCCCTGGGCACAAAGCAAGGTGAGAGGGAGCCAGCACGTCACAATGCAATCACTGGTTCAGGATGGCTCAGCCGCCGGCTGACAGGACGCCGCGCACACTGCTCTCATCTTTCACGTATGGCTCATGGCTTGGGTCTTCTGATCCTGTCCCTGGCTTCCAGGGCTGGATCCACAAGTCGTCTGGCCCAGTGCAAAACCAAGTTGGGGGTGGGGGGGGGGGCAATGCCTTGCTCAAAAGCTGTTAAGAATTTCAAGATGGTGACAGCAGAGCAAGAAAGCCATCAAGGCACCCTCTGGAGCGTGGGACCCAGCGCTCAGGGCACATGCTCACAAAGCCAGTCCTGCCTGCCTCCCATGACTGCTCTTCCCTAGGTTTTTTCCACCCCAACCAGACACTGTGATTTGATGAAGGGATTTTTTTTTTCTAGTCTGTAAGTGTCTACACAAAGTTTTTTTTTTTTAAGATTTTATTTATTTATTCATGGGAGACACAGAGAGACAGAGAGAGAGAGAGGCAGAGACCTAGGCAGAGGAAGAAGCAGGCTCCATGCAGGGAGCCTGACGTGGGACTCGTTCCCGGGTCTCCAGGATCACGCCCTGGGCTGAAGGCAGCGCTAAACCGCTGAGCCACCCCGGCTGCCCCTACACAAAGTCTTTTGAAAGGAATAACAAATATGGCCTTCCAGTTTCACAAACAACACAAAACTGCTTCCCTTTGCTTACAAAGAATAAAGTGACATAAAACAGAACTCACCCAGAACACTCTTCATGCCAGCAGGATGGTATCTGAGAACTCAGAGCTTTCCAGTTTGTGGATGAGAAACCCAAAGACTAAGCTTCGTTTTGTTTCTGTCATGGGTCCTAAGAGGCACGATGCAAGAAATCCTGGGGCTGGGGCACCTGGGTGGCTCAGTGGTTGAACGTCTGCCTTTGGCTCAGGTCATGATCCTGGGGTCCTGGGATCGAGTCCCACATAGGGACTGAATGGCATTTATAACTATTTTAAAAAGTATAGAATACTGTTTGTATACTTAAAAGTTGCTAAAAGAGATCTTACAAGTTCTCACAACAAGAAAAAATTTTTTGTAACAATGTGTCATAACAGATGTTAATTAGATTTACTGTGATCATTTTGCCATCTATACACTGAATCATTATGCTGTATGCCTGAAATGAATATAATATTAAATGTCAATTACAGTCAATTTAAAAAAAATGTAGAATGATCCAAAGTGTGTAATAAATGGAAAATGGAAAAAGTGAAATAAGAAAAAGCTAAGTTTTTTTACTAAATAAAAATAATATGTAAATAATTACATAAACATAATAAGTAAATAAAATAAAAACGAAGTAAAAATAAAACCTTCTCCAGAGCAGGAGTCAGAAAACTTTTTCTGTAGAGGCCCAGGAAGTAAACATTTTCAGCTCTGCAGGCCATAAGACTGATTTCAATCTCCTGAATCCCACAGTCTGAGTGCCACGTAGCCACAGACAATACGTACATGGATGGATGTGGCTGGATTTTAACTGAACTCCTTTTAAAAAGTAAAAATAGGCAGCTAGTCAGATTTGGTCCAATGGCCTTATTTTGGCTGAACCATGACCTAGGGTGGTGCTTCTCAGACTTCGGTGTGTATATGCATCACCTGGGAATCTTGTTAAAATGAAATTCTGATTCTAAAAGTCTGGGTGGAGGTCTGGGACTCTGTATTTCTTTCTTTCTTTCTTTCTTTCTTTCTTTCTTTCTTTCTTTCTTTCTTTCTTTCTTTCTTTCTTTTTAAGATTTTATTTATTTGAGAGAGAGAGTGAGTGAGTGAGCACATGAGGAGGGGCAGAGGGAGAGGGAGAAGCAAACTCCCTGCTGAGCAGGGGAGCCCTACGTAGGGCTTGAACCCAGGACCCTGCGATCATGATCTGAGCTGAAAGCAGACACTTAACTGACTGAGTCATCCGGGCGCCCCAAGACTCTGCATTTCTCTCATGCTCCCAGGTGATACTGAGGCTCTTGATCCAAGGACCACACTTTGAGTAGCAAGGAGAGAATATCCAAAAAAAAGGAAAAAAAGGGACACTTGCCAAAGCACCCAGATTTAAGAAGTGCTTAGCAGAACACAGTATAGAAAAGTAATTTATTTTCTCATCACCAAGGAACAGTTATGCGACTTAAGTCCATCTTCAAAAGAATACCATGTCATTGGCGATCGAGGATGGAGTTAACTATCATCATCAGAAAGCACAATGCTACACAGTTTTTAAGCACTGCTGTGCATTTTCTGGCAGCAGTTAACAGCGACATATACCAATCAATGCAGGTAAATGAATCCATTCGAAGGCAGGCCACGGATGGTAAATCACATTGTCCGGTAAAGTTGCTAAATTAGCAACAGTGCGACACAGAACATTTTTTTTTTTTTTTTATAAAAGTGAATCCTCTTTGGAATGAGATGGACTGCAGGGGAGCGTGGCCAGCAAGGCTGGAGTGGGGAAGGGATGAGGGGAGCAAGCGACAGGGCCTCTGGGCTGGAAGCGCTGACCCGGGCTGGGGAAGCTTATGTGGAAATTGGGGTTGAGGCTTTTCTGGAATGCTGTCAAGGTCCCAGCGAGGGCTTGTTTCCCATGGGCAGGTAGCAATTTTTGGATTTCACATGCAGCGGTTTCTAATAAACATCGTGGCCACCCAGTTCTGAGCAAGACCAAAAATGAATGGGTCCACTCATTCGCTGCTGGTGGGAGTACAGAACAATGCAGCCGCTTTGGATAACAATTTGGCAACTTCTTAAAAAGTTAAATATAAATTCACCATATGACCCAGAAATTCCACTCCTGGGAACATACCCAAGAAAAATGGAAACATATGTCTACACGCAGACTTACACATGAATGCTTACAGCAGCATTATTTACAACAGGCAAAAGGGAAAGAACTCAAGTGTCCATCAACCAATGAACGAATCAACTGTGGTATATCCAAACGGTGGAATAATATTCGGCGGTGCGCCCCAACACGTACAGACCTTCACAACAGTGTGCTAAGTGAAAGAAGCCAGATACAAAAGACTACCTGCTGTGAGATGTCCAGAAAGGGTAAACCTACAGGGACAGAGGTAGATTAGCAGTTGCCTGGGTGTGACTCCAGGTAGGGATAACGACTCTTACTAGGGTGATAAGAATGTTTTAAAACTAGGTTATGGTGATGGTTGCACACCTCGGTGAATTTACTAACAATCACCGGACGGTGGTACCCTTAAAACCTGTGAGTTTTATGGCATATAAATTCCACCTCAATAAAGTTTTTTTAAGAATTAAAGGTTTCTGTTATATCCTCTCTGGTTTCATGTTTCACCTCCCTAGAACTCAAAATACTTACGAATCTCTTAACTGCAACAGACCCGGAGACCTGCTGTTTATTCCAGATGAGGCTACAGCAAGGCCTCTGGCCCAAACACATACCCTGGAGACAGCACATCAGCTGACTCCTCAGAGGATGAAAATAAACACACAGGAACTGGGTTCTCGATTTTTTTTTTTTTACAGCCAGAGCTGAATTCATCTGTGGTCAGAGTATCATCTGGGCACGGCAGGCCAATGCCTGTGAGGACACCCCCAAGACCCACAGCCGTGATCTCCAACCCAAACCAGCCAACCAGACCTGCAAAGGCCTGGGCCGGAGGGGAGTCGGGAATGAAGGCAATTATGGCAACAGGCTAATCCATCAGCTGGCTTCCCTGGAGAAAAGACAAGGAAAATCTGCCATACTGAGAACCAGATTCACTACCCTCCACAAATACACCTACGCCTGCCAACTCGCACCCGCATCCAAGATGACATGTGTTTTGAAACATGCTGTCATCCTGAAAGTGACTCTTTGGGGTCACATTCCAATGTCAGAAGCTTGGAGAAAATGAGAACTCTAACCAGCAATATAGCTTTGGCTTTCCTCCAAATGGTGTACACACACAAAATCTCATGAGGGATGCCTGAGTAGCTCAGTCAGTTGAGTGGCTGATTCTTGATTTCGGCTCATGGATCTCAGGGTCATGGGATTGAGACTCGCATCGGGTTCTATATTCAGCATGGAGCCCACTTAGGATCCTCTCTCTGCCCCTCTCCTACTCTTTCTCTTCCCCCCTCCCAAATAAATAAAATAACTCTAAAAAAATCTCATGAAATTCTGAACTATTACAACATCTCCTTCTTTGGAAAAACAGGACCATCCAAGTCACTTGCAGGGGATGATATATATGAAAATTATAAAGAAGAAGAAGGTGGGGCCAGGGGGAAGTTGTCTAGAATGATCCAGTCCCTGTGGCAGCTCACTTCCCTAGTTTGCTCCATCACCCACGAACACACTCGATGGCAGCAGCTGGCTCAAAGTCAAAGCCAGAATGCAGGGCTGGGATGTGAGACTCGAGCAGGCCCACCCGTGGGCCCGGCCATGACCTCGATCATCTGGGTGCCAGACTCAGGTAGCTGAGCTGCAGGTTTGGAAGAAGTCCTGCTGAGGAGGCTTCGTGGCTGGGAGTATGGAACTGGGGCTCCAGCTAGTGATTTAGCACCATTTCCTTTGTAGCCCAGAAGGTATTTGGATCAGGAACACTAGCCTCACACCCAGAGGACCGATAAGCTCTTTCTCCCTTTTCATTGAAAAAGAAAATATCTAAGATACCAGAGAATACAGTAAAATCCTTAACTCCATTGTTCCCCTCCCCCCCCCCTTTTTTTTCCCTTTCCCTCTCCTTTCCTAGTGGCAAGGCTGGATAAGCTTATCAAGTGCAGGCAAACTACATCTTAGCTCTGATCCTTTCAAGAAATCCATTTGGTGCCTTTAACATTTCATTTGGCAGATTGAATTTCGGACATGTATTTATGGGGCTGGGTTTGCCCTTAACAGAGTATTGCATAAATCCCATTACAGTATCCACTTTAGCGTGTTTGGGGTTTTCTAAGCCAGGGTTTTATTTAAGTGGACAGCCCCAGAATGACCTGCTCTGGCTTAGAAATTCTCTCATGTCCCTGTGGAACCAACCTTTGCAGATTGCCTCCATCATTATCAATGTCAAGTGATGTTTTTGGAAAAGACCTTCTGGCACAGCGCGGAAGGAGGCATGTCCTAGCTTCAGAGAAATTGGTGACAGGGTATTATTGCATCCAGTGCATTATGGGGTTCTCTTCCAGGGACCATCTCACCCCATGTTCTTCTTTTTTTTTCTAGCAATAGCCCGGGAAGCTTTGTTAATGATAAAATGCTTTCCTGTACTTCTTTTAAAGATTTATTTACCTAGAGAGAAAGGGAGCCAGAGAGTGTGCATGGGGGAGGAGGGGCAGAGGGAGAGGGAAACAGAGTCCCAAGCAGACTCTGCATTCAATGGGCTGGGGCTCCATCCCGGGACCCTGAGATCATAACCTGAACCAAACCCAAGAACCAGTTGCTCAACCAACTGCACCACTCAAGGCGCCCTGCTTTTCTGTATTTAAGTTTCCAACAAGGAAACTGTATTATTTGCACTTTCTGGAGGGGAAAAAAATTATAAAGAATAGTCAGCTGGGAAACAAAACAAAGAAGCAAAAGATCTGCTTGAGGAATTCTAGGTAAACCAGCTCCTCCCTCCACCATCAGCTTAACCACTGAACGAAGCAGAATGAGCAACCCTGCCACGCATGTGGTTGGGAGCACGACAGGCGGTGCCTTGCATGGATGGGCTCGGGGCTGCCTGGCCCGTGTGTTCACGGCACTCGCCTTGGTTCTTGGTCGCTGGGGCTCTCCCGGTGGGGTAAGCCGGGCCATGGACAGTAGTGGCAGCAAGGTGCACACGGCTCAGCGCTAGGGGGGCACAGCTACACTGCAGGGGACGAGGCAGGGGCCAAGGAGACTGAAGCAGCAGCAGGATGGGGATGCGAGCTGTCCCCTACGGACCTGTCTTGGATGTGCATCTGGAGCTCTCCTGTCACTGACTTGTCACATCACCTGGCTCGAGAGCAGAAATGCAAGGATCGTGGCTGGCGGGGAGTCAGCCTTAGAAACACTCATGAAGCTAAAGGCGTGTCACCTGGCCTTCTGGGGCGCTCTCCTTCCAAAGCAGAATTCCCCTGGAACTTGACGATCCTGGGTCAAGTCACCGCATTCCACCAAGTGACTTGTGAGCAAGTTTTTAGAGAGGTGGCAGCTGCTGCAGTAAATGAAGAAGGACACACCACGGGAAGCTTCAGGGGCTATTTCAGGCTCCCGCTGTCTGAAGGCGGCTGTGGGTTTGGTTACGGCTTAGTTTGGCCTCAGAGAGTGGAGAGGCAAACGCTTCTTTATGGGGAAAAAACCACCTTGGGAGACTTCATGGATTCATTCAGCCAAGACTCACCAAGTTTCTGCCATGTGCCAGGCTCCCCGCTAGGTGTTGGCATCCAAATGGGAGCTGCAAAGAGCAGGCCCTGACCACAGCAGATTATAGTCTGGGGATGGACAGAGAGAGTGAATGTGGAACTCGAGGAGTGGGGGGTGTCCAATGCCCAGGGACGGAGTCCAGACAGCCTGGCTCCTGCAGACCAGACCCATGTCTGTCCAAAGGGAATCCAGAGTACTAAAAACCCAGCGCCCTCTCTCTAGGGCTTAATCTTCTAAAAATTCTCTCATCAATTATATTTTCTTCCTGTCCTGCCTGTGAGCAGCTGGGGACAGAAGTCGTGTGTCATGATGCCATGATTTTTAGGTACCACAGGAGGCAATAGGCACGACTTCATTTACCTCCAACTAAAGGTGGGCAAGTGTTCATGTCCCCATTGCAGAGATGAAGAAATAGAGGCTCCGAGAGGTGAAGTGACTTGCCCAGGGTCACACAGACAGAAAGAGGTGCAGGGGCTGAACCAAGGCTGTTGGGCTCCAGAGTCCATCCCAGCCACTGCGTCACCACCTCGCCTTTCAGGGAAGTTTGCTGTGGCTCTGACGCTGACACCACCAGCCTAAATGCGGTGGTCGGCGCACAGTAGGCGATCAGTCAGGGTCCGCTAAATTGAATTTGATCATCTTATTTAAAGCTACCACAATCACACTCAGCTTTTAAGCTCCGGGCTGGGAACAAGGTCATTCTATAAAAATGGAAAGCAGAAATTTACCCTGAGGAGTTTCTGGGGAGTTAGGAAACCAGAAAGGAATCTATTCAAATGACCACAGTGCAAAGACACAGCCTCGGTGCATGATGATTTAAATGAGATGCGTTGAGGAATTATGTAACTGCTCAGAAACACGGTTTCGGCCTTGGCCAGCACGTCGCTCTTTGTAAAACTTCTAAGTTCACGATATAGAAGAGTAGGGTTTTCTATAACTGCTTGGGTCACGCAGGGAGATGAAGACATATTCTGTTCACTTTCTAACACTTGCGCTTCCCACAGAGAACAGTTTGGAGAACTGTCCATATGAGACGGCTGATGACAATACGGCAGGAATAATAACTGCCCTCCTGCGTACTTCCTGGATGGCAGGCTCGTGCTAAGTGATCTACCTGAGTTAGGTCACTGAATCCTCCCAAGACCCTTCGGTGGCAGGCCAACGCTCTGGCTCCTACTTTACAGGGAAGAAAACCGAGTGAGGCCGGGCTCTGAACGTGGGCGTGTGCCTGAGTGCCCTCAGTCCTTCGATCACATTTGCAACATGTTGCTGTAAAGAACACTGAAGATCATGTGCGGGGGGGGGAGAAAATGCTTGCCAAAATGCTGACATCTTAGACAGGAAAGGCAAGAAGTCTGGGACCATCTGGGCCCCTGTTGGGTACAAGCTGTCTCCTTTCCACTTTAATGGCGTTCCCCTGAGCTAACTTCCCACATGTGGCCACACGAACGCACTTTTCAAACCTAGTATCCTCTGCTTCCAAGCATATTTGTCTCTGCTGAAATCAAAGGCATTTAGGGACAAGCGATTTTTATCTGTACCAAATGTTTGTTGGGGACACTCCAGGAAACGGTCCCACACGAAGCCAACATGCACCATGTCACCCGCAACTGCTTGGCACGCACTCGTGTCCACATTGCAACACTAGGAATTCTATTTTTTCACAGAGCATCACATGGGATCAAATCACCAGGGCACCAAATCCCACTTCACAGTACTTGTGGCAAGGAGGCTGGGTACTGGTTGTGCTTGGGGCAGCCAGCCATTCTGCATGGGATTGTTCACACACTTGTGCAAACGCTTCCGTTTCAGTGTGAGCTGGATTTAGGGAATCATCTAAGGAACAGAGTGTGGCAGGAGTGATGGTATTTCATGTCCAGCTCCCATCTTAGAGGCCCCCTTTCCCAAGCACTTGCTTCCTCAGATTGCAGGCTCTGGGGGAATCCAGCTGCCATGTTGTGAGATGACCTATGTTGAGGAATAACAGAGGCCTCCAGCCTAACTGCCAGTAAAGAACTGAGACCCTCAGACCAATGGCCTATGAGAAACTGAGGCCTGCTAGCAACCATGTGAGTGGGCTTAGAGACTGATCTTGGCCCCTCTTGAGCTTTCAGATGATACTACAGCTCTGTCCATCAGTCAAATGCAGAATGGACTGATAACTTCTATTTTTTTTTCTGATTAAAGTAACACATGTTCATGGAGAAAAATTCAGAAAATAAAGTTCAAAAATTTAGGAAATAAAGTTCTGGCCTTGAGCCAGAACACTCAGCTCAGCTCTTCCTAGATAATTAACCCACGGAAACTGTGAGATAAAGGTCTATTATTTTAATCCACTGGGTTTTGGCATCATTTGTTATGCAGCAATAGGTAATTAATACAGCCTCCCCCCCCCCCCCACAATCAACTTGAATACCAATCATTAAAAATACACATTCCATGTTGTGGGAAACATAGGTCTAAATGTATAAATAGTAAATTTCTTTGTACTTCATTCAGACCAAGACAGGTGAGGGGTGCCTGGGTGGCTCAGTTGGGTTAAGCATCTGTCTTTGGCTCAGGTCATGATCTGGGATCGAGCCCTGCATCAGGCTCCCCTCAGCAGGAACTCTACTTCTCCTCCCTGCCCTGCCCATACTCTCTTTTTCTCTCAAATAAATAAATAAAATCTTAAAAAAAAAAAAAAAAGACCAAGGTAGATGAGAAAGACATTTGGAGATTCTAGAGCCAAAGGTAGGTCAACAATCTGAAGGCATTAGATCAATCTGCACTTACTCTGTGAAGACAGAAATGAACGGGCACTGCTACTGGGCCAGCTAACATAAAAGGACATAGAACGAAAACTTCCCTGAGAACAATTTCAACATGGAAACACAAATTGCCATTAAATGTCTATTTGATCACCTTGGGGACACCTACCTGCTCACTCACATAAATAAGCAATAAATTGTAAATATCAGAATGATTTCTCAAAGAGGATCCACATCCATATCTAGCCGTAGTTGGCACAACTGCATCCCATATCAGTTATTTGTACCCATTCTTTGATTTTAGTTATGTGGAAGAGTAGCCACCTGACAGGCCACAGAGACACTGGACCTGTGTCCCTCAGTCCCTCGCTAGCTGTGTGACCACGGCGGAATAGAGACAGAGTCTTATTTCCTCATCTGCACAATCTGGATAAGATCTACTTCATCATGTCAATATAAGGGTTCCAGGCACTTATATTTGAAAGTGGTTGGCCTGGTCTATGGCACATGGTTGGCCAATAAAATACGTACTTCCTCGTGTAAGCTCCTCCTTGGCTCTCTGCTACCATCTCTGTTAACCCAGGCTGGATATCCCCAATGGGTGTTGCCTCACACTTTAGGGTCAAAGGAGTCCATATCACATAGGAATTTAAAGGCAAAGGCTACTGATGGAGAAAAGCCAAGTTCCCACACTAACTAATGGTGTGGGCTGTGAGCACTTTGCTCTCATCTGATCAACGGGGTTACACCACACCTGCCTGTGTTCCAATGACTGAATGATCTAATGTAGTCAGAGACCCAGAAGAGCGCCAGGCACACAGTAAGCATTAAATAAGTGTTAGATATTTTGTTAAAGTTATTATTTTTTATGATTAGTCTGTCATTATCTAACTCATAATCAGTTACAGAATGGTCTATGGGACAAATCCAGCCCACAGAAATGTTTGGTTCACACAGGGTATTATTTTAAGAAATAATAAATTTGAACTGCTTCCCAATATATATCCCAGATGACCCTGAAAAATTCAAATTTCTGGATTCTCATAAAACCTGAAAAAGCAGATGATCCTGGGCCCGATTTTCTCATAGCCAACAGGCAGCTGAAGCCAAGGAGCCACTGTCCACTCAAGACAGAGCCTTCATCCTTCCTTACCACAGTCCTCACTGCTCCCTATCACCCTACACCTGTCCTCTAGAACATATTTACCCACCTGCATGGCCTTAAGGGCATTTGAGTTTTTGACATTCACTTTAATTTCTTAAACACTTGCCTCTATTTGAAATCCTAAGGCCTTTAAAAAAAAAATATCAAGTACTCTAAGTAGCAACGGCAAGAATAGATAATGAATAAGATTAAGTCTTCCCTAAGGAAATCCACAGCAAGAGTAAGTGGCAGATAATGGCTGAGGATAAAGATAGAGTCAGATCAAAAAAAGGATAAAGATCCAGCTCTCTGCAATAACCCTCCACACACGACTCAAAAATGAGCTGTGAGAGCTTAAATATCAAAATTGTTGCCCTCCCCTTATCCCTGTGATGGTTAATTTTATACATCCATTTGACTGGGTCACAGGGTGCCCAGACATCTGGTAAAATATTATTCTGGGTGTGTCTTTGAGAGTGTTTCTGTAGGAGATCCACATGTGCATTGGAAGACTATATAAAGCAAATTGCCGTCCCTAAGGTGGTGGGCCTTGTCCGATCAGTCGAAGTCTGACTAAACCAGGCTGACCCTCCTACAAGAGAAGGGGACTTCCTCCTCCTTGACAATCTCCAATCTGGGACACTGGCTCTTTGCCTACACATTCAAACTGAGACACTGGCTCTTCCTGGTTCTTGAGATTGCTGACCTTTGAATTAGAGGTCATCCATTCTCCTGGTGCTCAGACCTTCAAACTTGGAGTGGAACTACACTATCAGCTCTCCTGGGTCTCTGGCTTGCTGACTGCACATCTGGGGACTTCTCAGCCTCATAATAGCATGAGCAAATCCCCTACAGTAAATCTCTTTCTCTCTCTAAAGACATCCTATTGGTTCCGTTTCTCTGGAGAAACCTAACATGCACCCACCTCCCCAAAAAGAGGCTGTTATATATTGATGGTACAGAACTTACAACTGACGGCAGGTCAGCATCAGAGAGCCACACATAGCCGGGTCTCTTCCTGCAACCTGCTGTGTAAACTGAGGAGGCTCAACTACATGCAGGTTCATCAGCAGCGACAGGCTGCCTTAAACGTCCTTTTTTAGATCCTGCAGGTCTCACAGCTCTGGGTTTCCAGTGAGCTTGGTGGGTTCTCCTGCCTTGATGGAAGGAGCAGAGGCCACCTCAGGGGATGCTGGGAAGAAGCAGAGGCATCCTCCCATAAGCCCTTGCAGCTCTCTTCCCAAGTCCTTACCTACTCAAAGTCCAGCTGTCTGCATCCTTATTCTCTCCGGGTAGAGAAGACGACGAGACCATAACATTCCCACTAAAATAGCGATTTCATCCATTAATCCTCTTCTAGAGAAGTACACTGAGAGTAGCGTCAAGGTAGATTTGCAGTTTCTTCTTCACACATTCATCTTTGGCTTCTAAATTTTGTCTCTATGAACACACGTTGCTTCAATCAGCAAAGATAAGTTACCCATTCATTCTGCATCCGTTCTACAGCAGGCAGTGTAGCTCAGTATTTAGAGACCGGGGCCACCGAAGACACACGGCCTGGGTGCGAATCCTGACTCTGCTCCGTGGCCTTGAGCAAAGATCTTAAACCTTCCCATAAAACCGGGGTGAAAATAGTTTTCACCTCCTAGGGTTGCAAGGATTAAAATCCACGCTAAGGGCTTAAAATGAGCTTGGTAAATGGCAAATGCTCCTTAAGTGCTTACTACTATTATTGCTGTTGCAGTTTCATGGTATTTATATACGGTATTATATTCATATAATATAAACATATTTTATTGTATTTATCGAGTGCCTGCCATATGGCATTCAAAATACAGTAATAAGCAAAATTAACCCCCTGATCCCATGGGTGTTACCCTAAATGGAGGATAAGGCATTACACACATACACACACACACACTCACTCACTCCACATCATTACCAAAGGTGATGGTGGTAATTTCCACAAAAGCAGGTGTAAATAAGAGTCCATCCTGGCTGGGAACAGATGTGAGTACTAACTTTGATCCTCAGCACAGCACTTAGCATCCAGAAGATGCTCACAAAATAGCAGCTGAATTGGAGCTGATTGGGTGGACTTCAATCAGCGGCAGAAAGATCTTCAAGAGCGGGGGCTGCAGACCTATCCCTCGCCTACAGAGGACCCCCTCGTCCCGGCCTGTGTCACCACTGTGCTTTCCTGGTCACCATCCCTCAGCCGGGTGACCTCAGAAGAAAGACCCTAACTGGCCTCCCCGACTCTATTCTCACCTGCTTTTGGGGATGCCTCTAATATCTGGTCCCGAGATGGATGTTTAAAAGAATACTTTTTGTTCTGAAATAATTTCAGACTTGTGGGAAAGTCACAAAGCCAGTGCATGCCCTTCGCCCAGCTTCTCACGTCCACACCCCGCCGCATAGTAGCTCATCGGGCCACACCAAGACATCAACGCTGGCGCAACCCCATTCACGGAGACCCTAAACTGTAGGCTTTCTTTGGATTTCACCATTTTTTCCACCAACGACTTCTGCTGTTCCAGGACCCAAGCCAGAAAACCACACAGCATTTGTCATCATGTCTAGACCAGGGGGGATTGTTTTAAAAGCTCAGCGCCCATCATTTCCCTATCTTAAGCTCCATGAGGATTTCCTATTCATTTTGAATGAAATCTGAATCCCAAGCGCCGGTTTCCAAGGTCCATGCAACCGAGCCCCTCCACCCTTTCCTTTCCCTCACCTCTCAGCCACGTTCCCCTACCTCACTGTGCCCTCGCACATGGGGCTTCTGTCCTTCTTGAAATCCCAAACTTGGTCCATTCTCCGTACCTGCTGCGCCCTCTGCCTGGAAGCCTATTTCCTTAAGTGGTCTCACAGCTGATTCCTCCTCAAGCTCAGGTGTGCCTGCGTGACCCTCCCTGGAGAGGCCTCCCTCATCACGCGGCCAAGCCAGCCCCACGCCGTGGCCGTCACCCCCCAGCACCTGCATCTTTTCTGCTTGCACAAGCGCACTCACTGCTTCCCGAACTGATCCTATTTATACATCTCTGATGGATGGCCTGGCCTCCTCCGGGACACAATGTAGAGCCCTTGTCCATCTTGTTCCTCATTTCACCTCAAGTTCCTAGGACAGGACCTGGCACATAGTAGATGCTCAGTAAATACTTCTGAAACTATGAGTTGAAAGAATAGATGAAGGAAGGATTGCTGTTTGCGAATGTTCACAGGTGTATCCCAAGAATCTCAAACTGTGCCTGCATCTAGTACGTACTCAGTAAATACCTCTTGAATTAAATGCTGATCACTGACTTGGCCCAAGAACCTCACATAGTGCCTGGCCCATATAGCGGGTGTCCATAAATACTTGTTGGGTGGTGTTTGCATGCTGTCCATTTCCAAAGAAAAGAGGTGACCACAGGAAGGGGAGTCAGCTGGAGGCCACTTTCCCACCTAAGGATCTCTCCCAAGAGGTTGCCAGCAAGGAAAGCTGGAAGCCTTCCCAACAGCTGCGCGGACATCTGTTTGGAAAGAGCACCAGTCCGCGTGGGGCTGTGCTGGGGTGGTGGCTGCCACGAGGCCAGCACAGGAACTTTCCAGACGCTCCTCCTTGCTTGTTCGGCAAGTTGCACCCAGCATGGAGGCTCCTCAGCAGCCCCGGGATGCAAAGTTGCTGCAGAAAAGGCAGCTGATTAATACCCTCCGAGGGTCTATTGTCTGAATCCTGTCACCAAAGGAGAAACAGCTGTTTACAGTTTGTTTATTCATCTCCCTTTGGAGCCTTTTCCGAGGAAACACAAATGCTTGTTCTCTAAGGCACAATTCGGCAGCTGAAGGGAGCTAAGAAAACGGTGTTTATTCCTAACAGGATAAAGAGGGGGGACTCTTAGGAAGTTTGGACACTAGTGGGAAGACAGCTCTCTGACAGGCGCCGGACCTCATGGTGATGTCTTATACAATGCTAGGCTCTCGAGAGATGCCTGGGAGCCTGATCCGAATCCCAGAGAGGATTTGGTAGGTGAGCACCCACACATATGAGAGACCTGGAATAGCTCCTTAGGGTTAGAAGTGAGAGAGGCAAGTGATCACCTGTTATTGAATACAGGTGATGCCCTACACAAGGCCATCATGTACAGCTGTGCAGGTTGGGCACTGCACATAGTTCCCAGTGAGGGAGTAATCTAGCCATGCTCCATAGTTCAGGTCTGTTCTCTTCAGAGGGAGCAACACCTCTCTTATGCATAAACACTGTTTTAGGGACGAGCCATGCCTCTACCTGGAGTGGGCACTTTTCTCTAACACATCAAGGCACCATGTAACAGCCTAAAAGCAGATAGTGTCCACCAGACCAAGCTGAAAACCCACAAGAAGGACAGAGGCCTCTCTTTCATTCCCATCCTGGGCTTCTCCTGGTCCTCACCATCTTTCCTCCTCCTTCAATCAGGTTCACCCACCCTCCGCTTCCCAACAAGAAGGCTGGAAAGCGCTCATTCTCCATCTATTCAAGTCCCCCATAAGGTTTATCTATATGGTAGAGTTGAGCAAGGCCTTCTTACAGGTCTGAGGAGGTAGAGAAGGTGCCAGAAGGCTTCTGCTGGATCTATGGGCATCTGACTATGAGCTATGGGCCCCTGATTCCCTCAGGGAGGAAAGATGGGGAAGGAGTCCACATTTCGTTAAGAAACACGGGGTCAGGGACACAGGGGGTCCAGGGGCAGGCTGGGGGATAAGGGACAAGCAGGCAGGGGGCCAGATTTAGTTCAGGGGTCATAGTGTGCTGCTTTCGTAAGTAAAGTTTTACTGGAACACAGATAGGCCATCCGTCGCTGGCTGCTTTCACGCTCCAAGGACAGAGTGGAATCGTTGCCACAGGGACTATACGGCCCCGTGAAGCCTAATACATTCACTGTCTGGCCCTTTACAGAAAACGTTTGCCGAAACCTGCCCTAGAATTGTTTGTTCATGTATTTACTAAGACGTTTATTATTTATTATCTGCCTTCCCCCTCTCGAATGCTAATGCCACAGGGCTGAGGGGGGGGCACTTTTGTTCACAGATCTATTTCTAGCTCTTAGTACCTGGCAGGTGCGAGGCACTCGGTGTTTCCTGAACAGATGAATGATCATCAGTGTTTGCGCTGCTCAGTGTAGGAGGTGATGTTATCATCCCATCTGGTACTTGAGGCCAGCGGTGTTGGCCAGAGTCTCACAGCTGCTCTGTGATGGCACCAGGACTTGAACCCAGGCCTTTCCACTAAAGAGGGTGGGCCCCTCTTTAAACCAGCGGTGTGGCTTCTGGAACCACATGGAAACTCTTCTTCTGCCTGTATCACCTCATCTGTGCATCTGTTCTCATCCTGCCTTCCCCATAGGGCTGTTAAAGGGACCAGATGACATCAAAGTGGCAGGTTTCTTTTAATCTGGGCATATATTCATTTTCCTGTTTAAAATTAAGTTTTGCTTTTTTTTTTTAAGAGAGAGCGAGGGCACATGCTACTTGGGGAGTGGGCAGGGGGAGGGGGAGAGAGAGAATCTCAAGTGGGCTCCACATTCAGTGCAGAGCCTGATGCAGGGCTTGATCCCACGACCCTGAGATCAAGACCTGAGCCAAAATCAAGAGTCAGACACTCAACTGACTGAGCCACCCAGGCCCCCCTAAAAACAAACGTATTTAATTCTTACAATAAGCTTTTGAAGCAGGGACCACTGTCATCCCGACTTTACAGGCAGGAAGAGATAGTACGTCTAGTCCAAGCTCATACAAACAGTAAGGGGTTCCAGGACTCACACCCTCAGTTTCCAATGATGAGGTGACACTGCCTCTTCTAGAAATGAGGTGAGTGACATGGGCCCCAAAATGTCAAGCTCAGAAAGCACGGTGCTCCCCCCACGGCCGCTCCTGGCTCTACAGCTGGTCAGGCAGACGGAGAAGGGCCCCGAAGCCTCCATTCCCATGGAACCCTTCTAGAGACCCAAGGGGTTGCTCTGAAATTGCGACACTCCGGAGGGAGGCCCAGCCACCCCTGGGTGAGACCAGCCCAGTGAGAACCGAGGCCGGTCCTCCCCGCCCACTCTCCTTGGGCCCTCTGCCGGGCTCAGCACAGCCAGTGTCTCCCCCAAGTCCAGAAGCCGTGGCCAAGCTCACTGAGCAGACAAGGAGGAGCCTCGAATGTCGCCTGGCCTCGAAGGACGAGGGAGCCCTCACCCTTGTCCCCTCCCTCCCTCGGCGAGCCTGCAGATCGGGATCTCTGAAAATGGTTTCCACAACTCAGTTGGCAGCAATCAATTATTCACGACCTCGCTTCCCACAAACTCATAGACTGTCACTGTTAGCAAGATAATTTCTGGACTCGGTCCAACAGCCCTGCTCTAAGCTGTCAGGCCGCCGCCCGCTGTTCATTTCCTCCCTTCCCCCCGGAGACCCCCAGAGCCCCCCAACCTCGACCCGCCTGGACCCGGGGCGGAGAGGTGGGGTTGGAAGGGCCCGGGGTGCCCAGAGCCCGGGAGGGTCCCGAGGGCCAGGGGCTGCGTGACTCACTTCAGGCTTCTGGAGTAGAACGTCTGACCTCAGTTTAATCCAACTGGAAAACAGAGCTCAAGAATTCCAGACCCTGTGCCAGGCTCTGGGATGAATCCCACGTTATTTTATAAAATGCTCCGGGCTCTGAAAACATTGTGTTCTCTAGAAAGCATGACTTGTGAGGGTCTCCCGGACGTGCTGTCACCCTGCCAAGTTCACGGTCAAGAACTTGCTTGCTACTTGGCAGGGTTTATGAGCCATTAAGACCACCATTAGCTTTTTTTCTTTTTCCCCTCCAAAACACTTGAGGCTGTCTTTAGGAACACGTTCTCACATCCTGGGGAGAAGAAGGGATGCGACCTGATGCCTCGGAAAGACCCTCAGGTTCTGACATCAGACCCATGAGGGGTCGAGCGCTAGCTCTGCCGGCTGAACAGGCCTGATTCGACGCAGGCCGCCTTTGCCCTCTCTATGCCTCAGCTTCCACATCTGTAAAATGGGAGAGTAACGGTACGTGCCCCCCACCCCCGCCGCCGCCCCAGGGCTGTGGTAAGGATCTCATAAGACAGTGCATGTAAAAACACTAAGTGCCTAGCTGGCTGCATCACAGACACCCAGCCTCTTCTAACAGCCTGCCCTCGCCAGAGGCATCGCGGATTTCCTCTCGCAGTCTGGGGGCAATGGGGTGTGTGAGGAAACATTAAGGAAATGTACACACCAATTGATAGAATTCATCCTGGGTATTAGAAATACTATTTGCTAAGTAGGAAAAATATGCATCTTAAAATGAGGTTAATTAGGATCATTATTACAATCCCCACCTTAATTTTCGATGAGAAAGTGGGTACGAAGAAGTCACATGACTGGTTCAAGGCCACAGTCACGCCCAGCTGACTCGGAACAGGATCCTGTCCCCTTCCACCTGGGAGAGAGGGAGGAAGGAGGACCAGCTCCTCCTCTTCCTATAATCATTAAAAGTAATAACACTAGCAAGCACTTTATGTGTTTAATATGTGCCCAGGCCCTGTGCTAAGTGAACTACCTGTATCAACTCACGGCCCTCTGAGGTAGACCCCATGACTCCCTCATTTTACAGATGAAGAAACTGAGGCACGGAGACTTCGCCCAGCTTGCCTAAACTCACACAGCTGGTAAGTGACAGAGCCGGGATCTCAACTCAGGCAGCCCAGCATGAGAATCCACCTGCTGGGGTGCCGGGGGTGGCTCAGTCTGTTACGCATCTGACTCTTGATTTCAGCTCAGGTCATGATCTCCGGGTTGTAGGATGGAGCCTCGCATCAGGCTCCATGCTCAGCCCCGAGTCTGCTCTAGATATTTTCCCCCTCCCTGTCCCTCTCCCTCTGCTCGTATGTGCTCTTTCTAAAATAAATAAATAATTTCTTTAAAAAAAAAATCCACAGGCTCACCTGGTCCATTGTATCGCACCCCTCAGCTGAGACAAACAGGGACACGTGGGGGGGAGCGGCATACAAACATCACGCCGTGTCCCTGCTCACACTCACACATGCCCAGAGCATGGCTCCTGAGCCCGGAGAGCACATCCGCTTCGCCCTGGGATGAGGTGCTGGTGCCTCTCCTCCGTGCTCCCCCGCCGCATCTGCGCGGCCTGGCTGGCATGCCAAGGGCCAGGGGCAGTGTGCAGCCCCAGCCTGGGTCCAGGCTAGACCGCAGCACTCAGCCTCTCATCTGCTTGGAGGGCTTGGAGGATGGGAGAGCCCGAAGGGGGCAGGAGGATGGGAGCAGGGCCAGAGGCTGGGAGAGCCGATCTCCCCCACCCCCCACTTGTCCCCGTCCACCTGGTTCCAGCCAATTCACAATCACTTTATAGGGAACACGGGGTGGTTAAGAGCGTGGGCTCTGTGACAACCTGCGTGGGTTAGAATGCAGATCCCCCTCTTACCAGCTGTGCAGCCTTGGGGGAGTCACTTCCCCTCTCCATGCCCCATTCCTCCATCCACAAAACAGTGACTTCAACAATGCTTGCACCACAGGGAAGCATTAAAAGGAAAGTGCCTGGCACGTGGTCAGTGATTCATAAATGGTACCTGCTATTATTTATTATAATCGCCATGCGTCATCATCAGCATCCTCATCCACGGGCCTCTGTGTCAGGTACCAACCACACACAGTGAATTTTAAGGTGCGGTCAGTATGGGTGGGGAGCAGGAAGAAACCGTGTGACAAGTTCTAGAGAAATCTTTGGGCTCTGGCTCTCACAATCTCATTTTAAAGCAGGGCTCCATAGCTCTGGCTTTGAGAGCGTCTCATCATCTGATCTTTCCTGCGATTTCCGAAGGAAATGAAAACGTTTACTGAGCAACTACTATGTGCCATTCACCATTCTAGCACTTGGGGGGGGCACCCTGATGGAGTTAGGGCCAGAGAACAATCATGAAGGTAATGGGGAACGCCAATAAGGTCATAAGAGACCGGAGTTCATCATTAGGCAGAAGGGGGTGGATTCTAGGGGGGATAAGGCCCTTTTCTGCACACAACCACACCTGTACACACAGAGCAGGTGCATAAGGCTCCCGGCAGCTCTCTCTGAGGGGTGCAGCTCACAGCTGGAAGGAGGAAAGGTATGTATTACTTGGGCACAGAAGAGCACGAAAGACCTAAAATTAGGGATCATAAGGGACCACCTAGAAATGTCCATTTTAAAGATGGGAAGAGAGAGGCCCTGACAGGCCGCCCAAAGCCACACAAAGAAGAGGCAATGCAGGGGCTGGTCCCCAGCTGTCCTGACTCCTGAAGTCCAGATCTGCTTTGGAAAGCGTGCAAGTGATCCCAGCACGGCATAGCCTTTGTGGTGTGTAGACGCTGCCGCCAGGCCCAGGGCCAGCAGTCCCGTCTCTCTGCCACCTCTGGGGGTGGACGCCACCAGGTTGGGCAGGTGCAGGACGCCACTGTCAATCCAACGGCTGGAGAACGGAACCCAGGCCAGAGGAGACCTGACATGGAGGTCGGGGGAGAGAAAGGGACATCATTCTAGAGGGGCAGGTGGCAGACAGAGGGAGGTTTTCTGCTGGAGGTGGGGAGGCCACAACCACAGAGGAGCTCCACTGAGACAGAGCAGTTCTGTACCATCAACAGTCAACTTTTCCCATCTGCTGGTGTTCCAGCTCCAAATCACCCAATGTCTAACCCAGTCGATGTTTTTAGGTGTTAGGGAACCGGCGTTAAGGGATACAAGAATGGAGCTGCAGGGGACCCTGGTCCCAGAACACCATACAGGGGCCTGGAAGCTACCACTGGCCCTGGCTCGCCTGTCCCCAGTGGACGATCCTGCTCTTGCTCACAAATGTCACACACTGTCCCCCTCGCCCTTCCTCCAGTCCATGCCCAACCACCTTCTACTTGTTTTTGCTTAAATGTCACCTCCTCGGGAAAGCCTGCCTTGATGAGCCCTTCCCCTCCGTGACGCATGGTCGCCTCTGCCAGGACATGAGCTACAGGTGGGCAGGGTCCCCGTTTTACTCACTGCTCCTAGCATAGTGCCTGGCATACAGCAGGCCCTCGGTAGTGTTTGTGGGATGAATAAGTTAAGTACAGGAAGACGCCCTGAGCGAACCCGTACAGCTATGTACTCATGGAAAAGTCTGGCGCAGGACGCCTGGGAGACTGCCGATGCACGTTGCTGGGCGGTCACCAAAGTAAACCCCCAGCTAACAAGGCTGGCACCCCATCTGCTGGAGGGTAGCCAGCTCCGTGCTTAGTGAGATAGATGCCTCTTGCCCGTCTGCCCAGGGACCCTTCCCCAACCCCAGCAGGTAACTCCAGGACGAGGAGAAGGCTGGCTTTCGGAGACCCGGGCAGGCATCAAACCTGAGGTCACCAGGAACCGGTAGGACAGTCACTGGATTCTGCAGGACAACACAATGGCCTGGCGGCCTTATCATTCACGAGGAAGGAGCTCAGTAGGAAAACAGAATGTAAGGCTTGCTCGGCCTCAGGAGATGACATCTCACCCACCGGCCCAGACAGCACAAGACTGCAGGGACTCCTCCGGCCCCCAACTGCTTCCTTCACTCAACCAGCCTCAACAGAAGCGTTGTGCAACCACTGGGCATGAGGAACCCACAGTCTATTCCCAGACTCAAACCCCAGGAGGAACCAGACTAATGTTCTGTGCCGGTGAGTCGTTAGAGGATCTCATGGTGCAACGCCTCCGCACTTATGTCATGTTTCATGAATTTCGGTTTTTATTCTTATTTATGGCCCTTTCCTACTTTCTTTCAGTTTTTTGCTCAATGATTAAGAAAATAATAATAATAAAATAAAAAGTGGACTCCTGTGGTAATCATTTTAATCTTTCACATTTAATGTCAAAAGCTGAAGTGCTTTTAAAATAGGCTATAGGGGTGGCCTGGGTGGCTCAGTCGGTAAAGCATCTGACTCTTGATTTTGGCTCTAGGTCATGATCTCAGGGTCATGAGATTGAGCCCCGAGTGGGGCTCTGCACTGACTGTGATCCTGCTGAATATATTCTCTCTCTCCCCCGCCTCCACCCCTGCCTCTCCCCTGTCCTACTGCCTCAGCTTACGTGCACAGGTGTGCGCACTCTCTCGAAAAGAAAAGAAAAAATAAAAGAAAGGAAAGGAAAAGAAAAGGGGCTATAAATTTTCCTCTGGGCCCAGTGTTAGCCTCATCCCATAGGTTTTGATATGAAGGAATCTCATTTTCATTAAAAACCCTATGATCAGAAATTCCAGGTTTGGTTTCTTCTCTGATTTATTATTTAGAAGATGTCTATTTGTATACATTTCTAAATGATTGCCTTTGAGAGGCTAATTTTAAATAAATATTATTATATGAATGAGGCCCAAAAGATTTCTACTTTTAAAAACTATTATGGGGATCCCTGGGTGGCGCAGCGGTTTGGTGCCTGCCTTTGGCCCAGGGCGTGATCCTGGAGACCCGGGATCGAGTCCCACGTCGGGCTCCCGGTGCATGGAGCCTGCTTCTCCCTCTGCCTGTGTCTCTGCCTCTCTCTCTCTCTCTCTCTCTCTCTCTGTGACTATCATAAATAAATAAAAATAAAAAAATAAAAAAACGATTATGTTTCTTTTGAGACAAATTAATTATGAATTTTAATTAGGCCATCTTAGCATATTTGGCAACAGTCTTTAAAAAAGAAAAGACCAGGGACACCTGGGTGGCTCAGTGGTTAAAGCGTCTGCCTTCGGCTCAGGGCATGATTCTGGAATACCAGGATGGAGTCCCGTGTCGGGCTCCCTGCATGGAGCCTGCTTCTCCCTCTGCCTATGTTGCTGCCTCTCTCTCTCTCTCTGTGTCTCTCATGAGTAAATAAACAAAATCTTAAAAAAAAAAAAAAAAAGACCATTCCCTAGAATAAACATATATACTCAGGCTCAGACACAGACACACACACACACACACACACACATACACACACGTACACCCCTACCTTGGTAAAGAAGGTCAATTAATGAACCATTCACTTGGTGGGGAACCCAAAACTGTCAGAATTTAAGGATTAAGTTGCTCCAATCTAGGAATTCCACAGCCAGGAATCATACAATGGCACTGCAGCCCCATTTTAAAGACTATATCTGAGACTGCCAGTGACGGAGTCAGATATAAACACTAAATTACACCAGAGAATGGGTTTCAATGCCACTGACCCCTCTGCCACTCAGTCCAACTTTCTTCTCAAAGAAATCTTAAAACAGCAGCTGAAAAGTCTTCCGTGGTGACCTTCCGTGGTGCCTATTGATTGGACAGGGCACGACCAGCAGGCAGGCTCCTAAGAGCGTGCTGGCCGGAGCAGGAAGCTGACCGGGCTCTTTCAAGCAAGCCCCAGAAAGAATATTAAGTCATTTTTCAGGCAGTGCCAAGCAAACCTGAGACGGGTGGATCCCGGGGAATCCTGACTTTCTCTCCCAGCCCTGGGAGTAGCTCTGCCTGCAAAAGTGGGGCAGTGCATGGTGGAGGGCCGAGCAAGCAGGAGGGGACGCAGGACCCACGCGCTCAACACTGCCAGTGGCACAGGAAGGCAGCTCCTCGGGGGGTGGGGGTGGGGGATCTCGGCTCCGTGGCTGTGACCACATACGACTCAGGCAGTCCCTGAAGGGACATCTCAGCGCAGCGTTTCAATGAGAGATGACACATGCTACTGGAGGCTTGAGATCTGATTGGGGATGTAGAGCTGTATTCATCTGCTTCCCAGCAAGGAAACCAGAGCAGTGACAGATAAACAGAAGTCAATCAAAGAAGAGAGTGACATCTGAAAAACTCGCCTAATTCAGCAAGACCTGTTTTGCCACATAAAGATAAGAGTCATTTGAACGATATGGCTTCGGCATTAGAAACGAAATGATGGCACCACTCCCAAAAGCAAGCTCAAGCAGTTAACGTCACGCAGGTTCCCAACATCCTTGAAAGTTCTAAGCTGGAAGAACAGCAGACCCCTTAATGAACTGCGGGTTCTACTGACCCTCTCTCTTTTGCAAGATTAATTACTTTTTTGGAAAGTGGGCCATGATCCTGAGTCTCAACACAGGCAAGTATCATCAAGCAGGAAAAGTAAGACCTCCAAATGAAAATACGTTTCTCAAAATCAACCCATTAAAAACAAAACCAAAAAAAAGTGCTTAAACCAATTCCTCCTAGGTACGTTCACCTAACAGAAATGTTTACCAAACATCTTTGTTTAGTGAAAGACCTGCACAAAAATGCTCAAGGCAGTGCTCTGCTCAAAACTGGGAACTCCCCAAAGGCCCATAAACACTATGGATATGTAAATTGTGGTACATTCCCACAACGCAACCCGACCTGACAATGAATGAGCAATTACAAACACACGACAGGCTATAGACACGGGGTCAGCAGGAATGTGTTGTGAAGGGCCAGATAGTAAAGATCTTGGGCTTCGTGGGCCACATGGTCTTTGTCCAAACTACTCAATTCCTCCATTCAAGGGCAAAAAGCAGCCACAGCCAGTATGTAAATGAATTGGACATGGATGTGTTCCAATAAAGTTTTATTTATGCGCCCTGAAATTTAGATTTCCTATACTTTTCACATGCCATGAAACGTCATTCTTCTTTTGATTTATTCCCCCCCACCACCCACTTAAAAATGTGAAACCCATTCTCAGCCCACAGGCCATGAGAAAACTGGCAACTCGGATCTGGCCCAAGGGCTGTAGTTCGCCAACTTCTGATACAATCTCACATCATCTAATCTCACATAATGCTAAGCCAAACAAACCAGGCACAAAGCTATCCAGATCGCGTGTTTCTGTTTCTAAAAAGAAAAGCAAAAAGAAGTAGAAGTAACCTCTGAGGCCAGAAGTCATGATAAAGGTTGCCTCTGGAGATGTGGGAACTGGAAGTAGGAAAGAAAATGATCTTGGCGGGGCATGGAGGTGCAGCGAGCGGTCAGGTTCTGGGCTCTGGATCTGGGTCCTGGTTTACGTGAGCACGGCCACTGGGGGAGCTGTGCATTTATGATTTGTGCGCTTTTTTGTTGCATAGGTTTTATTCCAAGAGAAACTTAGCAAGTTGTTAAAAATCAGGACAGGCCTCTTCGGTCGGCTTCAAAAACAGAAGTGTAAAGGGAATCGCGGCCACCTGCCTGAATTAGCTGGGGGTCCTTCACTAAGGCCGGGTAGCAGCCAATGCTAGAGTATTTAACCAGGGGCAGATCTGAATCCCCATTCCTCTAGGCGCTACCACATTTGCTTCTAAGAGGTCTGGTGGGTTCCATGGTTTAAGGGCAGGGGCCCCCTCAGATTCCAGCCAGGCTATCTCCTTTAGGGTTTGTGGGGAAAAGACACCATCCACCTGATTCCCTGCTCCTCCTCGCATGGAAACCTGCCAGCAATCCCGTTAATGTAAACAGCATCTGGCAAAACACGTGGCCTTCAACCTGCAGCAAAGCCCGTGCTGGACCCGCACAAAGGAGAGAGGCCAAGCCCAGCTTCCCCTCCATTCCGAGGGAATATGCAGTTCGTTGTGCCTTCTCACCGCCAGCAGCTAGGTCTCACTGAAACCCGTGCTTGTAATTATCGCTGTAATTATTATTTTAACACAAATCAGCAATTTCTCACCATCCTCCCCTGTAGATGCTCCTTCACTGCTCGAAGACTGTAGGTGGGGGATGGAGGCCACCACCCTGCCCTGCTCTGTGTGCCAGGATTGGCAGGAACCTTGGTGGCCTGACACCCACCGCGGCCAGATGGAAAGTCACCTTTCACACATTACTTGGAGGTGGTGATGTAGGGTACCCCACCCACAACTGGGCCTTGATGCTTCCATCCATGCAATGGGCAAACAGTGCCAACCCTCTCGCAGAGCCATTCTGAAGAACTGCTCACCAGAAGTGCTCTGCGAAGACATTCTGCATGATGTGTGCACGTGGGTTCCCTGCTCACACTGCAAGTGTACTGCTCTGTGACTGGGGGGCAGTTCTTCACTCCGGGTTTCAGGGTTCCCATCTGTGAATGGGGATGATGTCATCAAGTCATTGTAAATGACTTGGGGGCAGTTCTTCACTCCGGGCCTCGGGGTCCCCATCTGTGAACAAGGATGATGTCACTTGATGATGTCATCAAGTCGTTGTAAATGATTCAGGGAGATAGTCCAGAGGTGCTGCCTAGCACAGTGCCTGGCACCCAGCGAGCATGTAATACATAATAGCAATTACTAATTACTCATTATTTTGAGTGCTGTGTACTTGTAACTTGTATCCTAACAGCAGTCTTTCATGTAACACAAATAAGCAATGCTGATGGGCAGGTTCCAGGGCAAGCTGGGGAGTGGGGCCCTATGTAGAGGGACAGCCCCATCTCCCCTCCCATAAATGTCTACTTCTCTGGGAACGACGTCTAGAATTTCAACTAATTTCTCTCCTTTCTTTCTTCCTTTTTTTTTTTTTTTTTTTTTTGAGAGAGAGAGGGAAGGAGGGAGGGGCTGAGGAAGAGGGAAAGAGAGAGCATCTTTTTTTTTAAAAGACTGTATTTACTTACTATTCATGAGAGACACAGAGAGAGGCAGAGACACAGGCAGAGGGAGAAGCAGGCTCCCCGTGGGAAGCCTGATGTAGGACTCGATCCCAGGACCCTGGGATCATGACCTGAGCCCAAGGCAGACACTCAACCACTGAGCCACCCAGGGGTCACAAGAGAGAGCCTCTTAAGCAGGCTCCACACTCAGCGTGGAACCCAGCACGGGGCTCAATCCTACAACCCTGAGCTTACCACCTGAGCCAAAATCAAGAGTCGGACACTTAAAACCCTGAGCCACGCAGGCACCCCCAGAATTTCCACTTTTTAAATAGGAGCTCCACATTCAGTTTTTACTCAAAATCACTGATCTTTAGATGTTGGCCAGTGATTTAAACTTTTTAAACAAAAGAAGAAGGAAGAAGACTCAGGGCTGCCATTACTTCAGCTGCAGCCCAGACTGGAGCTGGGTTTGCTCCCTCACCCCATTCTCATGTCTGCTTTCGTTGGGGGTTCATATCAGTTGCTCCCTCTCCGACAGACTGTTTGGTCCATGTGATTTTCACCCAAAAAGGAAGCCAAGCCAGTAGTCAAGCCCTCGACCTAAGAAGAGTGAACCCAGGCCATGCCCACTTGCGAACCCGGCCGTTTCCTCCGAAGGCACCCCGCCTCCACATCACCTCCTCTAGCCTGGTCACTGCCAACACTTTGTCTTCTAAACAAGAGGGAATCAGATGGAACAATTAATTCTGAGACTATTCCTGAATAGGACTAAGGGGAAAAGCAGGTAATGAGAGTATTTTACATCAGGAATAGAATCTTCTGTAACCGCCTGATGACAAGCAAATGGGGTTCTCTGTTTGTGTCTTTTATAACAGCTGCCCCTTCTGAGCTGGGGATAAAAGAGAGAGAAAGACAATGAATAGGCTTTTATTTCAAAGAGAACATCTGCAAAGCATGGTCCTACATTAAAAAGTAAACAGAAAACAGCCACTAGTCTGGAGGAAAAAAAAAAAAGATTTCCCATTACATCTCTAATTAATAAAGCCCCATTTCACAAGGAAAGACGAAACACAGAAAGAGAACTACTTTCCCACATCCCCAAAGAGAGGATGCTTAATGAGGTAACCCCTGGATTACTTGATCCGTCTAATCTGGTTTTAATACTACCCTTAAATAACGTATACATTAGCTCTCCACTACCAAAACATTTGTTTATTTTATTAACGTGAGCCTGGTTGAGCGCTAAGACGTTGCGAAATTATCATGCTGTCCTTGGGCTCTGTTTTTATTGCTTGTCTCCTTGCTCATTATAAAATGATTAGCTGTCTCCACTGCCCTTTTGAATCGCTGTTGGGGTTGCCATGCGGTTCTGTTTACCCAGGTTCTGAACAGGAGAGTCTCGATTCGGGGTTAAGTTAACAGAGTCATTACAGGCCCATCTGGGAACTCATTCATCATAGTTAATTCCACATGTAACACATGGGGGACTCGCAGGCACAGTCTCCATGAAGCGAACACTCAGCATCAATCCAAGAGATGCACATGAAGGGTCCAGACCCAAGTCTAGAAGACGGGCCAGAGGGGCCCCATCACCGTCGGAGCGACATAGACAGCTACTGAGCCCATCGGAGAAGGCCCACAATGGGGACTTCCACTCAGAGAGACCCAGAACACGGTTCTTCCTAGTGTCTGACTGAAATCCTTTCCACTCCGACGTCGGAACAAAATGGCACAGCTGTTTACCAGAGGAGTGGGAGTATCTCCAAACTGGTGAATCATACGCTTCCCAAAGTTTAGTCGTTCTGGCACCCCCTCGTCATTCACCATCCAAACCAAGGCCAGAATTAGGACTAGAATGAGGGCTTGGTATTATTACTCATGCATGTTCATTACATTAACCAACTTCTCTCACTTAAATGCCACTTCACTCACACGCTAAGCAATAAGAGCCTCAAAGTTATCGTTTCGAAAGAATGGTCATATTTATATATTTTCCTGAATACACATGTAAAGGACTATATAGTATCACAATTTTTGAAAATGTTCACCCACCAAGCAGGGGAGGTGTGCATCTGGGATGTTGTAGAGGCCCTGATTTGTGGTCTGGGTCTGGGTTCCTTGGGTGTGTTCAGTTTGTGAAATTCTGCTGAGCCATACATTTAGAATAATGTGCACTTTTGTTTATGTAGCACATTTTAAAAAAAAAGCATCTAAAAGAATATACCTCAAATTTCAGAACTGAATCGATTTTGCAGGGAGATGAACAGAAACGCTATTAAAAGCTTTAATCACCAGCGTTATCAGAACTAGCAATGCAAACCATAGCATGGGGTTCCTGGGTCTGGACCTACTTTGGCAAAAGTGTCCATCAACCAAAAATAAAATTAATCCACTTGCCCCTTCCAAAACTCTCACCCACAGCCTCTCATTTTCTCTCAGGCTCCCCAACTGCTTCCATGGCTGCACCTGTAACAATCTGATTTTTAAATTTTTTCTTGTTTCTCTTTACTTAGGGGTCTTCTTGCTCCGAAACCATGAAATCCATGAAGGCAGGGGCACGTCTGTCCTCCCCACAAACTCTGCACACTGTCCAGCACACGGCAGCCCCTCAAGCACTACTTCTTGAATTAATGCCCAGATGGATGGGTGGGTGGGAAAGCTCTAGTGATTTCACCCATTTACTTGCTCCTTGTCCCCCAGGGATTATAAAGCACCTTCTCATCTGTTCATTGAATTAGATCCTCACAACCCAATGAGGGCAGTTGGGCTGTTGGGCTTATAAGCATCATCTCACAGAAGTGCCAAAAAGGCACAAAAAGATGAGAGTGACAGCTTGTCCCTGACAGCCTCGGAATCCAAGCCACAGTGCTCTAGAATGTTCCACCTTCCACCTTCCAACCAGACCTCTGGGGACTCTCAACATCCCAACCCATGTTATTGTGGGGCAGGGCTGGGGGAAGCACACCAGGTGGAAGCCAGACAATTCAGAACAGTACGTTCCCCGCATGCCCACCAAAAGGGAAACCGTTAACCAAACTGTAGAGTGCATGACTCTATTTTTGTTGAGGACACTGCCTTCACAATGGTCTGATCCTTGTAAGAATTTGCATCTTCTGGGTACACACCAGCAGTGAAGGAGGGAAAGGAAACCTCCATCATGCCCAGGGGAAGCAAAAGCAGTCGAGGTAAATAAGTGCTGTGAATAAACCACATGGGGATAATTGAAAGGTGACCACAGACACTTATTTTTAGCTCATCACAGTGCACACACAGATCTTCCAAACAGAAGCTGCAAATTCAGCAGTTTAAAGGGGCCATTTAGGTATCACAGGGGAAAGAAAAGACCCTGGTCAGGGGGAGAGGGGTGTCTCAGGAATCTGGAAGGACTCGGGACAGCCCCTCCCACCCTGGGCCAGTCAGAAAAACAAGCCAAGAATGGGGGCCCAGTGCTTTCAGACCTTGTGACTTTTTAAAGGCATGCCAATAATCTTAATCCTTAAGTTTCTTGCCCTTTTATTTTAACATACAGTGTGGGCCAAACAAAACCCACCCATGGGCCATGAATCTGAGGGCCTCTCTTGCAAACATCTATCATCAGGAAGGAAATCAGGAGCCCTGACTGTGGGCCAGAGCTGGGGCTCATCACCAGGCCCTTCTAGGCAGGTGCCTTCCTACAATGCAGATGAGGAAACTGAACCCCTCAGAGGTGAAGGGATGCATCCGGGTCACACAGGTATGAACGCAGAGTTGGGCTGTGAACTCCAAATGTCAGACCACTGCCCCCTCCCCGCCCCTACACATCATGTGACATGCCTCCTGGGCTCTGCAGCATCCAACCACCTGCTCCCCTTGCAAACCTCAGGCAGCTCACTGCTCATCTCCAGGCTCCTTATTAAGCCCTAAGAAGAGCTTTAGCCTCATGGGTGGAGTAGTCTAGACCTCATGTCTGGCAGTTTGGGGTGTGCTGGGAGACTTGAGGGCTTCCAGGCCCCTGAATCACTCTATTCCTGGCCCCCAACCTGTCCAGAGGACCCCTTCCTCTTGTGTCTTAGAGGCCTCCCTGGGGAAGTGAGACTGGCAGTGAATCAAGTTGGGATGTGAAAGGAACCTCTCTGATTATCAGCAATGGCCCTACACTTCACCTACTGGACTGGTCCTCCTGAGGGCAGAGAGCACATCATGAAGGTAATGCCAGTGCTGGGCACAGTGCCTGGTGTGCTCTCATGGTTGGAGTGGAGGATGGGTAGATGGTAGACGGATGGATGGATGGATGATGGGTGGATGGATGGATGGACATACACATGGATGGACACACACACATGTATAGATAGTTGGACGGATGGATGGATGGACACACATGCGCACTTATGAGTGGACAGATGAGAGGGGAGGAAGGCACAAGGGACTTACTCCATTGGAAAGAGACTAAGAATGCAGTGTGTGGAGTCATCACCGACCTTCAATCCCTATTAATTCGCAGCTGTTCAACCTTTATCCACCTTCTTGCCTTAGTTTTTATTATTCGTAATCAGTAAAATCAGTAAAACAGAGATGAGACTAGCCTAGCCTTTAACTTGGAGCATGTTATAAGAATTCGTAAGATCACACCTTCCTACGGCATCTTCCTTGAAGACTTCCCTGAAGCTTTCAAAGAAGAGAAATCCCCCTCACCCTCCTCCTTGTTAGCATTACAGTCACAATATCTGTGCCCCATGGGTAAGGGACCTTTGCATCCATCTCTCCACCCCGTAGGCCTGACTCCTTCAGGCTCCATCAGGGTTTCTCATGGCCAGGGATTACAGCAAAGGATTCCTAGGGAGGAGAAATGCTAGTCGTTAGCATCTGCAGACACATTAGCCTGGATTAGATATCCAGATAAGCCAGCAGTCATGTGGCGGGGACAAAGCAGGCCAGTGACGGACCAAACCCATGGCACTGCCCACAGGGGGCCCCTGGAGGGGGAGATCCTCCTCCAAAAGAGACTCAAGAAATGCCTCTGGGTGTTCCCTCTTCCCCACCTGGCTGCATGTCTGGGCTCCCAGGCCCTGATACTGACAATGCCAGGCTCCCAGCTCACCAGTGTTGAGCCGGTTAAGGTGACGCCCGTCAGCTGCCCTCTTTTCAACACCTCTGCCTTCCAGTGGGGGAGGAGGCAGCCCTAACCACAGGGATCAGAGGGGCACAACCTGATGAGTATCTGCGGGCAAACGGGTAGTTTCTGTTGCAGACAGAAGGAAGTGCCCACAAGACAATCGGCCCACGTGTTCTTAGAGATACCTCCCTGCTTCACCCAGGCTCCCAGGGGCAGCTCATGGGCTCCTCCGGAGAGAACCACAGAGCAGTGTTTAACTGGGTGGGTGGAGAGCCAGGAAGGATGAAGGAAAGGTTGTTTCCACTGGCCAAGGAACCTTGCATAGCACCCTGCTTCCTTCTTCTCCTGGTTCGAGAGAGCTGAATTAAAAACTCCTTCTTCCGGCCAACTCAGCAATTCAAGTTCAACCCTAAGTTCAGACGCTCCGTATTTCGCTATAGGGTGATGCCTTCCATTCCAGGGCCATAAAATCCCGTGCTCAGGGCTGGGCATCATGCCCGCATCAACTACCTGTGTGCCTCCTTAAGTGGGCTCTGCGGTTCTAAGGTTAGGCACCATCACAAGCTGTTTATAAGACGGAGGGTGTAGAGCAGAGCAGTTAAGAGCCAGGACTGCCTGGGTTTAAATCCTGGCTCTGCCATTTACAACTGTGAACCCTGAGAAAGTTGATTAAATGCCTCCCTCTGCCTCAGTTTCCTCTGCAGCATGATGTCTAAATGAGTTAATGTTTGTAACGCACCCAGCACAGGGCCTGGTTATAGTAAGCACCGGGACTGTTGGCTGTTGCAACCAAAATACACGTTCGCTGAGGGAATAAATGAGTTAATACAGAAGGACGGCTTCAAACAGTGCCTGGCACGTTATAACTGCTATACAGAGACTCATTACTGTTATTATGACTCCCTATTTGTGTCATTATTTAGGGGTCTGATTCAATAAAAACTACATATCTGCTCCTTTTCCAGGGTTGGCACATTTTTGGAAATCTGCAGTAAGAAGTGAGCAAAGTGGCATAAAGACTTTCAAGACTAGTCTGGCTGCATTTCGAGTTTTTTCAAAGAACTGCACCCACAAGGTGCTCAGAAACCTGCGGGTCGACTAGAGTAAGGCAGACAGAGGTAGGTTTGAATCCCAGCTCTGCTACTCCCAGCGAGCGAGCGGCTTTGCCTCTCTGGGCCTGTTCCTCATCTGTGAAATGGGGACAGCAAGAGTCCTATCCCACACAGCTGGGGAAATTCTCTGAGACAGTAAAGATTTGCAGACAGTATCTGCAAAGTCCTCATTTTCCCAGCCACGTGATCAGCACTCAAAAGACCAGCAACTTCTAGCCAGGTGTCCTTAGTTTAACTTTTGTAGGAGTTGGAGAGCACCTCCTTCCATCCTGGGTTTTTTTGTTTTTTGTTTTGCTATGTTTTGTTTCGCGTGTGTGTGTGAGCATTTTAATAACATGATGTATGCAAAACAGCTAAAGGATGCCTGGCATACAGCTGGCACTCAATAAATATTAGTGCTCCTCCCTCTACCACATTCCATCCTGCTCCAGGGCTGGCACACACACAAGCGTTGGATGCACTCTGCTGCCTTGGATTTCACTCAAACCCGACTTTCCATGGGAAAATGAATAATTGCAAAAAATTGCTTATTTTCAAACATACTAAGACTTTCTTTGTAAGAACAACAGCTCACATTTGAGCATGTTCATGTGCCAGGCCCCAATCACTTCACATGTTTTAATACATTTCATCCTCACATGACCCTAGGAGGTAGCCCGGATTTTCAGAGGAGTAAAGCAGAATGATTAGCCCAAGGTCATGGAGGGTGGCAAAGAGCAGAGCCCCATTTCAACCCAGCTATGTCGACTCAAGGACACTTAATGGTCTCTTTCCTGGGTGCAGGGCCTAGCACACCTTTCCTATGTACGACTTTTTCTCCTGCTCCCACACCTTTTCCTTTGAACTCGGGTTTCGTTGAGGTTGAGTTTATATTTTGCTTTTAGTTTTCCCCAATGTATTTTCTTCTTGGTTCTGGTAAATGGGTACCAGGGTCCACAGAAATGGAGGAAATGCAAAGAAAACAAGAACGAGAAGTTCTCCTAAGTGACAAGTCTTAGGGCAGTATTCACCAAGAGCCAGACAGAAAGTCAGCCCTCGAGCTACGTACCCTATGCAGGCCGATTATGTTGGCACCATGCATTTTTGTCTTTCTGCATGCAGATTTATGGTCCTACTGATCATAAATAGCTCTGGGTGAGAGGGCAGCTCCTGACTACAGAGATATTCTCAAGGATATTCTGTTTTCTGGGGAAACACACACACACACACACACACACACACACACACACACACCATGTCAGATATCTACCCAGCTCAAAACACCAAATTTCCTTTCCTGTTAAGACATGGATCAAAGTTGGGACGATCCCCAGCAAACAGGGACTAACACCGTGGCTTCTTATTTGCAAAACAGCAAGTATTTTTTGGCATACAAACTTTTACAAGATTAAGAAGAAAGCCTGATAAACCAGAGAGAATGTCTAGAGTGTGACAAGACTGGAAGGAAAACAAAAGTATGTGTACAATTACATACCTATACCTATGTGTCTAATAATTTCTCCTTTATTTATCTGTTCTATTTAACATTTTCCAGTATATGATTAAGCAGATGGCAACATTTGCAGTAAGATAAATATTGTTCAGTGATGCATATTTCTGTATACAAAGTGTAATGCATTGCTCAGGCAAAATAAAACCCCACTGAGAGTGTGGGGGGAAAAAAAAAAAAAAACCTCCAACCATCAATAAAATACCCTCTGTTCTCTCTGGCCTCAAAGCATTTGGATAGAAAGAGAAGCCACACCTCTCAGGCTGTTAGAACCAGAGGTGATCTGGATACAGTGAACCAATTTTTCAAAGTCACTGCCGACATCTGAAAAAGTCCTGAGTTATCTGAGTAATGTGAAGCATGAGGAATTTCTGCCAAAAAAAAAAAAATCAACATTTCCAAGGGGTCAGACGATACAGAAACCCCATTTTACATTACAGGTGCACGTGTGTGGAAGGGCAATTAAAGATTTGGTTCCTTGAATGAACCTCACTGGGTAGCAGTTTCTCTAAGGGCACAAGGAATAACACGACGACTTCAAGAGGATCACCAGAGCTGAAGGGAGAGAAATTACCCGTTCCTGACGTTAACACACACGGCTTTCTTTCATTTGTCCCCAATCTATCCAGAACCCAGAGTGTGATCTTTTTGACACTCTCCCCAGTGTGTTCCCGCCCTTTATAAGTGAGCCCATCTGTTTCTTAAATTCTGAGATGACAGTCAAATCCACAGCTTACTGGAGACCCAGTGAAGGACTCGAGCCACAACTCTGCAGCAATCCACCCGGTAATTCTAATATCTAAGAGCTTTGGAAGAGGCGGAGAGAAACAGGAGCTGGCAAATCTTTCATAGATATGCCCATCCTGTCACCATCCTCATGCCGTCTCTGACTGTGCTCGAGAAACTGCGTGTTTCTTCTCGGCTTCTTAAAATGCACCGAAAATACAATCAGGTCCTTCCACTGGGGCATAGCTCCCCAGACATAAAAGGGTGGCGAGCGAGGAGCTCTGGGACAGTGAGTTCAAGGAAGCAGCAAGGTCTTGTTTAGAAAATGCTCTAGACACACCACCTGCCTGACACTCCGGGACGCAGCCACCTACACCACCAGCACCACCAGCACCCAGCCGCAGATTCCCTCTGCCTGTAAGAACAACAAGCACCTGCTCTGTCCCACTCCAACCCCACCCTCAAGAGAGTACAGAGATGAAGCATCATGTCCCAAGCACGTGTCTCACCAGCTCTTTAAGAGAGCCATCTGGAAAATCGCAGGGATTTTTCTCTTTTTTTAACGTCCCACTCCTGAATCCATCTCTAAGACATTCCCGCTAGCAGCCCCGGTGGGGTCTGCAGACAAACCACATGTTGCAAAGGGCCTTAGTGGCTTTGGAAAAGAGCTAGTCCGCTCCTAGCCTACACCCAAGCTCAGGCGTCGCTGGACTTTGGGAACAGCCTGCCCCCTTCTGGTCTCCTTGAGCTCCATGGAAGGGCAGGGGCTGGGGTGGGCACAGCTAGAGAAGGACAGACCCCCAGATCCCTCCAGCACGTCTGCACTGTGATTTCAGGATCTAGCAGGGCATGGGGGTAGACGTGGGGCAGGTGAAAGAGCGGGGACAGACAAGCAGAAAAAATTAAACACAAATCCAGGAGAGATGACAGTTCACGACAGCGAGGTAGCCACCCACAGGGAAGGGTGGAGGATGAAAAAAACCCTCACATGTATGTCTATGACAGAGGGCAAAGAAATTGATACCTGGGGAGATGTGAGTAGAGGGACAGTAATTAAACCTGCAGATGAAAGCAGAGTTTCAGCAAGCAGTGCGACTCTGCTGCTGGGACTGGCATTCCACAAGGAATGCAGAAAGGTAATGGCATGCTCCCACCTCCCTTCCCAACTGCAAACCTCCTTGTGGCGGAGCTGGGAGGTGAGAGAACACGACACCGAACTGAGGCACACACAGACGGGGTGTGGACGGAATACACAACATGTCAAGGACTCAGGAAGAAATCCAGGCCTCCCTCCTCCTTTCCACTTATTTCAACAGGTGGTCTCTGCACCCAAAGACACCTTCCTGGTGCCTGTCTGAACCCCGGACACAAAGGATACAGGAAGCCCCGCGCCCCCACGTTCACCCTACATTTTCCCACTCTGGGCCAGCAGTGCGTGTCCCGAACCCCCTCGCGCCCTACCTCCCAGTAGGGCTCCAAATCCAGAAAGAACCTCTAATTGCATTTCTGCCCAAACACATCACAATTCACCCTGGGAGTTCAAAGGCTGTGTCTGGGAGAACCTTTCTCTGTAAATAAAAGGCCACAGGACATTGGGAATGTTCTGGTTCTCCGTCAGCAATCTCACTCCACTCTCCTCCCCACAAACAAGGGAAAGACGTCTACCTGCTACCCACACAGACAAGCCAGGGATGTGAAATGCCATCACATCACCTCCTGGGGCTGGCTCAGCCCACAGGCACAAAAAGCCACGCTCTGGCTAAGAGGGTCGTCGCCGCTGATTCCAAAGAAGTTTAACAGATCAAAAAGCATCACGCTGTGTCTGAAGGCAGTGTTCAGTTAGGGCTCCCAGAGCGAGAAACACCACAGACATGCATTCTGTGTCTAAGGATCCTGAAAGTAACCCCTAGCATCTGATGTCCCCCAAGGGCTAGGAGAATCCTCGTAGGCGAATGGCATGAGAAAGACACAGACGGACACACCGCACCTCGTTATTCCTTAAGACAGACACGGACGCCCACAGGGCGCAGAGAGCCTGGCCCAGAGGTGGGCACTCTGACCTCCTGTCCTCCGTGTCCTAGCTCAGCGGGCTCAGCAAGGCAGCCCAGAGGAGATGGGAAAGGCACCCCTGGAGAAGTTGGGGACAGGATAGGAAGACACCCAGATGGCCCCCGAAGATCTGCAGAAAAACCAGTTTCAGAGCTCAGGCTGCTCACACCCAAGGAAGGCAAAGAAAACGCACAGGAGCCGAAGAAGTCGTGATGATGTGGTCAGACACAGAGCTGGTGACATTAATCGGCTCCGCGCAAGACGCAGAGCCAGGGACAGCCATCTAGGAGAAGGGGCCATGCCCTCACACCGGACAGGGACAGCGGGTGACCAAAGTCAGAGAGGGCACCGGGAGAGGACAAGGTTAGAGACGGGAGGCGCAGCCAGCCAGAGATGGCAGACAGGAGGACCGACCTAAAGTAAGCCCGGGCGCCCAAGCCTGAACCCTGGTGCAGGGAGGGGGCCGGGGATTTGGGACACCGATCCAGGAAAAGCCAAGGGGGCGGCAAGCAGGGGACGGAGTCGTCTGCACTCAGCTCAGCGAAACCCCCAAAGATGCTGTGCGCACCGCCCATGAGCAGCGGCGGCTGAGGATCCCGGGCACGATCCCGCACGATCCCGCACTCGGGCGGTGAGCGACGCACCGACACCCACACGCACAGCGCCAGTCGGGGCGCCCAGCAAGGGTGCCGGGGCCGGGGGACCGGGGCCGGCCAGGCTCCGTAGCCCCCAGAGCGCCTCCTCCGGAGGTAACTTCCCCAGACCCCAGGGGGGCGGCCCTCAGACTCGGCATGGGGCGCGCCCCCACCCCGGGCTCGGCGGGGACCCCGCCCCGGCGTCCAGGGAAGGAGACGTGGAGCCGGCGGGCGTGGGGGTCCGGGTCGGGCGCCCGGGGTCAAGGGCTGCCTCCGCCCCCCCGCCCCGGCCTCCCGCGCCGCCCCCCCGCCCCCCCCGGGACGCGAGCCGCCGGGGCATCTTACCAGCGCCCGCGCGGGCAGTGCCCCCCGGCCGGCCGGCTGCTGCGCCCGGGGCTCCTCGGGGCCGCCCGCCCGCGCCCGCGCCCGCGCCCGCGCCGGGGGCCCCCGTCCTCCGCCGCCGCCGCCGCCGCCTCGGGCTGCAGCCGGCCCGGCGGGCAGGTCCCGGCGCTCGCGGCGCGGGGCCGGGGCCGGGGGCGGGGGCGGCTGCTCGGCGCCGCCGGCCGCTGCGCCCCCGCGCCGCTCCCCGGCCCCGGAGTCGAGGCTGCTGAAATTCCACACGACCAGCGTCTGCAGCAGCAGCACCGTGAGCGCCGCGAGCAGCGCCGAGTGCGAGCGCCGGGCCAGCCTCCGGGCGCACGGCGCCGCCACCATCTTCGGAGCGCGGCGGGCGAGCGGGGCGCGGGGACCCCGGGCGGAGGCTCCGGGCCGCCCCCGCGCTCCCCGCGGCTCCCCGGCCGCCGCTCGGGCTCGGGCTCGGGCTCGGGCTCGGGCTCGGGCTCGGGCTCGCGCTCGCGCTCGGGCCGCCTCCTCCGCCGCCGCCGCCGCCGCCTCGGCTCGCCGCTGCTCCTCCTCCTCCTCCTCCGCCGCCGCCGCCGCCGCCGCTGCCGCCGCCGCCTCCACCGCCGCGGCGCGGAGTTTTCAGACGGGCAGGGACCCGGACGTCACCGGGAGGAGGGGAAGGCGGGGAGGCGGGGAGCCGGAGGCCGCGCGGGGGGCCGCGGGGAGGGGGCGCGCGCGGGGAGGGGGCGCGCGGGGAGGGGGCGCGCGGGGCCGGGGCTCCCCTCCCGCAGCCCTCCCCGGGGAGGGGGCCCGCCGGGGCCGGGGGCGCGGGGGGCGCGGGGGACGCGGCCGGGGCGCGGGGCGGGGCCTGGGGGCGGAGCGAGGGGGAGGAGGAGGAGGAGGAGGAGGAGGAGGAGGGAAAGGAAGGGGGTGGGGGCGAGCGGCGCGGACGGGAGTCGGAGCGCGGCGGCCGAGAGGGGCGCGGGCCCCCCGCGGGGGAGGGGAGGGGGAGGGGAGGCTGGGCCCGCCCAGAATCAGCGGGGGGTCGGGGGATGGGGGGCCCGGGATCCCGCCTTCCGCGCCGAGGGCAGCGGGCTCCCCGCCCTGGAGTTCGCAGTCCGGGCGTCTTCACCCGCACGAAGCCGGCGGGGCAGGTGGAGACGCGAGGAACGCGATCCGGAGCGCGGGAGCGCGGGAGGGTCTCGCGCGGCGGGTCCCTGGGTGCCGGGCCCGGGCTCCATGGGGCAGGGAGGAGGCTGCGGCTGAGTCTCTGTGAGTGACTCCTGAGTCACACCCCACCCTCTGGAGCCAACGACGTACTAAGTGCTTCACTGAGTCACTTCTCTGGTCCCTAAGGACGAACAAGCCAAGAGACTCCAAACCCAGTTGGCAAGCAAGTGCTGGAGTTGGTAAGGAGGGGACCCAGGTGTCTCTCGACCTGCAGAGGCTTCCTCTGGCCCCTGAGCCTTCCCCCCACCCCACCCCCCCCCGGGTCTTGCCTCCCATCCATCCCGAAGCCTGCCTTTGTGTGCATGCAGGGTCCAGCTCCTGGGGGGAGTTCTCTCCCGTCGGGGCTGGACCCTCGCGGTGACCTTGAGCCAGGAGGACTCCTCCCTGGGCCTGAGCTTCCTTCTCTGTCAACGAAGAGTTCGGACTGACCATCCGAACCGACTCAAGCTTCATCCCCAGCCTTGTCTGAGTCAGTTTTTCCAGCTTTCTCTCCCTTGTCTTCTCGCCCAGGGCTTTACACACAGCGGTCCTGAACACGCGGGGGCCCGGACAGAGGGGGCATGGGTGTCCTGGACAGGACTTTGCACTAGAAGACTAGGATAGCGGACCAAATCCCCAGTTTGTTAATCAGGGACCCGGTGGGGGAGGGGGGTGAGTGCTGTGCATCTTGTCTGCTGTGCTTTAAAGTCTCATACCCATTTTTTTAAAGAAAAGAAAGTGCAGGAATAGACAGGATCCATCAGAGAAGGAGGCAGAGAGGGGAAAGATACGGTTTCACCCACTCATCAAGAATCCAAAGTGTTATTGGTCTGTGAGGGCGGGGGTGGAAGTGACCACCAGAAAAAAATGCTTTCTGGATCCACGTAACAAGCCAACCCACTTCCCGGAACTGAGAGGGCAAACTGCCAGCTAGTGGGGATTCTAAACTATGGGCTAGACTCAGCCTTTGGGGTAACTAAGCCTGGCCAGGCATGTGGACAGACATAGGAACAGTCCCTGGGCTCAGCTCACCTAACCAGGAGTGAAATAGAAGAACAGAGGCGAGCACTTTGGCCTTCTGTCATCTGCTTATCACTTGGGAATATTTTGGTTATAAGGAATAAAACCTCTATTCTAACTGCCTTAAAAATAGAGTTTACTGGATGGTGTATCTGAATATTTCAGAGGAAAGACATCAGGTGAGGTTTGATCCAGCAACTCGGCACTATGACTTTGAATTCTTTTTCTTTCCATCTCTCCTCTCTGCCTTTCGTGGGGTCTGTTTCGTGAGATCCTGAGGCTCTCTCCTCGTGTCACAACCTGGCATTAGTTGCTGAGACTCTTTGTGTCCTTTGTTCGTTTCTAGCCCAGAGGAAGGAGGGTCAGCATTTCCCAGCATTCTCCTCAAAGGTGCTGAGATGCTCTCTGATTGAATCAGCTCTAGGTCATAGGTCACCACTCACCAAGCAAGGTAGCCAGGAAAATAGAATGCGCTGATCGGCTTGGCCAAGGTTCCATATGGCACCTTCGGCACTGGAGAGAAGCCAGCGTCCCTGCAACCACCCAGATGTTCTATAGGGATCAAGGTCTTATGGGAAGGAAGGAATGAGGAATAGGTACAGGGGAAGCAGGCACCATTATCTATTCCATGGGGCCACCTTGGTGCTACATGACCTTGGGCAATCCACTCCCCTCCAAGGACTTTGGTTTGTTTAATGCCAAATGATGGATTCGACGAGATGGTCCTCTAGATCATCATGTCATGTCCCCAGAACTCTTCCTCAGTGTCTAAACAGAGCTTCCCAATCCCAGCAGAGGCTGCCCTGGGGACTCTTGGCATCCACGCCCTCCCGCCTGTCTCTGCTTCAAGGTCTCTTCTGCATTTCTCCTTTAAGCAACAATGATGTTATCTGCTTCCTGCACATGACACGTTTAACCATGGTCCTCTGGGGCCCATGCTCTGGTTCAGCTCCCTTGGGGGCCAAAGGCTGAAAGAGTGAGGTTAAGGATCCAGGCCCCCAAGTCCCTGGAGGGAGAGAGAAAGAGAGAGAGAGAGAGAGAAAGAGAGTTGTTTGTTTATTTCAACTCATAAAAAGCCACATGAGAAAGAGGTTTAAAAGCTCCGGGCAGGTTATGGATGCCATAAACAGCTTATGTGAGGTTTTCAGGATGAAAAATCGCCTGAGATAGAAGGGCAGGAAGGCAGCCTTCTAGGGTTGCCAGGATTATCTTCCTGTCCCAAGACAGACCAACAGCCCAAGCACCTGCACAGAGTCCCCCGTAGAAGACGGGGCCCAAGTACTCCAGCGGCAGCGGCTCAGGCGACAGCAGCGTCTCTTTAGAATTTTTAAAGCTCATTCAGTCATTCAACACAGATGTATTGGGCCCTATTATGCGCCAGGAACCACGCTGGGCAAGAGAAAAATAGATATGAAGAAGATTCCCTAAGGGTTTTTTCTTTTTAAATACGGTTCCTACTCTAGTATTGAAGTGAGAGCCAGAGCTCTAAGGAAGTTCCAACTGATGTGTGGGATTCCCTCCACACCCCCACACCCAAATCTTGTTTGATCATCACTTTCAAACAAGGGGAGGAAGATCAGTCAGCAAGGAGTTCTGAGCTCTTGGGTGTGCCCAGCACTGAGCTAGGAGCTAAGAGGGAAGTCAGGGAAGAGGGGTCTTCACCCTCAAGGACCTTTCTGACAGATGTCCCGCTCTGCTTTTTGTCTGAGACCTTCAGCATCGATTGTTTAAGTTACTTATGCCTCAGTTTCCTCATCTGTAAAAGGTGATGGTGGGGATAATAATAGGGCCTTTCTCATAGATTTCTTATGAGGATTAAGTGAGATTACCCATGTGAAGTGTTTTTCTAGAAAGACTAAAACATAGTAAGTGCTCAATAAAAGTTAGGTATTGTTCATCTCATTAACAACAATAGGGCGGTGTCAATTATGAGTGTCCAAAGGTATCAGAGGAGGAAAAATGGGGGAGGGTATTCAGGGAAGGCTGCCTGGAGGAAGCGGCATTGAATCTAGTCCTCCATTCTGATTAAAGACCAAGTACCCCAAGGTCAAGGCCCTCTTCTCTCTCTGGCACTTTGCATAGTGCAGGGCATGGAGTAAACCTCGGGCATAGAATGAGCACTGGACTGGAGCCCCGTGATTCCAAGTTGGCAGAAACCAGCACCATCTTGGCAACTTTTTTTAGTTGTGTGATTTTAGGCAAGTTGCTTAATGTTACCAAACTTTAATATTCTAACCTGTCAAAGGGGAAGAAAAATAATGTTTATGTCCTAAGGCTACTGGAGGGCATAGGATCAGGGTACCGTATAAAACAAAGTGCCATATATTTCATACAAAATGTTGGCACTGGCCAGTGGCGGTATTGATGGAATGTTAACCTGGCCATGGTGGCAGGCTGGTCCGTAAAGAAATGCTCCCTCCTGCTCTCAGGTACTCCTGATGGAAGGTACCAGAGAGCCAGGGCATGACATGCCTTCTGAATTTAAACTTCAGCCTAAGAGTCACATGTAGTCAAATACATGTTTGTTTGTTTGTTTGTTTTTCCCATCTCTTTTTTTTTTATTTTTTTATTTTTTTTTAATTTATTTTTTATTGGTGTTCATTTACTAACATACAGAATAACACCCAGTGCCCGTCACCCATTCACTCCCACCCCCCGCCCTCCTCCCCTTCTACCACCCCTAGTTTGTTTCCCAGAGTTAGCAGTCTTTACGTTCTGTCTCCCTTTCTGATATTTCCCACACATTTCTTCCCCCTTCCCTTATATTCCCTTTCACTATTATTTATTTATCTCGATCTGCCTTAATCTTAATGTGTCTATTTCTTTTTGGTTTATTAGAGCCTGTTTTCACCCAGGCTCTGTTTTGACCCTAACTTTGCTCTTAAAATATTTAAGACCTCCCCGCTCCGTTTCACTTCAGCATCAAACAAATCATAAGCACGGGTCACCTGTTTCACAGTGTCAGTGGGAGGGTTGTGCACAGAACACCATCACATGGCTAGGAGCCTCTGGTTCTTTCAGGCAAGTGCATGCAAGCACCACGATTCCTGGGCACATGGAGGTCAGAGGAGGCAGGATGCCCGCGGCTCCCCTGGGCCCCACCAAAGCCCAGGAGGCCACAGACACACAGCACCTGTACCCCGCCCACTCCACCCAAGAGAAGGAAACAGCCTCTGATCAGATGTAGGTAGGCAGACACGTCCTGCCAGACACCCAGCTGTGCTTCTGACACCGGCTGCGGTTCCAGGGAATCTTCCACCCAGTGTATCAGCAGAGGGAGCTCTAGGTAGCAAATAACTTTCCTCTGACTGCATACCTTCCTGTAGAAAAGATCTGGAGACAGCAAGGAAAGGCAGGGTTCCTAAGTGGAGTTGGCATGGGCCCTGTGCAGAAGGAACCCCCCACCCCCCAGCCATTCGCAACGGTGGTGTGTGGCCTGCAGGGCTGGGGGTGATGGAGGAGAGGTGGACATACCCAGGGAAGAAAGGACAGGTGGAAATCAGGAGCCATCACACTGCCTATGGATTATCTCTGACCTTGCACACTCCTGGTGTGTGGACCCCTGAGGTCTCACAGCCTTTACCCTCGAACGCTGTGATGTTTGTAGAAAAGACCCATTCCAGGTCCAGTTATCAGAGGACCTTGGCAGGCATTTTTTTTCTTTAAAATAGATGTTTATTGTGTGTGTTGATGGTGCCCAATATGGCCTCTGGGACCACAGGCTGTGATGATGATGATGATGATGATGATGATGATGATGATGATGGGGATGGACAGGGTTAAATTTCCTGAGCACTTACTATGTGCCAAGCTCTGCGTTCAGGATTTCAACAAATAATAGTCCCCAAATATTTTTGAGAACCCCCTCGATGCCCAGGACAGTGCTCATGCTGAGAGATGCAACAGTGAATAAGACACAGCGGGTCCCAGCTCTAATGGAGCTTACATTCTAGTGGGGCACATGGGGGCTGAGACCAGTAAATAAATATGTATACAAGTAGCGCCAGAGAGTGATGAGTGCTCTGCAGGAAGTAAGAAGGAGCCATCTGCTAGTGACTACAATAGGGCAAGTTAAAACAGGCTGAAGTTGGGGGGATCTCACGGAGGGAACGCTGCTGGACTGTTACATGAACTGACTCACAAAATGTGACTTTCAGAGGGGTCTGACTGCTTTCATGCACCAAGCGTCATCTGTCGGGTGAATAAATAACAGTAGATCTATTTTTTTTCAAAAGTATATACATGCCATTGAGATGGATGAATGAAAATTGCTGCTCAATTTGTAGTAGTTGTTCTATCCTTTTGGGTTTTCTCAAACCTTGGTTAATAAAAACTCAAGTCTTGGCTGGTGTGATGGGGAATTGGGAAAGGGTCAGGAAAAAGTCCATAACAACAACAAAAAAAAGTTAAAAAGATACCACCTTTCCCCCTCCCCTCCAAAAAAAGGATTGGGAACAACTGCTTCCAAATATATTTTTTGTCCAAATAGCCTCCTATTGTATTAACTTGACTCCCAGCTCTCTCAAAGGTTCTCTGTGTTATAGACATTTCCACTTAGCCCCTGTATCTTTGAATTGGTAGGTTCAGTCTTATCCCCCCAAACTCATCTTCTCCAGTCTTGTCCACAGACTCTGTTCTACACCCTCATCTCAACCCACATTTTAGCTACTGTGATTTTTCAGTATCTTTTGAGCATCTTTTGCTTGTAAACCTCAGGAATCTATTCCAAAAAGACTTAAGGGAAAAAGCAGTTTATTGGAAGCATATTGAATACACTGGAGTCTGCTAGCTGCCTACCAAACATGCAGTGTTCCCATCTTGCTTGATAATCTTGATTTATTTAGGGTGATGGTGTGCCCAAACAAAAAATGGTTCCTTGTAGTTGAGGGTGATCGAAGAAAGAGCAGTAAACATCACTGTGAGGCTTCCAAGAAATCCTGCAGGAGAAGGCTGCTAAATCAGTTGGGATGAGTGCCCCTTTCTGTCTGGAATATAGGAAGGAGAGCTGGAAGACCAGCAGCCATCTTATGTCCATGAGGATAGAAGCCAGTACTAGAGATGACAAGCCAGAAAGACAGAAGCAGTGTAGGCTCCTGATGCTTTCTGATCTGCCTTATACGGCCTACCCTTGGACTTCTTTTCAAACCTGAGAATGAAGCTTCCACGGACTGAAGCCACTCTAGCAGAGTTTCTGTTTCTCATCTGGTATCCTGAGGTGTGTGGTGAAACTGAACCATTTCCCTGTAAGGAGATCAAGGACAGAGATAGTCCTTGGGAAGAACTGGGAGCAGAGACCCTAACACACAAGTCAGGTCCTTCATCTCTTGCCTCTGCTTCTCTCCAAATGCTGGAGTAATTCTCTTTCGTGGCAGAGCAATGCCCTCCATGTATAACAAATGCAGCTGCCACAGTTGAGTGTCACATTGCACAGCCACCACAAAGGGACAGGATCTCCCTCTACAGCCATGGGCCTCATCTTGATGTTGCTCGGCCACTGTGCAATGTGCTAGCTCAAGTGTCCTTCCCTATCCTAGTCCACATGCTTGCATTCCCCCAATTCCTGGCTTTCCTCTCCCTCGCTCACTTGCCAAATGACCTTGCCCCCTAGGTGGCTGAGAAAGGAGGAAGCAGGCATAAGAAAGTTCCTGAAAGCTCCAAGGACCTCATTTCCCTGCTCTCCTGCTCTGGACCCCTGAATGACTTTGGATGGACAAACCACCCAGGCTCCTTCCTGAGGCCCCCTCCTTGGCTTGCCCAGGGGACCACTCCAGATCTTCTTCTCTCTTTCCTTTGTCATCATTGTTCTCTCCGCTATCTAAACTTACTGATACAAATCCAGTCGGTCCTCTCTCAGCCCCACTTCCTTCTCTAACATCTACCTCATGTTTCTGTTTCCTTCCCAGCAAGGCTTCAAAAGAGTTGTGAATTCAGGGTCTCCCATTTGCTCTTACATCAGGCCTGTGCTCCCCATTGCCCCCCAGACTTCACACAGTCTGAAGCTGCTTTTTAAGCTCCTCATACCTCTACCTTATGAACTACTCCCATCCTGTATGGCCATCCCAATGAGACTTGCACTGCCCCAGCCAGCACTCCTGATTTTCTGGACCTGGTTCTATTGTTTCCTGTAGCACTGGTTACTTTCATAAATATATCAGTAATTATAGTTGTTTTATGTCTGTCTCACCCCACTAGACTACAAGCTCCATGAGGGAAGGTTTTGTCTGTTTTTCACTGCTCTACCCCCAGCACTAACTAGCTGGCACATAGGAGGTGTTCAATTAAATTGTGTCGGATCAATGAATGAATCACTTTCTCAGTCACTGTCCAGAAATATCTCAGCAAAGGGTGATCATTACCTGGACTTGAGTCTGGCACTCCCCTGGGAGCCATCAATTGTAGTTACAGATAGAGAATCCCATAAGAAGATGGAGGAGGGGGCCGTTTGCAGGAAAGAAAGCCATATATGTCCCATGAGGGGTGATGGCTGAGAATGAGCCTCTGAATACAGAACACTCTGGTTTGAATCCTACACCTACTTGTTACTGAGCTTTGGGACTTGGCAAGTTGTTTCCTATCCCTGCTCCTTCTGGGAGGACACCTCGCCCTCCTCCTAGGACTGTCATAAAGCTTAAATAAATTATGTAATGGTAAAAAACAAAAAACTAAACACTCGGAACAGTGCAAAGCATATAGTACAAAAACTGAAAACTATTAGAAAAACAATGGGAACTTGATAAACTAAATACATATATATGTGAAGAAATCAATACACTTGTTTTCCATATCAGCAGATAAATAGAAATAAAAATAAGTAAAGGCATAGAGAAATTGCATTGTGCAAGCTACAAACTTGATTTAATAGATGTATACAGAAACATGCTTACCTTAACAGAAAATAAATATATTTTCTAATATCCATGAAATCTGTCATATGCAATGGACATAAAGAAAGCCCCGACAAATAAAATAAAAGGGGTTTTGCTCAAGCCAATTCTCTCTGATAATAATATAATAATGTTAGAAATACCTTTTTTATAACTCAAAAATTGAGAAACATAATTCTAGACAACAAAATTCAATCTTTTTTAAAGCAATAAATAAGAGAACACTTTGTAATAGAACCTATGGAATATAACAAAAGCTGTAGTCAGAGGAAAATTAATAGACTTCAGTGCTTTCATCATAAAGAATGACTAATAAAACAACAAGGGAAATTGTTATGAACCCCAGGAGGTGAGAATATGAACAAAATAAACTAATAGAAATTCTGAATACAAAATTAATAATGACAGAATCTAGAAGTAATGGAATAGAAAGCATACATAACAGAAGAGAAAATAAACTCAAGAGCTCATTTTTGAAAATACCAGATGAGGTTAAGGGGGTCAAAAGGTACAAACTTCCAGTCATAAAATAAGTAAGTCCTAGAGAGGTGACGTACAGCACAGTGACTATGGTTAGTAATACTGTACTGCACATGTGAAAGTTGCTAAAAAAAAACCAACAAATCTTAAAAGTTCTCATCATAAGAAGGCAACATTTTTTAACCATGTATGGGAATGGGTGTTACCTAGACTAATTGTGGTGATCATTTCATAACATATGCAAATATTGAATCCCTATGTTGATTAAACCCTCCACCATGCCTCATTAAAGAAAAGAGAAAATATGGTCCTATCAAAAAGAGACTTAACCAAAGTGACAGAAGAGAAGAAAAACAGAACAGAATACCGTATGTAGTTCTATGGCAACACATTTGATAAACGAAATGAAATGGCTAATTTATTGAAAAAAATATTAAAATGACTCAAGGAAAGTTGACACACCTGAAGACACTGGTTACCAGAGAGATGAAAGATTTAACATTAAAAAAAGATCCTCAGATCAGAGAGTTCTATATTCACCTTATGTAAAAAGAGATTGCTCTTTTTTTTTGAGAGAGAGAAAGAGAGGGGGAGAGGGAGAGAGAAAAATCTCAAGCAGGCTCCATGCTCAATGTGGAGCCCAATGCGGGGCTTGATCCCATGATCCTGAGATCATGACCTGAGCTGAAAGCAAGAGTCTGATGCTTAACCAATCAAGCCACCCGGGTGCCCTGATCCTATGTCATTTAAACAGTTTCAAATCATACACACTGGTTTTCAGACTTGACTGAATAACAAAATCTTTACAAGATGAGTTTGTTTGTTTGTTTGTTTTTTAAACTAATGATGTGCAAACCTCACCCCTAGATACTCCTCTTCAACTAGTCTGGTTGTGCCAAGTATCCATCTCCAGATGGTTCTCATGTGTAGCTAGGGTAGGTAACCTCTTCCACAGAGAGTAATGAGAAGCTTTTCAATTCTTTTAAAACTCAGTTCTGATAAAGATAGTACCAGAAAAGAAAACTCTAAGTAAATTTTTACTTATGAATAAAGACAAATCTTTTGAATATATTACTAGCATCAAAGGACTAAAGTGGTGTGACCAGTAAGAGTTTATTCCAGGAATTCGAGTCTGGTTTGAACCAGGGAAGGTATCAACATAATCCATTAATTACATCAATATATTAAAGGTGAAGCTGAGAAAACTTTTGATTGAATTTGGCACTCATTCCTGACAAGTCACCAACTAAAACAGTAAGAGGAAGAAGTTGTCTCAATATAATGAAGGCTATTGAACAGAAAACTGTTTTAAAATGGTAAAAACTGAAATGTTTAATTTCAGAAGTTCTTAAAATGCATTAAGATAAGAAAACAATTTGGTGTAAGCATTGGAAAAGAAGAACCTAAACTCTATTTTTCTTGATCACTTGCTCTGTGTACTAAAGGAAACTAATGGACTCTAGTAAAAAATAAAAGAACAAAACAATCATCCTGATAGAATTAAGAAGAGCATTTGTAAGGTGACTGCAAACAATAAGATTATACAATACTAATAGCTTATGAGCAATAATGACTGTGAAATGGATATGGGGAGAAATTGAATGGAAAAAATACCCCATCCATAGTGTAATGGCTAGCACTCAGGACTCTGAAAGAACTTCCCAGCCACAACAGCACCAACTAGGAAATAACTTGGAAAACCACTTAAGAAGAAAAGAAACGACTCAGGAATTATTTAAAGAAAACTGATTTTAAAATTATCTTCAAAATCCTACTGAATTTCGGGGCAGCCCAGGTAGCTCAGCAGTTTGGTGCCACCTTCAGCCCGGAGTGTGATCCTGGAGACCTGGGATCAAGTCCCGGGTTGGGCTCCCTGCGTGGAGCCTGCTTCTCCCTCTGCCTGTGTCTCTACCTCTTTCTCTCTCTGTCTCTCATGAATAAATAAATTTTTAAAAATTTATTTTTAAAAAATCCCACTGAATTTCATAAAACAGGATCTATAAAAACAAAAATAAACACTATGTTCTTGAGAGGGAAGGTTGATAAATGCCAGCTTTCCCTAAATTAAGAAAATTTAAAAAAAAAGAAAATTAACTAAAAAGCCCAGTATCATTTAGAATATCAACAGTTTGCTTTCAGTGCTAATGAGGAGAGAAAGGAGATTGGATTAAACAAATGGAAAAGGAAATGCCCTAAAACAGCCAATAAATAAATAAATACATAAATAAATAAATAAATAAATAAATAGGAGGAATACAGTTGCCTTAACTTACTTCAGGATAAACCATAAAGTCAAATATAAGCATGTAACTGTGATATTGCTAGTTTAGGAATAGGAAAAAAGAAAAAAAATGATCACTTAAATCTCTTACAAGGAACTCAATATATTAATAAAGGTGATATTTAAATTCGGCAGGGTAACATGGTTTATTTAAAATATGTTGCTGGCTTAACTAAATTTCCATTGGAAGAAAATAATGTTGAGCTCTTATATCATGTACAAGGAAACTCCAGATGGGTGAGAGTCCTGAATATACATACACAAAACACTAAAAATGTCAGAGGAGACAGAGAAAGGAAGGAGAAAGCAACTCTTTAAGAATGAACCAGAACAGGAGGAAAAGGTTAGCAGGACTTCACCTGAGAGAAGGGAAGGCAGATTTGAACAAACTGCATCTTATAAACTGGTTAGGAATGAGAGCAAAAGATGTCTAACGTGGTGGAAACATTAATGGTACACTGAACAGCTATTTAGCAACATAAAGGAAGGAAGTACTGACTTATGCTTCCACATGGATAGGTCTCAACAAGATGCTCAAGAAAGAAATCAGAAACAAAAAACTGTGTACTGTATCATTTCATTTATATGAAATGTCCAGAATAAGCAAATCTATTGAGATAGAAAGAAGCTTAATGGTTCCCGGAGGCTGGTGGTGGTGGTGGTGGTGGGGGGGGGGGTGATGGATAATGGGTATGTAATTTCTTTTGGGGCTGATGGAAATATTCTAAAATTAAATCATGGTAATGTTTGCATAAATGTAAGCACATAAAAACAGGTGAATTTTTACAGTATGTAAGTCATATCTCAATAAACCCATTAAAATATTTATGCCACTAAACCCACATTTGTTTCTTAACTCTGCAAAACATGGGGTATCCAACTTCACCAAGGATATAAGTACAGATTTCTTTTTTCTAGAATTGTCATATACCATGTAAGATAGGTCAATTGCCAGAAATCTGAATGAGAGATCTATAAACTGCCATCACCTATAATTTCAAGCATGCATTCCCCTCACAGAGGCTCTGGAGGCAGATCACCTTGAGTTCACTCCTCAGTTTCCTCTGTAAAATGGGAAAGGGATCATTGTGAAAATTAAATCAAGTGTTGTATATAAAGAATTTAGGTGACCTCTGGCACACAGTAGACCCTCAATAAATATCATGGCGAGGACCATGATGATGGTGGTTAAGGTGTGTAGGATTGGAGCAAAGAAAGAATCAGAGAATAGTCTAATAAATATATTTATTTTAATTCATTATATTTTTTTACTGATATGTATTTATACACTTTTTAGATTTTAACATTCATGCTATTATCCATGGTGAGTGGATATTTAACAAACTAATTATGTAGAGTTCACAATTGCTAGGAAGAAAATTGCTGGATTCTACCAAAGATTTTTTTATTAAACTGAATTGAAAATATGCAGTATCTTTAAATTTTCTAAATCAGCGTGCCAAGGATAGACGGAAAAGAACTAAAGGCCATTTGTAGAGTTTGAATAGTACTCTGACTTCCTCAAAGACCATAGAGAGGCACGTGGCCGGCTCAGTCAGTGAAGCATGCACTCTTGATCTCAGGGTTGTAGGTTCAAGCCCCACACTGGGTGTAGAGATTACTTAGAGAATAAAAATAAAAATAAATCTTCAAAGACAGTGGGAACACATCTGAGCAGCTTGTTTTGGGAGAGTCTTCCCTTCCATAATGGTAATAAAAGAATATATTGCTATAATCCAACACAGTGATAGCATTCTGAGTCAGTAAAGAAGCTACTAATTTCTTAGGGCAAAGAAGGACATGTGTTTGTTTCCAGGATGCAAAGTGCACATTTTTGTTTAAAAGTCATGCAATAGAAGGGACCTCTGGGGTTCTGAAAATGTTCTATACCTTATCTGGATGGTTGTACACTAGGGATATATGTTAAAATTAGATGTGTTCTACATTTGAGATGGGCATACTTCAGCATGTTATGTATTTTATTTATACCTCAGAGAGAGAGAGAGAGAGAGAGATTTGGAAGCTAATCAAGTGTTCCAAGGAAACACTCATATATACAGAAGAAAACTTTATATGTAAGTATAGTCATCATAGCCTCTCTACAATAGCAAAACAGTAGAGACAACTTAACTTTGAACAATATCACCTAATGGTTAAGTAAATTATGGCATACTCATTTATTGGAATGTTTATGCAACAACTAAAATGTAGATGGAGAGGAGTGCCTGTGTGGCTCAGGCTGTTAAGCTACTGACTGATTTTGGCTCAGGTCACGATCTCAGGATTGTGAGATCGAGCCCTGCATCCAGCTCCACATTCAGCAGAGAGTCTGCTTGAGACTCTCTCTGCCCCTCCCCCTGCTTGCACTCTCTCTCTCTCTCTCTAAAATAAATAAAAGTCTTTTTAAAAATTGTGTATGGAGAGTTTGTAAAAATAAAGTTAAATTGTAAGGAACCTTCAGGTTATAAAATATTTGTGTGTAATATACAAGCATAATCATAAAATATGTGTTGAAAAATGACAAGATGGAAATACCACAGATTTTTTAAGATTTTATTTATTTATTTGAAAGAAAGAGAGAGCATGAATAGAGGTAGGGGAAGAGGGATAAGCAGACTCAGTGCTGAGCAGGGAGCCCCAGATGGGGCTCCACTGGAGGACCCTGGAATCACAACCTGAGCCAAAGGCAGACGCTTAACCAACTCAGGTGCCCTGGAAATATCCCAGGTTTTTAAAATATTTTTAAAAATTTATTTGAGAGAGAATGAGAGCACACGAGCTGGGGCAGAGGGTAGAGGGAGAAGCAGACTCCCCACTGAGCAGGGAGCCCGAATGAGGGCTTGATCCCAGGACCTGGGATCATGACCTAAGTCAAAGGCAGAGGCTTAGCTGACTGAGCCACCCAGGCGGACTGGAAATACCCCAGATTTTAGCCTCATGACCTGAGTTGAAAACCAAGAGCTGGCAGCCTAACTGACTAAGCCACCCAGACACCCCTGGGTGATTTTGTTTTCTTCTTTCAGATTTTCTGCATTTATGATCAATGTGTTTAATTTTCATAATTGTATAAATATAATTAATACTTTCACATTCATAATAGAAAAAAGCAAAACTTGGAGCATGAATCAATCTTGCAGTGACTAATAGCATGGGCTGTTTGGAATTGCAGACTTGATGTCAGATGCCGGTCTTTTTGCTTTAAAAGAGCAGTCATTCCTACGGCTAAAACCAATTTCCTAAGGAGATCGCCATCGGCCTCAGCATTACAGCTCAGTTGCAGCCTCCTGACATACAGTTTTGAGATGTGCCTCCTGGTCAGAAAATAGTTGGCTATGTTCTACCAATTAAGGATTTCTCCTTCGTCGCCAGAATAGCTCTTCAGATAACTTAGACTTCTGGGACGTTTCCGTGCAGCTGGTGCTGGACAGAAATGCTGTTACTTAAGATTTAATCTCTCCAGATAAGATCATACCAATATATAGATTTTTCTGAGGAGGTTCCTTTGGAACTATAATTATGAATACTCCAGGTATTCTCCAAAACTTTCCATCACTAAGGAAAGATCCACATGACGGGTAGAGGAACTCGAGGAATTTGGGCTTGATCTCTGACCAAGATTGTTAGTAAAGACACAGGTGATGGCAGTGTTAAATAATCTCATTCCATTTATTCTTAGTCATCCACTTATTAAGTATTTATTGAGTATCAGAATTTGTGCTCAACTCTGTTATTTTTAAGCTTACACTACAAGTTGGCAAATAACTTTCATCTTGCATGCCAAATTTGATCAGTTGGTGGTGGTGGCATAGAGTGCTCTGCTGGAAAAGATGCTGGGACTGTATCCAAACTCAAATGAAAAGAGCAATGATCGATTAGTAATGTCTGCCATTATTGCAGAGTGGGGAATGGTGGTGCATGTGCCATGCATTTGCCATGTCTGCTGGATCACTTCTGCCAGTTTAATGATGGTCACTTAAGCTCTGACACATGCTCTGTTTCCTACAGGTGGAAGGAACCAAATTCCTATCCAAGTTAGCATCAACTGGAGGAGCATTAACAGTTGCGTAGTTCTCTCTATATAAAATAAGTCATGTAATCTTCAGGATACCTCTCAGAAGTAGGCATTTCTATTTCCCTTTTACATACGAGTACCTAGGTTAAGGGAAGGGAAATAACTTTTCAAAGTCTACAATCAGGCACAGTAGGATTGCAATCCAGGCTTAACATGGAATCCAATAAAATATGGTAGTGTCTACTTCTTTTCAAAAGGTCATAAAACTAATTCTACTAATTTTTTTATAATTACTTTAGTTAAATGGGTCCCTTTGGAGAAGTATTCAATCTAGTTTATTCATCCAGACAAAATAAGGTATCATCTGTCCCACTTTCTGCCTAACCCCAGAATGGCTGGTGTCATTTGGTGAGAGTGGTCCTCCTGTCACCCAAGCAATAAGCCCAAAGCTTTATGATTTTGGCTACAAAGGCACACTCTGTGAATAAGCCCCAGGAAATCCAACCAACCCTTTCTTTTCAGGTTCAAATGTCTGTGATTATTTGATGGACCAGTCATCACCCCATAAAATCACATATAATTACATCTTATTACACAGTTACTATGTGCCAATTCCTCTGTGAAGAGCTCCAGCTGCACTACTGCATCACATCCTCACACTATCCCTATAACATAGACACTATGGTTATCCTGACTTGACAGACAAGAGATAGAAGACTTTAGGGCCAAGTAGCTTAGGCAGAGTCACATAAGTAGTAAAGTAAGGCTCAGACTCTAACCTGAGCAGTCAGACCCCAAAGTCTATGGCCTAACTTCAATTTAAATTATTTAATCAACTATTAGTTTTTAATAATTTCCAATATATCCTCACTACTGGGATACCCTATAAGTAGACCCTGGGAAAAAGGTAGAAGTGGAAGTATTGTATTTGATTGGGAATCCCAGAAAATGCCAAAAGGAAGGGGTAGGACATTGAGGCAGGGAAGAGAAGGAGAAGAATCATATAAGATGTATCTCTTATTACCAATATGAGAGACTAGGGTTCAATGGCAGTTAGAGAACTCTGGGAAATACCATGTAAAATGTGTCCACAGGCAAGAGAGCTGGGGTATTTTACACCAATTCCTAGCAGTTAGAGAGGTCAAGGGTTGTTCACAAGGAATATGAGCATGTGGACAGAGCGGGCTCTGGTGGCCAGAGAAAGCCCTTAGGCAAGGAGCTCTTCGGACTGGAGGTGGGAGCCAGTGAGCCTGCATGGAAACTAAAGGCCTTGGAGATGTGAGTAAGACATCAACAATTGTCACAGTATCTACTTCACTTTCTTCCTTTTCTAAATAAGTAACTTTATTGAGGTATAAATTATAAAGCATAATATTTACCCATTCTAGTTGTACAGTTTAACACTTTTTAGCAAATTTACCAAGTTGTATGACCCTCACCATAGTCTATTTTTTTCATCCCCCTGAAGCCTCCCCGCCCCCCCCAGTAAGATCCCACTTGCCCATGTACAGTTAACCCCTGTTCCCACTTCTAGCTCCTGGCAACCATGAACTACTTTTTGTCTCTATGGATTTACCTTTCCTGGACATTTTACATAAATGAATCACACAATATGTGGTTGTCTACATAATTGAGAAAGTGCCTCTCAAAACGGCTAAGGTTGCAGAAAGGAAGTAAAAGCAAGGTGAGCAAATAAATTTTCCATGCGGATGGTGGGGATATTCTAGATGAAGCCAATGGTTGCATTACAATTGGCAATGAAGAGACAACCCATGCTTAGACTAGAGTCCCACCTTTTCTAGGATACATTCGCTTATATACATTTTTGAGTTGATGTGTTTTAAAGATGCTTTCAACACAAAGGACTGGCAGGCAGCAAGAAACCTTGAAGCCCATGAACCCATTAGCCTGAACTCTGGAATGAATGGGGTTGTCTCTAAAACTCCTGCTGTTAAACAGATCTAATGGTTTCTGATGATTTGGGAACTGAAGAGGTCTGTGGAAGTGATTAATGTACAGAGGGATCTTGCTCTCTTATCTGGTCTGCCAATCTGTTCACAGTTTCCTCTCTCTTTGTGGAAATAAAACAGAAAGAAAACCTGATGGAAGGCAACAAGAATAGGACAATTGGCCAACCGGTCAACCATGGTATGCATCCTATCGAGGGCCATGCCCTCTGTCTGTCGGGTGAACTGGTTACGATTCCCCAGGCACAGGGGCATAATTGGCCCAAGACTAAATGTTTGTGGTAACAACCACTGATAAACACAAATGTGTTGATGTGGGATGTGGTCTATACCAACTCGCCCAAAGCAGACTCTGACCTTACTGCTGAAGGTCATCTTCTCTGAGCTGTTTCTATTCCTTGATTCTGGACGAACCCACAGAGCGGAAGTTTGGCTGTTGCCCCTCTTGAAATCCCATCACATGTCATTTAGAAACACTCCCATTTTTTACCTTTGCATTATGCACCAACTGAGAAGTAGGCATAGAAACAAATTGCTGGCTAATGTATCACCTTTATTATTGGTAATTCTGGGCTGGAGGGTATGGCTTGGACCTTTGACCCCAAAGTGGTTCTCTGGTATCTGCCCCTGAGCCTGGGTCCTGGGATCCACTAAAGAGGAGTGGCAGGGGAACAAGAACACTTAACCCCGCCAACTGCAAGAGAACTGTGCTGGGCCCCAGGAGTGAAGACAGAGAGAGGTGGGCATTCACTCCTGTCTCCACAAGGCCAGCCCCGAGCCCTGACCCAGGCACGTTGACTCCATGTAAGGCACCCTTGGTTGGGGGAAAGGCCAGCACCCCAAAAGAAAGTCCAAGAGGCTGAGAGCTAAATCACCTCCAGATCTCATCTTCCCAATCAGATATTATTATTTCTCTACTTTAGGAGAGGAGGGAGGGATCAAATGAAGGGAAGGACAGACACTTCCATTTTAATAATTCCAAGGGTGGTGAAAATTTCTGTTCTTCAGATTAACAAAAATGTTATATTAAAAGAGAAAAAGTTTGCTCTATAGTCCATGTCAATATAACTTTCTCTCTTACCTCTCTGCAAATCTCTTCCCCCCCCTTCTTCCTTCCTTCCCCTTCCCTCTCCTCTCCTTTCACACCACGCACACACACACACACACACACACACACACACATCCCAGGAGTTTAAGGACTTGTTTATTAATCCTCTGAACAAAATAATGAATTTCTTTATTTTTTATATATATTTTTAAGATTTTATTTATTCATGAGAGACACAGAGAGAGAGACAGAGACACAGGCAGAGGGAGAAGCAGGCTCCATGCAGGGAGCCTGATGCGGGACTCGATCCTGAGTCTCCAGGATCATGCTCTGGGCTGAAGGCGGCTCTAAACCGCTGAGCCACCCAGGCTGCCCACGAATTTCTTTAAATCTTGGTTTCCCTAAATGTAAAGTGAGGGACTATTTATGACTCCAGAATCTACAGGAGCTTTATTTTAGTCAGAAAGAATTTTATTCAGAAAAAATTCATCAGCTATAGGTTATGCTTTTAAAAAATATCTTCTCCTCCTCTACTGGCACTTCTAGCAAACATGTGAAATAGAACTTGCAAATTCATGCCTACAGGGGTCCAGCAAGTACAGGAATGAATTCTGGGGGCCAGATGTAGGACAAAAGGGAGTGGTGGGGACTGTGGGTGACTTGGAGTGCACAGGATGCCCAATTTTAGCCTATTGTTGTCATGTGGGAAGGAGGGTTCTTGTTGCATTTCCTAATGTTTCAAGATAAGGAAGACATTGACATTTTGTATGTATGTGCAAAACCCCTAGATTTTAAAAACCTGGCTCAGTTTTAAAAAAAATTGCTTAGACTAAATAAAATGTCTCTGCCAGCGTGGCTCAGTGGTTGGGCATCTGCCTTTGGCTCAGGTCGTAATCCTGGGGTCCTGCTACTGAATCCTGCATCAGGCTCCCCATGGGGCTTATCTCTCTGCCTCTCTCTATATCATAAATAAATAAATAAATAAATAAATAAATAAATAAATAAATAAATAAATAAAATCTTTTAAAAAAATGTATCTGCCAACTCCATTTCACCCATAGTCAGCCACTTGCAATCCTGACCTATAGTGGCCACATGGATGGTGGCTTTCTTATGTCTAGAACCAGCTGCAATAGGAAAAGTAGATGCTTGCTTTGTGAGCAGTGGTTAGGATCCGTACTCCCTGAGTCTCCCTACTGCCTGTATGTGAATGTGTCTCATATTCCACCACTAGAAATGTATCCCCTTGGATCCTCAGGAATTACCCATGTCCAGAGACCCCAGGAGACAGCAAGTGTCCCTGGGTGGCCCTCCCCCCCCCCCCGCAAAAAAAAAACTGTGCAACCAGATTCAGGGGGCTCTTCTTGCTCTCACCCAGTGCCCGTCTTGGAAACAGCATGGTAACATGCACCTCCAACCCATACACCCTTAAAAGCACTGATAAGTGACAGGTTTCACTGTAGTTGTCTCAGGAGAGAGGCTGACATTACCTTTTGCATGTCAAACTTCCTAATTCTCTCCAATATTCCCTTCTTCTTGGTGACCACCACCTTAAAAAACAAAACAAAACAAAACAAAACAAAACAAAACAAACACAATGTCCTCAATAGCTTTTCCAGCCAAATTGGTCCTGTCATCCTTCACATACCTTCAGGAAACAAATACTGGCTTAGGATAATACTGAAAGCCAACAACTATGGAGCACTTAATGAGACAGGCCTCATTACTAGCACTTTTCAAGTATGTTTCTATGAAGATGCTATTATTGTTCCCAATATACAGAGTGGAAGATTGAGGCACAGAGAGGTTAAGTAACTTGCTCAAATCACACAGCCAGTAGGTAGAGGAATGAGGAATGAAAACCAGACAGTCTGCCTATAAAGTCTATGCTTTTTTTTCTTAAGGATTTTATTTATCTATGAGAGAGAGAGAGAGGCAGAGGGAGAGGGACAAGCAGACTCCCCACTGAGCAGAGAGCCTAACACAGAGCCTGATTCCAGGACCTGGAGATCATGACCTGAGCCAAAGTCAGACTGTAAACTGACAGAGTCACCCAGCACCCTAAGAATCCATGCTTTCAAAGAGGGTTTGGCAAACTTTCTCTGTAAAGGGCTAGACAGTAAATATTTAGGGGCTCTATACCAATACTCAATGTTTCCATTGTAGCATGAAAGCAGATACAGACAAATTGTAAGTGAATGGCTATGCTCCAATAAACTTTATTCACAAAAATAGGCAGCAGGCTGAAGTTCGCCAATCCCTGCTCTGGAACATAGCATGTTGCTGCTCAGTAGAATAAACCTCAGGCTGGCCCAAAGAAGTGAGCCCCTATTCTTCCTTCTAACATCCCCTTTACCACAACCAATAAGAACATCAGCAATAGCAACAACATTTGGACAATACTGGTTTGAGATGGGCACACGTGATAATCATATATCAGGATGAGGTTAGAGTCTCATGATTTATCCCACCATCCTAGTCAGCAGGTGTGAGAGTTAATTTTATTCATTAACTTGGAGAGTGCTTTGGATGAGATGAACATTTGAATTGGTAAACTTTGAGTAAGCAGATCATCCTCCATAATGTAGGTGGGCCTCACCCAATCAGTTGAAGGAATGAATATAACAAAAAGATGGGCCTCCCTGAGCAAGAGGGAATTCTCCAGTGGACTGCCTTTGGCCTGGAACTGTACCATGTACTCTCCTAGGTCTCTAACAAGCTAGCCCACATTGCAGACTTGGACTCACCCATCTCCATAATTATGGGAGCCAATTCCTTATAATAAATATCCTTCTAGAAATATATGCATATCCCATTGGTTCTGTTTCTCCTGACAATACTGACATTCCAGGCAATATTTTAGGTAGATGGTTGAGAATATGAACCCGCCTAGGAGTTAGAAGTGTCCAGAAGAGGGAGATGAGGGAAGGCAGAGAAGGTGGGAAGACCCGAACTGTTCTCAGCATAGCTTTGCTGAGGTCTGCCTCAGCTCACTGCCATCTCTTGAGGGACCAGTCTGTCACTCCAGAGCACTACTGGGCTGGTGTGGGCTTAGGACAGCATTTGGACACTTACTGCCTTGGTCTAAAGAGGCGTGCAATACAGGGCAGTATAAATGTCTCCTGTTGCCATAAAGCCCCCATCCCCATTTTAAAATAGAGATTCTCAAAATAGTTTGCCAATAAATGCAACATTCCATTATTCCACACGTAGAGCCACAACACTCAAAGACAGAGATATGATAAGGAAGGATTGGTTGGAGAGAGGGGTAGGAGGGAGAGAATGAGAGCAAACCAGCCAGTCTTGCTTCAACAACAAAGCCTTCTGGATACAATGCCTGCACTCTTGACGTTTGAGACCAGATACTTTTTGTTGTGAGGGGGCCATCCTACACATGGTAGGATGTTTAGAAGATCCTTGGTCTCCACCCACTCGATTCCAGTAGCACTCATACCCTACCCCCAAGTTGTGACCCAAAATGTCTCCAGACTTTGCTAAATACCCTATGGACAAAGCTGCTCTTTGTTGAAAACCATTACATTAAAGGGTATTCCTACATGCCTCTCAAAGCTCAAGTTGTTTATATCCAAGGAAATGATGGGCTCATGGCAGTGGATACTTTTCTAGAGCACTAATTGTCTTTGGTAGTAATTTAAAGCATTATTTTTATATTAAAACAAATGCAGATATATTACAGAGTAGAATCCTAAACTCAAGGCTGGGAAAAATTTTCATCTGAGGTGGGGTGATTTTTGGCTACACTCCCAGAACACTTGGCAAGTATACATTTACATTTCTCTGCCTTGGGGGAAGCTAATAATAGCTACTGTTTATTGAGTGCTTACCTGGTGCCAGAAGCTCATTGTGGAGGCGATTTCCTGCTTGACTGGCACAGCTGGCTATAGTTAGTCCCATTTTGCAGATGAGAAGACTGAGATCCAGGGAGGTCATGTAACCTGTCCGGAGACTGGTGGCTGCTCAGTGACGAAGCTGGTGTTGGAACCCACCTATCTCAGTAAGCACCTTCCTGATGGGCTTCTGGGAAAATCTGTGAAGAGGTGAGCAGCAAAGAACCACCAGAGGCAGCATCCCAGCACTGTTTGATGGGAAAATTTAAGGAAAAGAAGACTTTGCTGAAACTGACAAGCTCTTAGCCCTTGGGAGAAGAAAGAGAGTTTCTGAAGCCAAATGCTGAAAAGGGCGGAATTGCCCAGGTGGGGTCTGTACCTCGTGAGTCAGCTTTGTAGCACAGTGTAAGACTCCAGAGTTTCAGCCCCAGACCCTCCTGAGTTGCTCCCAACAGCCCCAGCTGGGGCATTCCTTCAGAAATTTTCTCTCCCAGACTTTACGATTCCTTTTCTGTGTTTCAGCAGTACCTGTGGCTGCAGTGAGGATGGGCGGTTCCTTACATTTAGTCATTGTAAGAACTTCTACAGACTGTCATCTCCATGAACCACTCTTCATCTAATCTGCTCACTACTTTTGTTTCTTTAAATGGATTCACTCTTAAAGAATGGAGAAAGGGTATCTCCAGTGGCTCAGCGGTTTAGCGCTGCCTTCCGCCCAGGGCGTGATCCTGGAGACCTGGGATCAAGTCCCACGTCGGGCTCCCTGCATGGAGCCTGCTTCTCCCTCTGCCTGTGTCTCTCTGCCCCTCTCTTTCTCTGTGTCTCTCATGAACAAATAAATAAAATCTTCAAAAAATAATAATAATTAAAGAATGGAGAAAAAACAAGACTCATCTATATACTGCCTACAAGAGACCTGTTTTAGACCTGAAGATACCTACAGATTGAAAGTGAGGGAATACAGAAACATCTATCATGCAAATGGATGTCAAAAGAAACCCAGAGTAGTAATATTTATGTCAGAAAAAGTAGACTTTAAAACAAAGACTGTAACAACAAAGAAGGACACTATGTAATAATACAGGGGACAATCCAACAAGAAGATATAACAATTGTTAATATTTATGCACCCAACACAGGAGTACCCAAATAAACAAAACAGTTAATAATGAACATAAAGGAACTAATCAATAATAAAGTAATAATAGTAGGGGACTTTAACATCCCGCTTACATCAACTGACAGATTATGTAAACAGAATATCAGCAAGGAAACAATGGCTTTGAATGACACACCAGTACAGATGGATTTAACAGATATATTCAGAACATACCATCCTAAAGCAGCAAAATACACATTCCTTTCAAGTGCACATGGAACATTCTCCAAAATAGATCACATTTTAGCTTACAAAACAAACCTCAACAAATTCAAGAAGATCAAAATCACCATGCCTATTCTCTGACCACAAAGCTATGAAACTGTGGAAGTCAACCACAGGGAAAAATCAGGAAAGATCATAAATACACGAAGATTAAATAACATGCTATTAAGCAATGAATGAATCAACCAGGAAATAAAAGAAGAAATAAAAAAGTACATGGAGACAAATGAAAATAAAAACACAATGGCCCAAAGCCTCTGGGATGCAGCAAAAGCAGTTCTAAGAGAGAAGTGTATAGCAATACAGGCTGACCTCAAGAAACAAGAAAAGTCTCAAACAGCCTAACCTCCCATCTAAAGGAGCTAGAAAATGAACAAGCAAAACCTAAGACCAGCAGAAGGAAGGAAATAATAAAGATTAGAGCCAGAAATAAATGATATAGAAACTAGAAAAACAATAGCACAGATCAATTAGACCAGGAGTTGGTTCTTTGAAAAAAAAAATCAATAAAATTGATAAACCTCTACCCAGACTCATCAAGAAAAAAAGAAGAAAGGACTTAAATAAGCGAAATCACCAATGAGAGAGAAGAAATGGTAACCAACAACACAGAAATGACAATCATAGGAATATATTATGAAAAACTAGATGCCAACAAATTGGACAACCTGGAAGAAATGGATAAATTCCTAGAAACATATAAACTACAAAAACTGAAACAGGAAGATATAGAAAATTTGAACAGATTAATAACCAGCAAAGAAATTGAATTAGTAGTCAAAAAACTCACAACAGACAAAAGTCCAGGACCAGATGGCATTAAACTTATTCTTAACTATTCCAAAAAATATAAAAGGAAAGGAAACTTTCAAATTCACTAATGAGGCCAGCATTACTCAGATACAAAAACCAGATAGAGACACCACTAAAAAAAGTGATGTCCAGGCCGATATTCCTGATGAACACACATGCAAAAATTCTCAACAAAATACCAGGAAACTTAATCCAACAATACATTAAAAAGATCATTCACCACAATCACATGGGATTTATTCCTGGAATACAAGGGTGGTTCAATATATGAAAATCAATAAAATATTAATAGATATATAATATTGACACATCACATCAATAAGAGAAAGGATAAGAACCATACAATCATTTCAATAGATGCAAAAAATACTAATTTAACAAAGTACAACTTCCATTCATGATAAAAAGCCCTCAACAAAGTAGGTTTAGCAGGAACAAATCTCAACATAATAAAAGCCATATATGAAAAAGCTATGGAGCTAATCTCATCCTTAATGGGGAAAAACAGAGCTTTTTTCCACCTAAAGTCAGGAACAAGACAAGGATGTCCACTCTCACCACTTTTGTTCAACATAGCACTGGAAGTACCAGCCATACCAATCAGACAACAAAAAGAAACAAAAGGCATCCAAATAATTAAGGAAGAAGTAAAACTTTCACTGTTTGCAAATGACATGATTCTATATTTAGAAAACCCTAAAGACTCCACTGAAAAATTGCTAGAACTTACAAGCCAATTTAGTGAAGTCACGGGATACAAAATCAATGTATAGAAATCTCTTGCATTTTTACACACCAATAACAAAGCAGTAGAAAGAGAAATTAAGGAAACAATCTCATTTGCAATTGCACCAAAAATAATAAGATATCTAGGAATAACCAAAGAGGCAAAAGACCTGTATTCTGAAAACTATAAAACACTCATGAAAGAAATTGAAGAGGAAAAAAAGAGAAATTTAAGAGGACATAAAGAAATGGGAAAAAAATTCCATGCTCATGGACCGGAAGAACAAATATTGCTAAAATGTCTAAACTACCCAAAGCAATCTACACATTTAATGCAATCTCTATCAAAATATCAATAGCATTTTCCACAGGGCTAGAACAAACAGTCCTAAAATTTGCATGTAACCACAAAAGACCCCAAAAAGCCAAAGCCACCTTGAGAAAGAAAAGAAAATCTAGAGGCATCACAATTCGGAACTTCAAGTTATATTACAAAACTGTGATAATCAAAACAGTATGGTGCTGACACAAAAATAGACAGACTAATGGAACAGAATAGAAAATCCAGAAATAAACTCACAATTAGATGATCAATTAATCTTCAAGAAAGCAGGAAAGAATCCTCAATGGGAAAAAGCCTCTTCAACAAATTTTTTAGAAAAACTGGACAGCAACATGCAAAAGAATGAAACTGGACCACTTTTGTACACCATACTCAAAAATAAGCTCAAAATGAATGAAAGACCTAAATGTGAGACCTGAAACCATAAAAATCCTGGAAGAGAACACAGGCAGTTAATTCTTTGACATCAGCTGTAGTAACTTCTTTCTAGACACGTCTCCTGAGGAAAGGGAAATAAAAGCCAAAATAAACTATTGAGACTACATAAAAAGCTTCTGGGGTGCCTGGGTGGCACAGTTGGTTGGGCATCTGATTCTTGGTTTTGGCTCAGGTCATGATCTCTAGGTGGTGGGATCAGCCCCATGTCTGGCATCGCACTCAGTTCACATAGTCTGCTTGGGATTCTCTTTCCCTCTCCCTCTGCCCCTCCATCCTGTGCATGTGGACATGCCATCTCTTACACACTCTCTCTCAAATAAATAAATCTTTAAAAAAATAAATAAAATAAAAAGCTTCTGCATAGTGAAGGAACCAATCATCAAAACTAAAAGACAACCTACTGAATGGGAGAAGATATTTGCAAATGATATATCAGATATATATATATGATTATTCAAGATCTATAAAGAACTTACAAAACTCAACAGCCAAAAAAAAAAAAAAAAACAAATAATGCAATTAAAAAATAGGCAGAAGACATGAACAGACATTTTTCCAAAGAAGATTTACAGATGGCCAACAGACACATGAAAAGGTGTTCAAGGGATCCCTGGGTGGCGCAGCGGTTTAGCGCCTGCCTTTGGCCCAGGGCGCGATCCTGGAGACCCGGGATCGAATCCCACGTCGGGCTCCCGGTGCATGGAGCCTGCTTCTCCCTCTGCCTGTGTCTCTGCCTCTCTCTCTCTCTGTGACTATCATAAAAAAAAAAAGAAAAGGTGTTCAAGATCACCCATCATCAGGGAAATGCAAATTGAAACTACAGTGAGATACCACCTCACACCTGTCAGGATGCCTAAAATCTAAACACAACAAACAACAGGTGTTGGCAAGGATGTGGAGAAAGGAAAACCCTCCTGCACTATTGGTGGGAATGCAAACTGATGCAGCACTTTGGGGAACAATACAGAGGTTTCTCAAAAAGTTAAAAGTAGAACAACCATATGATTCAGCCATTGGACTACTGGGTATGTATTCAAACTATACAAGAACACTAATTCAAAGAGATACATGCATCCCTATGTTTAGAGCAGCATTATTTACAATAGCCAAGATATGAAAGCAAGCCCAAGTGTCCATGGCTAAATGAATGGATAAAGAAGATACAATATACACATTGTATCATATATATATATATATATAAAAAATATAATTAGGACTCAAAACAACAACATATACTATACTATATATATATACATATATATTAGGACTCAACATCATAGGCAAGAGGAAAAATAAAAACAATATATACTATATATATACATATATGTATATATACAAATACACACAATGGAATGTTATTCAACTGTAAAGGAATGAAATATTTCCACTTGCAATGACATGGATGAAACTAGAGTATAATACTAAGCAAAATAAGTCAATCAGAGAAAGACAAATACGATATGATTTCACTCATATGTGGAATTTAAGAAACAAAACAAAGGAGAAAAATACAAGAATGAGAGAAAGAGAAAGAAAGAGAGACCAAGAAACAGACTCATAACTCTAGAGAATAACTGGTGGTTACCAAAGGGGAGAGGGGTGAAGGGATGAGTGAAACAGGTGATGGGGATTCAGAGCACACTTATGGTGATGAGCACCGGGTAATGTATAGAATTGTTGGATCACCCTATTGTACACCTGAAACTAATATAACACTGCATGTTAACTAGCTGGAATTAAAATAAAAACTTAAAAGAATAAAAAATGGACTCCTTCTTTTTGAAAAGGTACATTTATTTGAGAAGCAAACTTGACATCACTACCCTAGAAGGAAAGGCTGGTTTTCCCTACTGTGACTAGAAAATCCCTGGAAAAATAAATACAAGGAAAAGAAGCAAGGCTATCACATTCTGTGTAGTTAGACAGATAGTGATCTTTGTTCAAAGGAGACCTGCAAGCTTTGGAAAAGTGTTAAAGTCACTAGCAGCTGGTTAAGACCTTCTCCCAGATGTAGTCAGAATAGCTGAAAACAATCACCACTCTAGGTGCCGTTAGTGTTCGGATCATACCAGAAACCATGCAGCTTCAACAATGCTATGGGTTTTAGACCCGACAACACACGTACACAGGTAGGGGGAGGGCTTGTTATGGGCTCAGTGATATCTCTCAAAAAGTTGTAGGTACAAATCCCAACCCCCAGTATCTCAGAGAGTAACTGTATTTGGGTTAGGGTCTTTAAAGGGCTAATTAAGTTAAAATGAGGTCATTATGGTCATCCCATCTGACTGGTGTCCTCATAAGAGGATGTGGACACAGACATGCAGAGAGGGAAAACCACATAAAGACACAGGGAGAAGATGGAGATCAATGAAGCAAGAAGAGAAGCCTGGGAAGGAACAATCCCTGTTGACACCTTCTTCACCTTGCTTCCAGACGTCTAGCTTCCAGAATGATGAGAAAATAAATTTCTGTTTTTTGAGCCACCCAGTCTGCAGTACTCTGCATGGCAGCTCTAGCCAACTAATACAGGGGTTACCAGGTCTGGAACCTTGAGCAAGTTACTTTGCCTCTTGAAGTCTGCCCCTGGGTTTTCTTATCTCTCCAAGATGGGGTAGCAGTACAGTCTACATTATGGAATTGTGAAGAGAATAAAAAATATGTTCAACATGGCTTGTCACTGAAGGTCCTGACACAGATTAGGACTCAAAACAATAACATAGGCAAGAAGAAAAACAAACAACAACAAAAAACCACCCTAAATTCTTATTATCACCATAGTTGGAATGTTTTCTGGGCCCTGGAGAACATGAAAATGTTTGCAATCTTTGTCTCCAAAGAGATAACCAAGACATAGGAGTATCGTGTGAAGCATGAAGGGCTCCATCTTCCATACTAACCAACTGGAGGGAGTGAGTGCGGGAGTAGGAAACAAACTCATCACTCTTCTTGCCTCTTCCCCAAAGTTATCAGATGTTTCAAAACCACCCAGTTACAGGGAGATGCTTGGGTGGCTCAGTTGGTTGACTCTTGGTTTTGGCTCAGATCATGATCTCATGGGTCATGGGATTGAGCCCGCATTGGGCTCTGTGCTGGGGAGAGATTCTCTGCCTCTGCCTCTCCATCCACTTGCACACATGTATCCATTAATTAATCTTTTTAAAAAACCCACCCAGTTACGGGGTTCCACCCCTCGCCCTCTTTTCCCACTCAACTCCTCCTTCATCAGGATGGCCATTTTCCCTGCCCTACCCTTACCTTTATCCTCTGCAATCTCTCAGTGTGCTTTGGGACCCCTTTCACATCCATCCCTACAGACCCGTAAGCACTCACCCGGAGCCCATTGCTTATAAACTGTAGAACCAGGCTTACGTCACCCTTGACACATCCCAAGAGTGAGAGATCAAAAGAGTCCTCTTTTACAAATAATAATAATGAGCAAATAAATAAATAATGATCCACCCATTACTTATAATTTCTGCTTTTTAATTACAGTGATGGATAATGACTAAGTATAACGTAAAGTTTTTGCTGCCACAGTAATGGCCGTTGTAGTGTCTGTTTCCTGAGCACTTACTACGTGCCTGCACTTCAGTTGCACATACGATCCTTTGGATTCCTCGGATTAGCACTTCCACGTGGATGGTTTTATAATGCCCATTTCATACCTGAAGGCAGTGAATCATGGAGGAGCCCTGGGTTAGAGCCAGCACATCTGCCATCTAATAGATTCTAAGAGACACTGGGCGGCCGGGGCGGGGGGGGGGGGGGGTGGGGTGGGCAGGGAATGAAAAGGTGAAGACAATGCTGGAGAGGAGGGAAAAGGCACAGGGAAGTGCTTTTTTATTTCCTCATGGGTCCCCTGCACAGGAGCAGGACTATATCCTCCAAATTTCTCCACTTTCTGAGACTTGGAGAACGGTTCACCCTGGAACTAGGGCAATCCATCAGGATCATATGGCCAGTGTTCTCCCGATCGATCCTAGCTGGGCTAGTTTGCTAGGGCTCCCTTAACAAAGAGCCCCAGCCTGAGCAGCTTCAACAATGGTCTCACCTCCAAATAACATCACATGGAGGGCTAGGGCTTCAACATATTTGGAGGTGGGAGATTATAGAAATGTATACATTGGGCTCTGCCCCTCGTTCCATGCACAGAATTCTTTTTTTTTTTTTTATGATAGTCACACACACACACACAGAGAGAGAGAGAGAGAGAGAGGGAGAGACACAGGCAGAGGGAGAAGCAGGCTCCATGCACCGGTAGCCCGACGTGGAATTTGATCCCGGGTCTCCAGGATCGCGCCCTGGGCCAAAGGCAGGCGCCAAACCGCTGCGCCACCCAGGGATCCCCATGCACAGAATTCTTAAAACCCTTGTGACTTCCTAAGTGGTAAGAGCACTGAGAGCTTCCTTTGTTCTACTGAGGTGACTCTGGTGGGCTCCTGGATGGGGGCTGGTCCCCAGAAAGACCAAGTCATGATTAGAAGCCTGCAATTTTCAGTAACCTCCCCCAACCATACATGCCTAACTGTCCAGAGAGGGGAGAGGGGCAGAAATAAAGTTCATAACTGATCATGGCTATTAGAGGAAGCCTCCATAAAATCCCAATAGTATGGGTTTTAGGAGCTTCCAGGTTAGGGAACATATCCACATACTGAGATGGTGACAACTTCCATTCCAGGGGGACAGAAACTCCTGTGCTTGGGACCCTCCTCTCAGATCTTACCCAATAGAAATCTTCACCTGGTTATCCATCCATATCCTTATATCCTTTGTCATACCCTTTAATAAACTGCTTGATGTCAGTAAGTGTTCCCCTACATTCTATGAGTTGTTCTGGCAAGTAATGGAATCCACGTGGGGGAGGTCATGGGAACCTCTGATTTGTAGCCAAGTGAGACATTGTGGGTAAATCAGGGGACCTACTACTTGTGACTGGTATCTCAAGTAGGGAGAGAAGCCAGTCTTGGGGGACTGAGCCCTTAACCTGTGGGATGTGACACTATCTCCAGGTTGACAGTGTTAGAATGAAGTTGTAGGACACCCAGATGGCTGCAGCATGGCTTGGTGGTGTGGGAAGAGCCCCCAGACATCTGGGTCAGAAGTATTGTGTGGTAGTCGTATGAGAGCAAAGGAAACACACAGGAGGAGGACTGGGGTTTTTCCTTCTTTGGGGGGCAGTGGTGGTGTTGCGGGACACTTTGTGTACTCAGCTCGTATAACAATGGCCTCTCCTCCCTGTGTCTCTCCACACCTTCTTCCCTCTGCCTGTCTGTCCAAATTTCCCCTTTTTAAAAGACACTAAGGGGTTAGTGCCTACCCTAACGACCACATTTCAATCTTTGTAATGATTCTATTTCCAAATAAGGTCACTTTCTGAGATAGTGGCTTTAGGGCTTCAACAGATGAATTTTGGGGCCACACAGCTCAACCCATAACACCAGCCACACGGGTGTGCATCTTAGGTTAGGGACTTCTCCTGACAGTCCAGCTCTACTAAGGTTCAACATCCTTCTCCAATAGGAAGATAACCTCCAGTTCAACCCATACCTTCTGTTGTCACGGTGTAAATTAATCGCCTTATAATCTCCGAAAATAACAACATTCTCTCTTTTCTTTTTTTAAGCCTTAAATTTTGGACGCTGTTTGTAGCTGAACCACCACCCCCCACTCCTGCCAATTAAAGGACACAAAGAAAGGGAACTGAGAAGAGAGACTGGGGGGCAGGGTATTCAAATCATTGTCTTTAGTTCAAAAAGTGAGCCACATGCTCTCAAGGACTGGATAAAGAAGGTGTACTCATGGTTGTGGTTCAGAAGCCTGAGAGCTTTGGTTTAAAAATAGGCGAACTGAAATAAACATTGAGAGCAAGCTACTCAGATGGCACCAAAATAGAGTGGTAATTGATCTAATGCAACTTTTGCCTCGGATAACATCATTATTTGTGAAATTATGTCAGTGTTGCTGCTGCCAAGTCAGCAAGCACTTACAGGACGTGACTTCTAATTTGGGAATTGGACTATTTGTGGCTCCTCTTCGAAGACAGCAGGAACTCAGTGGACACCCGATGGCCAGACTTCTGAAAGTGCACAGGTTTGAGCTTGAAACCTGCAACACTGGAATGTAGAGGAAGTGTCCTGTACAAGTGTCCCTCTGAAGACGACTTGCTGCCTGGCTCTAGGGAGTGTTGGCTGGAAGCTCGCCTCCAGCTGTCAGCTCCTTCAAGGTCAGCCCACACACCCTGTGACTTCATGAAACAGGGGTAGGAGCTAAGGACCCATTCATGTCACTCCAGGTGTGACCTGGTACTTGCTCCAGAGCTAAGACCTGCCTGACATGTGATTTTACTTCTTACTGTATCTCCAACCCACTTAATGCCTTTTCTTCTTCCCGGTGTAGTTTCTTACCACATACCTCACACCCTAGACTTCAAATCCACATCTGCTTCCAGAAGACCTGGCCTGCCACAGGTCTCTCTAATGAATGAATGAATTAATTAATTTCCAAAGTTGAGGTGTGTTTCCATCTCTACCTGTGGTGCTCCCAAAGGTCAGAGGGTATAACTGTCCCCTTGAGCCCTCATGAAGCCGGCGGTTGGATTCTTTGGTGGAATTTCAAGGAGAAAAAACTGTTAGATTATTTAAAAATATGATGCCAGATTTTCATTAGTTTGGCTTACACAAAATAAGGCACAGGTGTAAAAGCTTGTGTTAGAAAGGACAGGCATTCCCTTATTCACATTTTTTCCCCACAACTGCCTCGAGCCACTGTTCAAGGTACCGTGACCACCAAGGTACACAAGATGGACATGGGTTCTCAGAGCTCAGGTTCTATGGGAGGAGAGCGACAACATACAAATAAAGGAGTATGTTAATGAGGAAGTATAGATCTTTAAAACCCATGAAGAGGGGATCCCTGGGTGGCACAGCAGTTTGGCGCCTGCCTTTGGCCCAGGGCACAATCCTGGAGACCCGGGATCGAATCCCACGTCGGGCTCCCAGTGCATGGAGCCTGCTTCTCCCTCTGCCTGTGTCTCTGCCCCTCTCTCTCTCTCTGTGACTATCATAAAAATAAATAAATAAATAAATAAATAAATAAATAAATAAATAAATAAAACCCATGAAGAAAATCAAATGAGGGATGGTACTGGTGACTGGGGTCTGGAAAGATTTTTTTGATAACATGGCCAAGGAGGACTTCTGGAGGAGGTGGCTATAGCGCTGAGACATGAAGGGCCAAGGCAATCCAGGCGTCTGCAGATACTTTAGCTTTTGGAACTGAAAGGACTGACAAATTCCTATTCAGAGCTGAATTTAACCAGCAGCATTGTTTAGAGGATGGAGAGGACCACTCTGCCTATCTGAGCTGGTGAGCTGGACCACTGACCATCCCTCGTGGCCTCCATGGAGATTGCATCAAGGACTGGACGGCCACAGAGATTTGGCCCAGATTGGAAACGGCTTATCAAAGTGATTCTGGATTCTCACACTCGATTTTTATGTAGAAACAGTGGGGAAAGTAGCTCATCTACTCCCTTGGTTTATGTTGTAGGTCAGAGATGACAGGGTTCCCAATTAACAGGCATTTAAACTACCCCTTATGATCCTCGCTGGGCTTTCTTGCTTGATTTTTTTTTTTAACTTTGTCTAATTCTTGGCAACTCGATTTTAAAGGTCATTATATTAACTGCAAAGATGAGTCAAGGGGTGAGGTCACGTTTCATCCAGGGAAACTCTTTCGTCTTGTGTGCTGTCATTTTCATGCCCCATCGATGCAGATCTAGGTTTTAAAAAGATAATTCTATTTCAACATAGTATTCTTTGGGGGGAAAAAGACTCCCTTCCCTTCCAAAACCCAGCTTTGCCTTCTCATCAAAGGAAGCCTTTGTATCGAGTTTGTCTCTCTCATATCTGGGAGAATAGCTGGGCTCACCAGCCCTACTCCAGCTGAAGAAAGCTGTGGACTTTATTGTAATCACCTTGTTGAAATATTTGGAATCGTATAGCAAGAGACTGGTTCTATGTTGCCATAATTTATGACAAAGACCTGAATAAATCCCCAGACATGGATTTTCTATAAAATCCTTCCTTGTGAAACTTTGTTGCATTGCAAAATGGAAAAAAGAGAAGAAGAGAGGGAAAGGGCGGAAAAGGCCCACAAGATGTATATAGATCTCCAAGGATGCCATTTCCATTCATCACATTTACTGTAAAGACATGGGTTTTATTTGGATGGAAAAAGAATGAATCATAGTGGTTTTAGACTCTAATGTGGAGCTTTCTTATAGCATTTCCCTCTGATCTTTCTGCTTCCTCAAGATCAACTGAATTATGGAAGGAAAAACACTTGCAAAGAACACTTTCTATCAACCCTAGAATGTTCTGTGTCAGGATGGGCATCAGGAGATAGAAGGAAATCTCCTTTTTGTGCCCTTTACCAGGGACAGCCATTAGTCTGAATGTTTAAGAATATATCACAGTTGCAGTGAGAAGTATATTTTACTTACTCAAATTATATTCTATGAGGTGGGTAGTGGAGAGAGCGAGAGCAAGAGCGAGAGTGAGAGAGAGAGAGAGAGAGAGAGAGAGGAGGGATGGAAAGGGAGAGAGGGAGTGAAGAAAGATGAGGCCAAGCTAGAGGAGGGACAATCTTTTAAATCATATAGTTTATTTCAGCCTCCATCCCACTCATAGCCTGAGAAAGCAAGAGATGGAAAATCTGACTCTATGGATCCCTCCTTTTGTCCTCTTGGCTCTTGCAATATGAGCATCTCCCCATGCTAAGTGCCAGATTGCTGTTTTTCTTCACTGTGATCTCTTAAACACAACTCAACCTTGTCGTCAGTGGCTAAGCCCAAGGTACAGTGGTCTTTTCAAGACAGAGGGAAATGGGCTGTGTTGGACACACTGAGAAACCATCCACTTCCTCATGGCATGGATAATTTAAGAGGACTTTTAGGTGAAAGGACTCTCTGTGTCTTTTTTTATATGATGACTTTGGAATCTAGCTGCCTCTTAAGATCCTTCTTGGGGCACCTGGGTGACGGTGGTTGAGCATTTGCCTTGGGCTCAGGTTGTGAACCCAGGGTCCTGGGATCAAGTCCCGCATTGGGCTCCCCGCGGGGAGCCTGCTTCTCGCTCTGCCTATGTCTGCCTCTCTCTGTGTGTGTTTTTCATGAATAAATAAATAAAATGTTTAAAAAATCCTTCTCTACTAGGGTCCCCCTCAGTGAGCAGATAGGGATTATGGAAGGGTCAAAATTTTTTCATTATTTGCCAAATGCAGAGAATGAGAATGTGCTCTGTGGCAGGCACTGTGTTGAGGTTGGAGGATATTACACGATAATGCAAAAAGAGGTTTCTCTCTGGTCTTTTCATACAATCAAAGAGTTTAAAAGCTGAGAAGACCCTTGGAGAATATCATCTATCAAGAACAATGCTGAGCAATCTTCTGCACACAGGACTGCTTTGGGGAAAATAAACATGTTTTCTGGCCACATCCTTTTGGTTTGTTGAAAGTGAATTCAAAGTGAAAATAGTTTTATTTAGTTCCTTGGCGGGAAGGGGGACATTCTCCAAACTGAGCTTACTTGCTTGATTAAATAGAAGGCTATCAATAAATGATTTGACATTGCTTTTTAGCTACAAAAAAGGCTAAAATTTGGGTATATTTGAGAAGTAGGCCCATAGAGTTAGCTTTTAGATGGTTCAATTTGAAATTAGATCATAGACTGTATCTCAGAGTTTAGGCAAGTCACATGTCGCCCAGAGATTGCGGTCATTTAGCCAGGAGGCAGTGAGTGGGGTGCTGTGGTTGATTCCACTTTTCATCTTCTCCAGCACATTGTGTAAAACTGGGTCCCTCTCTTGGGTTATGTGTCTGTGTTATTTAGAACTCTTTTGATTGCGAGAGACTAAAAGGAAAAAAAAATATGAAAAAAGAAGGGGAGATGTAAAATCTCACATGACTTCAAAAGCCCAGGTGTTAGTATCAGGCATGGTAGGAGTCAGATGTTCAAGTCATTGAAGCGGTACTTGACTCTTCCCTTCTCTCAACCTCAGTTTTCCTCTCTGGCTGCTTCATTCCTAGGCACGCTCTCTCTGTGTGTACCCACAACCTGCTAAGCAGAACCAGGCTTATACTCTCCCAAATCCAAGTCCACTAGCAAAGAGTTCCCTCTTTCTAGGTCATGTCTGCCCCAGTTCTAGAATTAGAGCTGATGGGTTGTGCCTTGTCTCAGTGGTCTCATGGGCCAGAATGGTCTACTGGTCAGAGACGGGGCCAGATTTACATAAACCATATGTACAGACAGTGAGGAGAGTGATTCTCTAATGAAAATTGGACTGTCGTTTACTGGATGATGTGGGGGGTGCGGTGGGCGTGGTCCCGGAAATGCAAAGGAAGGCTCTCTACCATCCTTTCAATCTACCTGGCTGTTCATTCATCCACTCAATAACGCATTCATTCATCCACCCACCCCCATCCACAAATCTACCCGTCCACTCACCCACCTAGTCACTCAGATAACTAGCTAGCTAGTGACTGCTCTTCCCTCTATTGTAGAAAGCAATTAAACGTTCAGCACATGGCATATCAGGAGTTTCAGGACCATTTTTGAAACAAATGAATAAATGAACTTCATCGTATTCTCATTGTAGACACAATAAAAAGGTGAATCACAATGGTTAATGTATAGTTGGGATCTGTACCCATCTCTTCAACTATGTTTTCTCAGGAATATGTTGCCTTATCTGCTAGGGAGTAGGAAAGTCCCCAGCAAGGCAGACGTATTTGAATTATTGCCTAAACACAATGGCATCATATAAGGGTATACTTATCTGTGGTTTTATTAACCAGTGTTCATTTTTATCCCAGCATCATATCCATCTTTTCAAAAGAAAAGTTTACCCTCATTATAATGCCACATCACAGAAAAAGCCCAAATTTAAATAACAATTTTAATGTCAAAAGCTAGGTATACTCTGTTTTGTGCATAGCTCTCATCCTTGAAGCTACTACCCAAACCATTGAAATATGCTTCAAAATATGTATGTCTTAATAAGGCTTTAGGGATAACCATGATGTGGGTGGAGGGAATTAGAATGGAGGGCACCTAGAATAATCTCATGTGAAATGCCTTGGTATGGACCCAACAAAGTTTGAAGCTGTGGGGATAGGAGGTGGGGTGGTCAAACATGCTTTCACCATCATCTTTAAGACTTTTCTGCAATTATATATATGTATACACACACACACACACACACACACATATATAAGTATATATTTGTACATTTATATCTTACAAACATATATATTTATATTTTGCATATATGTGTCGTATGTGTGTATATGTACATATATACATGTACATGTATATGGATATATATATATTCTTTTTGGTGAAATTTAGGTACCCTATAAGCTTAAGCCTATTTGATACATGTTTTATCTGGATTGTAGCTCTGTTATCATAGTGTTTTGTACCCAAGGATTACAAGACATGAGTTTAGCATCAAATTTATGATTAACTGTTGATTTCTTTACATTGTTGAAAGGAAAGAAAAAAAAAGTGACTGGGAGCTAAGACTCTTTGGTTCATTCAAATTACTCAACAAATATTAATTGAGCACCTACTATATGCCAGGCAGTGTTCTGTGATACAACAGTGGATGAAGCAAACAGACACAAATCCTTTCCTTTCCTTCATGGAACTTAGAACCAGTTTCCATCATTCAGAAGTGATTTGCATTTTGATGCACCAATTGCCTTCTATGGGCATCTGTTTTCCAGTTTGTAGTAGGAGAGGTGATGAAACTCTCAACACCAAGAAAAGGGACCACTTTAAGAATGAAGCTTGGGAAAAGGAAAACTCAAAGGACAGAGTACCTCTATCCAAACATGGAGAAAAGTTTCTGTTTATGGATGAGGATAACTGATCTGTGTGGCCCCTAGGTAGTGAGTTCTTTGTTCCTGAAAGTGTGCAAGCAGATGTTGGAAATGAACTTGGCAAGAATGCTGGAAAAGGAATAGGCTTCTAAACATTCTTCCGAATATGAGAGTATAAGCATAATTAACACTACCCTCCACTATCTTGATACTGTGCCATTTGGCCCATGGGACCTTCATGTTTGCCACAGTAGGAGAAGAGAGGCCGGGAGGTAACATCTTGTTACTGCTCACAGCCCATTGGCCAGAATGAATCATATGGCCCAGACCTAATATCAAGGAAAACAAGGAAACATAAGGGAGAACATGAATATATGGTGAGCACCTTCTCTGTTAAGTAAGATTTTGTAAAAATGGAGACAATTATAAGAGTACCTATTTTGGAGTCATTTTTAGAATTAAATGAGCTAAAATTGATAGCTTATTGAATCATGTGTTATCCAGTGACTGATATTCAAAAGAAAAAAAATGAACCACTGAGTTTCCTGGCAGGACCAATGGAGAAGATGCTGGAAGGAGTCGCTTGAAAAGTACTGGTCTTACATGGACGCACCCCCACACCTTGACTTGATGCCTTAAATTCCAGCATCAGAGCCATGCTGCTGCCACTCTACATCTTTGGGTCTGGTGTAGCCCTGGGATTTGAGATCAGGAGTTGACACAGAAAGGCCAGGTGGGAAGCCGCCAGTGACTATATCAGTCAGGCCACCCCAGAAGGGGAGGGAGGTGGCATGGGCTTGCTCTTTATATACATGGTCAGAAAGGCGTTTTCCCCTCAGTGGAGCATCCTAAGTGCAGGCAGTCCATCTGAATTTGAAATGAATTCAATTTAGCCTTCTGTAATTGCTTATTTGATTCCTGACGATGACATGCAGTTAGGAGGGAAATTGACATTCTATCATTTCTGTTCCAATGAACCAAACTCCGACAAGTTCCCTCCTAGGTACTTTGTGGTAGCCAGACCACCTGCTCTTCTGGTATGGAGAAATTAGCAAGCATGGGGATCTGGGACATGGATTCCTAAGCTTGGTGCTTTTTAGAGGATTATGAATGGATGAATAAGGTAGGCAGCCAGGGTTATGCCTGAACCTCCTTTTCCCCAGCTCATACACAATAGATCTCCTTTCGAAGAGCACTTAGGATGGCTTTCTGCTATAGAAATATGAATTCTCTTACTAGTTATCCAGCGATCATTTATGTTCAAGGTCATTTAAAAAAGAATCTCAAACAATTTAAGAGTCTCGAGTCATCCCCAGTAAATCATAAAAGGCCTGAGAGTTCCCAACACAGAAAAGTATTTGTCATGTCACAGCTACCCAACGCCCTCTTTGTCCAAGCCTTTATATGACCACCACATAATGAATTATGCCCACAAAGATGTGAGAAAGGTGAGCCCATTAGAGTTAAGGAGAGGCCAATCAGACAAACAGGATGGGGCCTGACAAGATTCTCAGAATGTGGTTGAAGGGTCAGCAAGAGCTTTGCGTCTTATCAGCGAAAGAAGAAAATCCACAAGAGCTTCAATAGAAGGCCCTAATGTCAATATCCATGGAAACGAGCCTCCCATGTGGCTTGGATAGATGTGATTTGGATGATAGTCCCATGAAAAAAAAATGTAAGCATGAAACTTTAGAATGATACTTCTCTATGGGGGCAATTTCTCTTTTTCCTCTCAGAGAACACCTGGCAATATAAAAACTTTTTTGGTTGTCACGCCCACAGCGGGGGCTACTGGCATATAGTGAACATCCTACAATGCCAGCACAACTGCCTACAAGGTAGAATTATCTGGTCTTGGTGTGAGCTTGAGAGACTGCACCAAGGAGCAAGGGGCCAGGCACAGGATGGTGTCCACTTCAAATGAGCAGGGTCTGCTGCTTTTGCAAAGACAGTCTCTGCTGCCCTTGAGCAAGCTTCATGGCAAGTCAAGGAAGGTGAAATCCACTGATGTTGGCTCAAACACCTAATCATGCTCTTCTGTTTAAAATCGTCAACTGATGTCCTATTATTCTCAGGGAAAGGTCCAAGATGCTTATTAACACAGCCTCCCTAGGGCCCTATGTAAGTATTTTCCTCATCTTGTGCAGCAAGAACAAGGCTAGAATTTAGGAAAGAAACACTGATCAGGTCACCCTGCTTTTCCATGTTACGTTAATGGAAAAGGTCAGAAAAGGAAAATAAAAAATGATCTGTCACTGGTGTACCTGCAGACACAGGGGGAGAGAATGGCGGCAAATGAATCTCATCCATAGACCCCTTGAGGGTTACCAAAAGGTTGATTCTCAAAGAGCAACAAATGTCCGATTTGTTTTAAGATACCCGGGAGTAACTAAAACAAAGACGAGAGAGGGGAGTCATTCAGAAGCCCTTTCTCCCTCATCCTCCCTTTAGAGTCCAGGCTTTGTTTTCTACACAGCAGCTCTTGTGGGATTCTGGAAAACCAGAAGGCTGATGAGAATTTCAGCAAGTTTGTCTGGTGGCTCCTGGTTTCAATATGGCTAAATGTTCTTCAGCAAAGATACCTATCACTCTTCCCAGCTTTTCTGTAGGCTTAGATTGGTCTTTCTGTGGCACAGTACAGGCTGAGACTGGAGCGAAGGCCTGGTTTGATCTGGGTTCCACACTGCTCCACTGTTTGCTCACTGCGCTCCTGTCGCCCATCCACTGGACTTTGCTCAGGACCTGCAGCATCCTGTTTCCTCTTCCCACGAGTTCTGCCTTCAGTTTGGGTGCCAGGCTCTGCCTTTACTTCTTCTCTTACACACACATGTACAAACACACCTATACATACACACACATACACACATCCATCCACCCAAACCTACACATTCACACATACACACACACCCATACATCTACACACATATACACACATCCATCTATACACATCCCTATATACCCACATCCACCCACACATACACAATCCATGCAAGCCTACACATCTACACACATTCTCACTTCCACACGTACATCCATCTATACACATCCATACCCACATGACACACACATATCCCCACACATCTACACACACATACCCATACATTTACAACACCCCCCACGTATCCATCTATACACATCCATACACACACACACATCCATACACTCACACACCCATATATCTACATACATATCCATCAACACACACCCATCCACATCCACACACACCCATACATGCCCATATAAACCTTACATTATTTACGCTTGCTCATCTTACTGGTATCAAATAAAATATTATTTTTGGAATGCTTTTCCTCACTCTCCCTGACCTGGCTCCTTTCTTATATATTCCTATGCCTCCCTTGTCACACTGACACTGATTTTTTTAAAACAATTTCAAGAGCCTTTATTGAAACCAACATTCAAATAGTATCTTAAGGGTGAAATTCTGTTTTAGCAAACCCAATTTAACAATTCCAAATACATATAAAAACATTTGGGGGTGCCTAGGTTGGTGCAGTTGGTTGAGTATCCAACTCTTGGCTTTGGCTCAGGTAGTCATGGAGCCCTACATCGGGCTCTGGGCTTAGCACAGCGTCTGCTTGAGATTCTCTCTCCTTGTCCCTGGCCCTCCAACTCATTCTCCCCACCGCCCCCTCTTTCAAATAAATAAACAAATCTTTAAAAAAATATAAACCTCCCCCAAAATTAAAAATTAATCTTGTTAATGGTGGTGATTTTCCCTTTCCCCATTTTATGTGATATACTTCACTGCACCAAATAAAGAGAAAACTTTAATCATCTCTACCAAAAAAAAAAAAAAAAAAGGAAAATTGCATTTTGACAAGTGCCAAATGTCGAAATCACATCAAATCAGAGTCTAATTATAGGCTTAATATGGTGTAACTAAGGCTTCTAACATGACAGCCCACAAACCCAGTGTGAATCCCCACCATCCTGAGGGGTTTCGTAGCATGATTTTGCTGGACTAGTGCTGTATTCCACAGATTCACATATTTTTCTATCTTTTGAAGAGCAGCTCCATGAGGACAGTAGCCCAGGCTGCACTGCACCTACATGTACTGCACAAAGGCAGCTATCCCAGAAGGTTCCTAGGGGCTGAAAGTAGCCCCCACTCTTGGCCTGCTTGGCCATGGTTGTATGCTCACCAAGTATCCCCGGCACCCAGTACAGGCTTGGAATGGAGCCATAGCCCGGAAATGGGGATCAGTGGCCACTGTCTGGCTGAGCCCCAGCACCATCCATCACTGAGAGGGGTGGGAAGAGCTGCCTTGCAGGCAGAGAGGCCTCCCAGGCCCCCACAGCAGGCAGTACCTCCTTGTTAGCATGTGATTCACACAGGTCAGCCAACAGCCAAGCTATAATCTCAATAAGTCAGGAGGCTGGGCCACCAGTTCCCAGGGACGTGCCAGAGTCCAACTGCGAACCCAATGAGGCTGAGAGCCCATGGCCATTGGTCCAGCACTCTCAAAAGCAATCAGTGAAAAACACCAATGGATTGTGAAGGAAATCATCCCTTCTTCCTTCCTCTGTAGGGAGACATTGAAAGTCACACCAAGTTTCTAAGGCTCTGACTCCTATGTCCCTGGATAAAGAAGATCACCTCCCCAAGCCTTTGTTCTTCATCAATAAAATGGGTGTGAGAATAATAGTCCCAACTACCCAGTATAAACATGGGAATGCATTTAATGCTATAACATGGTGCATACCACATGGTGTGTGTGTCTGTGTTTAATGAATACTTATAATGGCCCCAGATTCAGCCAAAAGGAAATCTAGAGAAGTAGACAGTGAGGATGGCAATCTCCATCTGGGCTGTCTTGATTTGTCTTATCACGCTCCTTTGGCCAAGCTTGTTAGCTCCCATGCAATTATTCAAGTCCTGGACAAACCACCAGAAAAGTTGTCACTGATGATAGAAGAAGGAAACAAGGGATACTTGTATGTAATCTTCAGGAGACATGGGCACTCCTGTCTTATCAATATAGGTGTTCCCAAAGCTGCCAGAGAGACCCAGAGCTTACAGTGGAGATGCCACAAGGAGTGGGGGTGGGGGGCGCACATGGACTGGACCCAGGCCACCACGGCCAGAGACATTCTCTGTTTACCTGTTTTCTAGATTGGCATTCGGCTCCAGTTCTTGTTTAGGAGAAAAGAGAGCTCTTCTGCTAAAAGCATACAGGTTAGATGGATGGTTATTAGCTACTTACTAGAATAAGATTCTATGAGTGTAAAACCACATGGGTTGCTGTATGTGCAAATATAGCTAGAGGAAGATCCGATTATACTGGGTGCCACTTAAAGCCGGGAAACACCATTCCGAGAAATCTCCCCTTGAAAATCTTGCATTTTGCATCCAAGTGTTTGGGATTTACAAGTGTAAATGTGCTTACCCATCCATGCGTCCCTCTCACAAATATTCCTTGGGGCCCTCTATGTGCTCAGCACTGTGCTAGGCTCTAGGGGGAGATACAGAATAATAGAATAGAATTGTTTTCTAGAATTGTTTTCTAAATCCTAGTGGGGAAGAAAAAATATCTAAACTATTAATGATAGTATGATTTCTGCATTCAACCAATATTGAGCACCTCCTACCTGCCAGGAATTATTCTAGGCATGAGGGGACACAACACTGAATAAAGCATAATAGTGCTTCCTCTCATGGAACTTTTGTTCTAGTTGGGGTGAAGGCGCAGTAAAAAGAAAAAAAAAAAAAGCAAATCAATGTGCATTTTACACTGGCTAGTGATAAGAATTTTCAATAACAAAGCCAGGTAAAGGGATGGAAAGTGATGGGAAGGGGCTGCTATTTTCAGTTGGGTGGTCAGGAAAGGTTTTTGAGAGGAGATGGTATTTGGGCAAAGAAGTGAAGCTGAATCAAGTCAGATGGTGAACCTTACCAGGTTCAAGGGAAGTGAATTCTATGCAGGAGGGAGTTAACCAGCACAAGCCCTGAAATAGAGGATATTTGGAATGCTCCAGAGCAGCAGAGAGAAGGGGAATGAAGGGGACATGGGAGGGACCGGTGGGGTCAGTTCATGTAATGTGACCGACACAACTTAACAGCCTTCAGTAGAAAGCAGGCATCAACAGCAGAGGAAAAGTTAACTCTGAGAAGCAAAACCAACAACACCCCCCCAAACCCAGCTGCTACATAATGAACCTGGCAAACAAGGCATCCGGTGAATTATGCCCAAGAGTCAGACACTCATGCACCACTCACTGGGCAGGACAGTTCCAGGGCTGCTTACGCTTGGAGAAGCTGGGGGGCCTCCCGCTCTTTCCGCTGAGCGGGAGGAATTAGGGAATGGGATGCAGCCACCTCTAGCAGATGCGTCTCCTGCTCTTTGACTTCCCATCACCTTCCTCTGCTCCAGGCACCACCTTCTACCGCAGGACTGGACAGCACCTTTCCTGGCCTCGCTGGTAGTGGGACTGAGAGCTCGTGACCCAGTGTCCACCAATCAGGTTGCTTGTTGCAGGCTTCTCCTTGGAAGCCGTCCAACTTCTCAGGGCAGCAGGACCCCAGGCTTAGCACAGCATCCAGGAGCTGGCATGGCGAGGTCCGTGGGCCCTCCGGTGGGGACAGGGTGCCTCCACTGCACCACCTCTGCAGTGTGAGTTTAGAGATTGCCCTTGTCGTCTTTGTCCTCAAAGCCGGTTCTCTCCAGCCGTATTTGGTTTCTACCACCACTGTCACAAATGACCACAAACATAGTGGCTCAAAACACCAGAAATTTCTTCTCTCATAGTTATGGGGGCTAGAAGTTCAAAATCTAGCTGTTGCAGGGCTGTGTTCACTTAGGAGGCTCTAGGGGAGAATCCGTCCTTTGTTTTTCCCAGTTTCTGGAGGCTGTTGGCATTCCTGGACTTATGGCCCATGGTGCCAGTTCCTGCTTCTGTGGTCACATTGTCTTCCCTTCTCTGTGTCTTCTCTGAGTGTGTCCTCCCCAGCTTCATTCTTAGAGGGACATTTGTCATGGGATTTAGGGCCTACCTGGGTAATCCAGAATGATCTCCTTACTTCCAGATCCTTAATTACATCTGCAAAGACCTTTTTTTTCCCCCAAATAAGGTCACATTTACAGGTTTTGGGGGATTACAATATGGACATAATACTTTGTGTACCACCATTTGAGATCTGCTACACCACCTCTGAGAGAGCCTGTGAGCTAACTACTACTTTGTAATATATCTCCTTCCAGCTTATACCAGTCTGGGTTGGTTCAGAAGCCTGCCACTGGCATCCCCGAACCTCTATTTCCATTCTATGTCCCTAGATAGGACAAAGCATCTGGAATGTGCCCTGCTTAGGAACCCCAGCCTGAGACTCTGGTCTTGCTGACTGCTCACCTTGCTTCCTCTGTCTGTGTAGAGGAATGAAATGCTGTGTCAGTATCTCTGTGGTCGAGACATTTTCTTTTCAGCTAAAAGATGTCTCCCTGCTCTACGAGGTTGGGATGCAGACCCCACCACAGAGAGGCCAGCGAGCTGGTCAGCCTTACCACATCAACTATTTATGGTTTTGTTAAAAAATAAAAACCAGAACAAACTTGCCTACAGAAACCCTCGGAATAAGCACAAGCCCCCAGAAGGCTTCTGGAGAGCCAGTGGGGTCTCCACACCTCTCTGGACTTTTGTCTGACTTCTCAGCAAGGGCTGAGGTCTGTCAGCTGGTAGCGGGGAGAGGAGTCTCTCCAAGGGAAGCTTCCTATTAATCCTTGGAGCCCACCCTAAGGAAGAAGACAACAACTTGATAAACATGAGAAGCAAGATAGCATGGTGTTGACATACTCAGGTTCAGGAGCCCAGAAGGATCTGGGTGAAACTCAAAACAGGTACCACTGCTTATGAGCTTTGTGACCTTTAGGACCTTACTCACCTCTCTGAGATTTAGGTTTCTCATCCCTGGAGGATATTAACACCTACTTTGTTTGGGTTTTGCTTTTGTTTTTGTGTGTGTATGTGGACTCAGCAAAGTTCTCAGCTTACTGAGTGTTGGCATATGTGAGCATGTGGAACATCCTACCTGCCTTTGCATCTGCTGTCATCCCCTTCATCCAAATGCATCATCTTGCGGTCAGTTATCTGGAGACACACTGCCTCTTTCGTTGTGTGCACTCTACCTCTCAGTGCCTGGCACATGATACGTGTTCTGTGAAGTTTTGACAAATAAAGCTCTGCTGTTTTGACTGGTGTGTGTGATCTGTGTTTAATGGGTCATAAGGTGACAGCCCTTGATGGATTGCCCTGAACACATATTCTGGAACCATATTTCTCTGGTTCCATCCTATCCACAGTGGCAATCATCCCAATTGGCCCCTGAAGTTCACCAACACCAGCAGTGTCACCATTTCTGGGAGCCTCTGGGGGTATCTCTCACCTATTCTTCTAAGCCCAGTTAGCTTGGCTGACCGGTGAAACCTGCCCTTCTCTTTCTGGTTTGTACTGTACCTGTGGGTAAGGAGGTGAGGACACTGTTAGGGCCAACAGTGATGAGATGGTATTGGAACCACCATGACACTTCAAAAGCCCCTGTCGAAACAAATATTGCTGAGCCCAGTGATAACCACTGTGGACCAGTGTACCCAGAAATTTCATCGAACAACCATCTGGGTTTTAACTCCCTCTTTTTCTGTAGACTGTGCTTTTTAGCATTCATGCATGAGTCCCTGGGATGCACAGAGGACTGATCTGAGCTGCAAGACCTATGCTGGGTTCTTCTTTGCCTTTCCTTCCATTTCTGGAACCAAGGATTGTTGTGGTTAAGAGTCTAGGCTTTGGGTGTGTATGTGTATACATGTCACATAACATGGGTTTAAATATTGGCTCTGTCATATACCAGCTCAGTGACCCTGCTAAGTCATATCATCTTTTGAAGTCTGAGCTTTATTATCTGAAAAACGGAGGAAGTACTTACACCTTCCTCATAGGGGTATTTAAGGGTTAAATAAAATAGTGACTACGAAGGGGATAGCCTGGCATACATTAAGTACTAGGTAAATGCTAACTACTATTTTCATTATCTTGGGTGAATTATTTTCCTGGTGGTTCTTACTGTCCCACATGCAAATAATGCCGTTTGGGTTGATCTGCTACATCTATCAAATATTTGGGATGGAGGGGGAGGGAGAGAGTGGCAGAGGGGGATAGGAGAGGAGTCTTTCGAATAGCTCAGCCAGCTCCCACTCTGTGATGCCCTTTGTGTTCATTACACGTATGAGTTATGGCCCCACCTCCATGCCTTTGCTCCTGCTGTTCTGCTTGCACTGTTCCTCCCTCGGAAGTCTGTTCCTCAAATCCCTCCCTTACCTCACGTCTGTGCTCCCAATGATGCCTATTCACCCACTAACAGTACTTATTATCCTGCCTGACACCCAGGGCCCAACACTTGACCCTCCTTCCCTGTCGGTTACCCACACCACTTACCACTTTTTAATGCATTCTATCACTTCCTTATTTACTTACTATATTCATTTATTTCATTGTCTGGTTCTCATGCTCCAAGTGGGCTCACACACTGTGAGTCCCAAGCATCCAGGACAATACCTGGCCCTCCATAAATTTTTGGTCCCTGAATGAATGAAGAGTTGCTGGCATCCATTCATCTCTTGAAGGCTTGCTACGCACCAGGTACAGTGCTAAGTGCCTCTCCACGGGTTATCGCAATTAATCCTCACAGTTGAACAGAATTGAAACCCTTTCCATAGTCCCTTTCCATGGCCTGTGAGGTCCTTATCTGGTCCACCAGCTTCTCGGCCTCACTTTTGCGACCCTCCTCCTTGCTCACTTGGCTTCAGTCATGCTATGCAGGCCTCCCCTGCTCCCCACATGCATGCAACACAGCCTGGCCTCCTCACAGGCTTTGTATCTGCTGTCTCTTCCATTAGAAACACACTTCCTTAGAACTTCATGTGACCTGTTTGTCCCTCACTTTATTTAGGTCTCTGCTCAAATATCACTTCATCAGTAAGGTCTTTGCTGACCACTGCATTTAAAATAACACCCCCATCACTCAATCTCCTTTCTCCGCCTTATATTTTTTTCACAGCACTTATTATATTAACATTAAGTTATATATTGATTTGTTGGTTTCCTTTCTTTCTTATCCCACTAGAAAATAAAGTCTATGGATGATTCACTCATTGCTGATTTCTAGAACAGTGTCTGGCATTGAGAGGGAGCTCAATAGATCCTGTTGATTAGAGTTTTAGGTGACCATCTGGAGGCTGAGAGGTTGAATAACTTCCCTAGGTCACAGAGCTAACAGGGAGATAGGAGAAACAAAAGTCCTAGTGATATTCTTAAGCACTGCACTGTGGTCTTTTTTTCTAAAACATCCTAAAAACCCACTCAGTTCTTGCCTATGGTGGGTGGATGCTAAGTTTAAATAAATAAATCCTTGAAAATCATATAACATCATAAGCAATCTTCATATTTAAAGTCTAGACACCTCCTAGCATACCTGAAGACTGGAAGCTCCTGGGGGGCAGTGAACTTGGGCAAGTGACTTGACATTTCTTAGCCCCAAGCTGCTCATCTCTAGTATGGTCATGTAAGAGTCAAACAAGTGGTTGCTTGTAATGTGTTTAGCACACTATCTGGTGTAGTAGTGTCTATTTTTATTTTATTTTATTCTGTATTTTATTATTATTATTTTTTTAAGATTTGATTTATTTCTTCATGATAGACAGAGAGAGAGAGAGAGAGAGAGAGAGAGGCAGAGACACAGGCAGAGGGAGAAGCAGGCTCCATGCAGGAAGCCTGATGTGGGACTCGATCCTGGGACTCTGGGATCATACCCTGAGTCAAAGGCAGATGCTCAACCACTGAGCCACCCAGGCATCCCAAGGGTCTATTTTTATTATTATGATTCCAGAAGTCTGTCTCCTTTTTTCATAGTCCTCCGATGGTACAGTAGTACCTAGCACAAAGCAGATACTCCAGAAATATTTCCTGTGGTTCAAGTCTTTGAAAACCACACACAAGGAAATGCATTACTATTCAGAATATTAGCTTCTCCCTCTCTATCCAACCCCTAATCCAGGAGGATCAAACCTCCCTGATCTTTTAGCATTAGGCTTGGCCATTGGGTTTGTTTTAGTGAGTGAAATCTGAACAGAAGTCACTGGGTCTCTTTTCTTTTATGAAGAAAGCTTAGGAGCCATTGTGTGGCTTGCTCTGATGTCATTTTTGCCTGCGACTTGAGACTCCAGTAACATCCCAGAGAGAAGCTGCTCCAGAAACTAACCCTGGACCCCAGAATTGAAAACAACCTGAAGTAGAGCTGCATCTCACCCACAATGGAAATGAAATGTGAGCCAAAAATAAATTTCTGTTGTTCTAAGGTGCTGTGATTTAATTTAGGAGTCATTTGTTATCCATTCCTATCCTGACTGATACACTGTATTATGTGATTGTAGTAATAATATCACCTCCAGATTCTACATGTTTTTGAATGAAATGCATGTGCATGAAACCAGCCCTGTACGGGCACCTGGGTGGCTCAGTCGGTTTAAGCATTTGTCCAGCTCAGGTCATGATTTCTGGGTCCTGGGATCTAGCTCTGCATTGGGGGGAGTGGGGGGAGGGGGGGGGGTCCCTGCACAGTGGGGGGTCTGCTTGTCCCTTTCCCTCTATAGCTCCCTTGGCTTGTTCTCTCTCTCTTTCTCTCTTAAATAAATAAATAAAATCTTTGGGGAAAAAAAGAAAACAACCCTGTAGACAGAGTAGAATGATGAAGAGTGAAGGAAGGAAGTGTATTCCAGCCTGGGCAGGAGGACCACAGATAGACCAATGTGGCTAGAGGTGGAGCATCAGTGGTGCTGCTCCTGGTGGTGGAGATAGGAATAATGAGGCTGAAGGTAAGTAAATTAAGCAATTTGTTTTCTTTTCCCCAAATCACTAACTTCCACTGTTAATTCTCACATGGGAGGTATAATGTCATTTATATATATTATTTTTCATTGAGAAAGAATCCAATAGTAGAAAATATATGAAGGATATAAATGCATAAAGAAATTATGAAACTCCAGTCCTACTATGCTCAGTTCTTCCTAGGTCATAATCACTGGCATAGACCCTTTGTGCATTTACATGCATAGTTTTTGTAGCATAAATAAATGGAACCCTACCATATGTATTGTTTGCAATTTGCTTTTTTATTTTAACTTAGCATTTCTTGGAGCTCTTTCTGTGGCACTCTATAGAAGTCTATCTCATTTTTATAATGGCTTCATATTAGTCTATGATGTGGATGAAATGTAATTTATTTAATTTTTCACTATTAATGGACATTTATATCCATTTGAATTTTTACCTCCTTCTGTGATTCATGGGCTCCAACAGCCCACTAATGTCAGACTTCACAATGTGGCAGTATAAATGACCACATTTTTCTCTCGCTAAATTTGTAAACGTCTTCTCAACAACAGCACAGGGTGTGTGTGTGTGTGTGTGTGTGTGTGTGTGTGTGTTGATTGTGAATGCCACAACAGCAGGCCATGGCAGTTCCTCCTGGAGGTAGGTGCTGTCCACCTGTACTGTCTTCGGGGCCGGGGCGGGGAGGGGGCGTAGAGGAGAGCTCCCAGAAGAGCTGTTGTGTCCCTACCTCTGATCCTCGCTTCTTCTTTCCTCTCCCAGGCCCAGGAACTATCCTCAGCTCCACAAAATGTTCCAGGCCAAAGCGTTTCCTGTCCTTTGGCCCAAGAACCATATCCACTTACAAATGGAATCTTGATTAATTTTCCATTTGTGCTCGGAGGCACTCCCCTTTGGGAGTGCTTGGGGAACTCTTTGGAAGACTTCTATCCATTTATTTATTTTTGGTTTCTTGCTTTCTCCATTTCTACCTGTTTCCATCATTCCCTGTTTGTTTGTCTCTATCTCCTTCACTCCTCCACCCCAAGATACAAAATTCCAACCTCAGTAGGTAATAAATATATCCTTATTAATTATCATAAACAACATTGTGCTTGGGGTGAGGGAACACAGTACGGCAACTCTGGGGAAATGAGATAAGAAACCATTACTTTGGGCTTCCAGGTGCTTTGGCCAAGACCTTGTGCCCACTAGAGCACTCAAAACCATCCTGATGATTCTAAGATGCTGCCCTTACCATGCTGACATTTCCAAAGCCAGCATGTGTTCTATGATACAAGTTTACTTTTAATATAGCATTTTAAAAATAACCAATGGCATTTTATAATTGGAGTACATTCCTTTAAGAGTGATTCAGTCACCCCTGCTATTAGAAACAGAGTAAAGAATGGCTGTAAATGCAATGTTGAAGGGCACAGACAAGGGCGTGATGCTCTCTTCCGTCTTGTCCTGTCCCCCCAGGTTCATTATGTCTGAAATGTCTACTATTTGGATTTTTCCTTTGGACCCTTAAGGAGCCCTGGGCTTCCTAGGTGGTCTCCTAAATTGGTGAACCAAAGTATTAGCACATTCTGGCTAGAGTGACTGGTTCAAAGATAGACACATCATCCAAGTTGGGCCACTGGGACTTCTCCTTGGAAAAGTCATAGAATCATCAGGAAAGAAGTCATCTTGACTGGTAGAAATCCAATGGGACATCCTAGTCCAGAACTGGAGTGGGCCATCAAACCTATTAGAGATGAAGCTACCCCAAGAAGTCAGAGCCTGAAGATGGAGAGGGAAATTGGCAATGCCATCATAGAGCACCTGAATCCAGGTGTGCCTGAGCTAGATAATTCAGGTTTAAGCCCTACTGAATTGGGCTCCTGTTGTGTACACCACCTCTGTCCTGATGACCACAGCTGCAGACCTGTGCTGTCACAAAACAGGGCTAGGTCCTCACACAGGAGAAGGGGACAGGAAAGCTTGGAGCATGGGGAAAGGGGGCAGGGTACAGTGAGAGGGGAAAGGGGACACATACTGGGGCACTGGGAGGGGCTGTGTGGTGATAAGGAGACCATGAGCAAGTATGCCTCCAAGGGCCTCTTGCCTTCTAGTTGGGCCTGTCTCTCTTTCCCCTCATTGGACATCTTCATCCCCTTTGCTTCCTGCACCTTTACCCTTGGTCTTCTTTTCAGATGCTCTACACATCCTAAGGACTTCTTCCTCAGGGGATTTTCATGTTGTCTTTTTTTCCTGGACCATTCCTGCCCCCTTGTTAGCGAACATTTCCATGAGCCCTGAGCTCAAAGATCTTCTAGGAAGGGCTACCCTGACCCCCATGCCAGGCAGATCTCCCTGCCAGTTGCTCTTACAGCACCATGCATCTCTTCTTCCTAGAACTCTCCCTGTTTATAAGGACACACATATGCATGTGTGTATATGATGACCAGCTTAATGTCTTTCTTCTCCTGAGACCATAAGTTACCCGGGGTGAAACTTCTGTCTCCATTCACAATCCTATCCCCAGTGTTTCACACATGTCTGGCACTTCATAGATGCTCCATAAATATTTGCTGGATGACGAATCAGTGTCTCACTTGGGTTGAAGTTCCCAAGGGCACATAGGTGATAAGAGTTCAGGCCCTGTGGTCAGACTCTTGGGATCACTAGCTGGGACCTGGGGGAGGTCACTTACACTCATGAGTCTCAGTTTCTTCACCTGTGGAATGGGGATAATAATGACACCCACTTCCTAGGGATGCTGTAGATCACCTGAGCTACTACCTGTAAAGCACTGAGAAGAGGGCCAGGCACAGAATAAAGTGACCTGTGCTTATTCCTCCCAAAGCCCTTGCAGCTGCTACTACTAACTGTTCTAGAACCAAACTTGTGTTACCAAAGGACTGATGTTTCACTGCAGGGTTTGAATTTTTCAGGAGAATGTGTTCCCTCATGTCCCCAACCCAAATGGAAACAACGAGAATATAGAAACCCAGGCAGAATGAAGAGTTGGGTTCTCCCTAGCTTAGCAGCCCACTACAGTCTATGGGTCCATGGACCACCTGTGTACACAGAAACATCATCGGATGTCTAGACAGTCCTCAAATACAGTGCTTCTCATGCTTTAATGCACCCAAGAATCACCTGGCAGCAAGGGGGGGCATCTTTTGAAAGTGCAGATTCTGATCCAGCAGGTCTGGGCTGGGGCCTGAGGATTCTGCGTATCTAACCATCTCCCATGGGGTGTGGATGCTGCTGGCAGGCAGACCAGGCTTCGAGTGGCCAGCAGAGGCACTTTAGGAAGCAGCCCCCAGCATTCCCAGGGAGCTCACCGGCTCCAGCACCCTGTGTCGTGAGACAGTGGGTGATTGAGAAGAAAAGCAAACAACCTGAAATGGAAATAAATACTGTGCACCACAATCTCATTAATGTCTAAAATTAGATTAACATAATTAAAAATTTAAAAGCTAGATTAAAGTGTGTCAGTCTGAAATTGAGTGCTGAATTATACTGTGGCTCTCTTTGCTTTTTCCTTAACGGTTTGTGCTAATGGGTATTTCAAAGACTACTGGGTTACATGTTGTTCTTTGTGATTTTTAATTATCACCAAACACCTCTAAATTGGCCCTATTTTCAATATGGCTTTTCCAGGGCATGGCTGCCTTGGCTCTCTGAAAATGTTCAAGCATGTGGAGCCTTTGGCCCTGTCCTCCTACTGATGTCTGGGTACATTGAGATGAAAAGAGAGACTTACTCACTCTACAAACTGATGCATCGAAGATGCCTCATGCCAGTCATGGTGACTCGCATAAATCCTATTGAGATTACCATTTTGTAAGTAAAGGAATAGAGGTTCAGAGAGGTAAAGTAAGCTGCTTGGGGTCACACAGCTAATTAGTGGAAGAGCTGGGATGCTAACAGGCTTCTGACTTTCAGATATCCATATTCTTTTCATGGCCCCCCTGAATAATCAAGCTTTGTGGGGCTCCAGTAAAGGGGTGTATGTGTGTATATGTATGCACACGTGGATGCACACATGTGTAGGCAGAGGAGGGCGGAGGCACAGAGGGGAAGCAAGACAAAACAAACAACCAATTGTAAAAAGTCTGTCTCTTTGTTTTTGCTTAAGTTGCCATACTGGACCCATTACCAGCGGATATAATTTACTACGCGTTTTAACAGAATTGGACTAAAGTGATCTGTTCCCTCAACAGAGTCACGAAGCACTTAGTAGCTCAGGCTCTAATTCTGGTCCTGGAGTCATTAAGTCTGTTCTCATTCAACAGGAGATTAAGATCCCGAGGGTGAATATTATCTTGGTGACATCCCTGACTGCCATGGCTTTACCCCCGGAGCAGAGAAGGTCATCCTTTCTCTCCGCCCACATAGGCCAGCAGTGAAGGCAGAGTGGGGTGGGGGCTCCATGCAGCTAGGCCTGGGTCATGGTGGCCATCCCTTGGTGGCATGCACCTTTTATTTCTGCCAAACTTCTCTCCTGAGTCCTCTGAGACTTGCAGTTTTCCCAAAACATCTCCCTATAAACCTGATTTCCTTCAGTGAAGTGAGCTATTTCCAGAGAGTCCTGGGAGAGAATTCTATCTAACCTGAGTTATATTGCAAGGACACTAATGGAGGGAAAGGCTGGGACAGTAGCTTTCAACTGAAGATATCATTTTCACCCAGTGATATAAGCCTGAGTCATGGTCTGCCACATGTTTATTCATTTCAGAAACCAACAAGAACCTGCTCACGTGCCAGCCAGTGTTCTAAATGCTGGGCCTACCAGTGTGAACAAAGCTTGGATTCTAGAGGGTACAATAGTAAAAGTGTAGCTAAATAGTGAAATGGTTCAGCCTCTGTGGAAAATGATTGGATTCTTCAGCAGGTTAAACATAGAATTACCCTATGACCCAGCAGATGCTCTCCCCAAAGAACTGAAAACAGATACTCAAACAAATGTCTACAGCAGCACCATCCACAGTAGCTCAAGAGGTGGAAACAACTCAAATGTTCATCAAAATGAGGTATAAACATACAATGGAATATTATTTGGCCTTAACAGGGAATACAGTTGTGTGCATGCTATGACATGGATGAACTAAGAAAACATGGCGGTCACATATTGTATGGTGCCCTTTACAAGAGTCTAGAATAACTAAATCCATAGCAACAGAAAGCAGGCTAGGGGTTGGAGAGTTAGAGAAATGGGAGTGGCTGCTTAATGGGAAAGGGGTTTTCTCGAGAGGTGATGAAAATGCTTTGGAACTGGGTGGAGGTGAAGGCCACACAACACAGCAAATGTGCAAAATGCTGCTGAATTTTACACTTAAAGTGGTTAATTTTATGTTAGGTGAATTTTACCTGAATTTACACCTTGATGGGCTACTGGGAGGAAAAGTGAGACCCTGACATCAACAGTCTGCTAAAAACAGGTTTAGCTGTTATCTAGAATTTCTCCTTGTGTGGGTCGAAAAACAGAGAGAAGAGAGAGGAGAGTTGGTGAAAACCATCAGTTAGGCAACACAGTGTGGACGCCTGAGGACCACTGGCCAAAGAAGCATCTCCAGAGAACTTTGTTGAATTGTCTCTTAATGCCTTGTAAAAAGACAAGGAAATTGAGTCCCAGAGCAACAAAATATTTGCAAATAACACTAAGTGGCAAAATCAAAAATCAAATGTACTTTTTTCTTTCTATAGAATGTTTTCAAAAGTTTATTGGAAGAGCAAAATAAACACTCAAACTGCACTCTCTGCAAGTTTATACTCACATCAAAGGAAGAGGGGACAACCATTCATCTATCCATGCACCTACCCAACCAATCACCCATTTTCCATCCTTCCTTCCTTCCATCCTTCCATCTATCCATCCATCCATCCATCCATCCACCCATCCATCTATCCATCCATCCACTTACCCATCATGTACCTAACCTTCATATCCATCCATCCATTTCATCATTCAGCAAGTATTTATAGTGCATATAATATAGAAGTTGAGGTTGGGCTTGCCTAAAGCATTCCTTCAGGGCTTTATTGGCCATGATAAGGAATTTGAACTTTATTCTAAGAGTAATCAGAACCCATGTGAGGGTTTTAAGCCCGGGGTGACCTAATACTATTTAAATTAAAATGATTCGTTTGTGGATGATGGGCTGTAAGAAGCAAAAGTACCAGGCCCAGGCACAGTGGGATGGACAGAAGGAAGCCAGCAATTGTTTGAAGACAGCATGAGCAAAGGAACTGAGGCACAGTACAACCTGGTTTTATGTGGGAAGCCACAAGAGATTCCTTCAGGAATGAGGCAAAGTATTACCACATAGATATGTGTAACTGGTGTGTGTGTGTGTGTGTGTGTGTGTGTGTGTGTGTAAGGTACAAGCTGATCAGTATGGGTGGGAAAGGAGAGTGGAAATGTTGCCAGGGTCTGGGTTATGACAGACCTTATATGGACATTCTGATGGTACTGGGGAGCCACTGGTTTTATAAAAGGAGGAGGGCAAAAGTCCTCTCTTTTCAGCTCCTCTCTCAGTACAGAGCCAGAGTCTGAGCACATGTGAGTGAGACAAGGGATGTCTGAAGGTTGAGACCCCGGAAAGCAAATTTTCTATGCTGTTTCTGGATATAAGATGTATATGTGGGGAGCCTATTTACAGGGGCAATTATTTCTCTCGCCTATAATAACCTTTCTCCCTATTATACTAATAATCTCTTTGTTCTGGAAATTTAGAAAATATAGATGAGAAGAAGGAACAAAAATGTGTACCCGCCATCCCATCACCCTGTGAGGACTCTGGTCTTATGTTCTTGCTTGTCCTCCCTGTCCTTTACAATTATATAATCATGACTTTTATACAAATGAGATCATACTCTGCATCCTGATCTATCAGTCGCTTTTCCACTTATCAATCTAACAGCTTCTGCATTCATTTCCTAGAGCTGCCGAAACAACCTCGGGGCCGGGGGTGGGGGGGTGCTTAAAAAAACAGGAACATACCGTCTCAGCCCGGGAACTGCATGTCCAAAGTCAAGGTGCCCGCAGGGCCGCGATCCCTCTGAAATCTGTAAGGGAGATCCTTTCTTGCCTCTCCCAGCTTCTGGTGGTTGCTGGTAATCCGTGACATTCCTCTGTTTGCAGCTAGCTCACTCCCCTCTCTGCCTTTATCATACATGACGTCCCCCCTGAGCGTCTCTGTCTTCACCTGTCCATCTTCTTATAAGGACATCAGTCAGATTGGATTAGGGGCCCTTGACTGCAGTATGACCTCTTCTTAACTAATTACTTCTGCAACGACTCTATTTCCAGTTAAGGACATATTCTAAGATACAGAGAATTATGACTTCAGCATATCTTTTTATTCTTTTTTGGGAGGGCAGGAGCAGGGGTGGGGCAGGACATGGTCCATAATAGCTTCTCCTGCCATTAAGTATTGTTTTACAGTATGAGTTTTAAATGGCTACAAAGGATTGTATTTTATGGACCTACAAATATTCAGGGATCAGCCTGCCTTCACGCTGAATATGCAACCTGTGACCTCTCCTTGTCCAGCCCTGTGCAGTGACAGCGGCCATCACCTTGACAACAATGAAGATCAGAACTCACCAAAGCCTCCCCTCCTCTCTAGTTCCTACTGACAAAAAGGACGACGGCCTTAATTGTTAAAAAAACAAACAAACAAACAAACAAAACCTCCAAAACCCTCTTAAATACAAAGAACAAAAAAGGGAGACTTGGGAACAATTGATCAGAATTTCCCTCCATGGCATTTCCAGTTAATCCAGATGTGACCACATTCTGGATCGCACTCAAATCTAAGCCATGATTCATCAGCGACTCAGCTGAATCCAACAAACGTTTTATTCAACCTGCTGTATGAGTGTAGGCAAAAATTTTCCAGCCCCAGTTTCTTAGGATGTCACCAATTATCTCAAAGGATGTTGCAACAGACTAGAAAGAAAGTTTGTTTATTTATTGGCCGGTTTGTTTTACATCACAGAACCTCCCTTTTCTGCGCTAGAGAGCTTCAGAGGCACATCTTGACAAACGCTTAGAGCGAAGGTACTTTAATAGTGCCTGTCAGGATTCTAGAGTTTTCATATACATTCTCCCATTTGATTCTGCAGACAACCCAGCCTAACAGGGCAGGACCATGGTAATGTGAGGCTCCCAGGTGCCTTGACTTGCCCAAACCCACTTAGCTTATAACCACCACCCCTGTGGGAAGCTTAACACCACCGAGACACAATCTCACTTAATCTTACCCCCAAACATAAGAGAGAACTGCCACACCCTTCCCCTTTCTAGAACAAACTAAATCTTAGAAAGCATGCTGCCTTGCCCAAGCTCACACAACTAGTAACCATGGAAGCAGGCTCTTGAAGCCAGGCTGCCGGACTCCCCAGGGTCACATTTGTGACCTCTAAACTGCCCTGTGCAGGGATGAGATGGGCTTCTGACATCCTTGCTGGCTCTTGACTCTTTTATCCCAATGGTTTCATTTAGTTCAACAGTGGCACTTTATCTCCATTTTAAAATGGAGGAGATAACACACACCTTTGGGAGCACCGCCCCTTGTTCTTTTACTTATGACACCCAAGGACTTTTGCTGGAGGGTATGCTGGATGGCACTTACGCTGCAAATGGTGGTAGATTTAAAGATTCTCCAGGTAGAGGTGATGAGTGCCCTGTCATTTGATAGGAGGGAATCTGTTGGGGTTCCACGGTCCCCAAAGTGTTCATGGGTAGTCTTTGGGGTGATATATGTATGAACAATCTTTTCAAGCATCTGCATTTTTTGTAAGTTACTTTGCTTAGTAGTCACATTACTCCCCATGAGAATTTGTAAGGTCCCCATGATCCAGAAGTAAACCCAAACAAAATACAATGTGTATTGTCTCATGTTTATACAGCAGGCTCTGGAAACCACCGTGGTTTTCTACTGAGAGAAGCTTATTGCTTTTGAGTATTGGTATCATAGTCAACAGAGTGTTGTTTAATTTATTTTTTAAAAGATTTATTTAAATAAAATAAAATAAAATAAAAAAATTATTTATTTATTTGAGAGAAGAAAGAGAGAAAGAGAGGGAGGAAGAGAAGAGGGAAGAGGGGCAGAGGGACAGAGAGAATCAAAGCAGACTCTATACTGAGCACAGAGCTGGATGTGGGGTTCAATCTCATGACCCTGAGATTATGACCTGAGCCAAAACCAAGAGTTGGACCCTTAACCAACTGAGCCACCCAGGCACCCCTAGACAGAGCATTTAAAGAGAACTCCAACCCATGCACATGGCAGGTACTTAAGAAACACAGAGTCGGGAAGAAGATGCTTTGTAGAGAGAAGCTCTGTCCACTGGTCTGAGGAGGAAAAGCAGCAATGCATCCAGAGATCCGGGACAATCATCATCCAAACACGCAGCAGCCAGGGGCTCTACCTCCATAAAAATGCCTGGGACCCCTTCCCTTCTCCCCATCCCTGCTGTAAGCACCGTGGTCCAAGTCACCAGTAGCCAAGCGTGGTCACTGATCTCTCTGTATGCCTTCTAGGTCTCTTCTCTCCATTGGTCTCACACTGATCCTTCCTTCCTCTTCCTTGAAGCCCTCTGGAGTGTCCTGCTGCTCTCAGAATACATCTAAGCTCAGGGTGATGGCTGCAGAGCTGAAATAGTCATAATAGTCTTTATGCCCCCAAAACAACCCATTCTGGCAACTCCGCCTTCTGCCCTTGAGAACCTCAAGCTTGCTCCTTCATCAGGCCTCTGCATTTGCTGGAATCTCCTGCCCCTAGATCTCTGCAGGGCCACCTTCTTCTCATCAGTAAGGCTTCTGTGGATGCTGTGTCTTCAGAGAAGCCCTCGTTCCAAGGTAACACGATGTTTGCTTTTCTTCGCAGCCCTTATAACCATTAAAATTGATCTTTGTTGGTCACTTATCATCTTGCTTACCCTGCAGGAAATAAGCTCCATTGGGTAGTGTCTGAAACTCAGGCCCTCAATCAATACTTGTTGAGAAGGAAGGGATGGATAGGTGGGTAGGTGGCTGGGGTTCTCCTTCACGCTGAAGGACCCCATCTTCCTAGAGGGACACCTGGAATAGACCAGCCTTGGAATGACTGCTTCCTCCAAAGCACGGGAGGCTCGTTTTCACCCCCCACTTAGTAGTGAATTATGTTACCTGCTGGTGAGGGCGAGGCCACAAGGGTTGTAATTAGTTCCCTGATTATTCACAATTGAAACGATCATGGCTAAAGGATGGTGTTCGCCACGAAAACCTGTAGGAGAGCCAGGCCATTTGGCAGCTTCCAGTTCCCAAGAAGGCAGATCAATTTCCGTTTGATTTGTTTAAAAATAACAAATAAACAATGTGGAGCCACTTGCAAGGTTTGGGTTCCTCCTTTTCTGAAATTTGGGGAGAGGAGGCAGCCTGAAATTGCCAGTTAGGAGAAGACAGGCAGAGCACATTCACGGCTCAATCGGATTCCCCTATAATCATAGCTAATAACTGTGTTTTTCGACTACTAAACAATTCTGTTATTTTAAAGCTTCTAGTTAGTGAGCTAGCTAAATGATACTCGGGGGCTAGCCATGGAGAAGCCTCCTCTAAAATGCAGCACTGAAGCCCATTTTTTCCCACTTTGTTCTAATTTTATCACAGGCTGACCTGTGAGCCATTGACACTCACAGGGAGAGATAGTGAATGGTGGGGTTTCTTAAGAAGCCCAGAAATGCACACCTATTCCCCCAAAATACAAAAGTAACACTGGGATTTTCTCTAGGATTATGAATTTAAAAGGCTTCTCTCCCTCAATTCACTCTTAATCTGGGCTCTTCCCTGACCTATACTATTCCCTGATCATCTAAATATGCCCCTTCCCCAGCTAAATCCTTCAATGACTCCCCACTGCCATTAGGATATGCCTAAAGCAGGCAAGTGACTGGCAGAGCTCTGCTGGCTTTGGCTCTGTCTTCTGCCTTCTGGTCCCATCTTCCTCCCACTCCTCCACAACACTCTTCCCATGCATCCCCCGTTTCCTCCATGTCCCAATATCATGGATTATTATTTGCATGCAGAAGAGTAGTCAAAGTTACGGACTCTGGAAGCCAGGATGCCTGGTTCCAGCTCCACCATATTTGAGCTATGTGGCCGTGGGCAAGTCATTTGACTTCTCTGGGCCACACATGAAACATCTGTAACATGGGGATAATAGAAGTATTTGCCTCATAAGGTAGCTGTGAGTATTAAGTGCATTAATGGTTGTACAGTGATTCAAAGAGTGGTCGGTGGATGCTGGTGCTCAGAAGACGTTACTTGTGACTAATGATCCTCTAAAGTGCTTTTTCTTCCTCTTTGCACAGGCTGTTACCTTTGTCTGAAGTAAATAGTCTTTATGCCCCCAAAACTTATTCTCTCGTTTGATTCATCTTTAGGTTTGCAGCTTAGACATTACCTCCCAGACCCCATATATGTGGATGAGGTAGCTTTCTCTGGATCCAACAGCACTCTCCACTTCTTCCATCACAGATGTCACCCCCAGTGTACTTTAATCGCCTGTTTATATGTCTGACTTACCAACTAGACCAGGGCTTCTCAACCTCAGGACTACTGATAGTTTGGGCCAGATCATTCTGTGTTGTGGGGGCCTCTCTTGGACACTGTGGGATGCTTAGTGGTATCCCTGGCCTTGACCCACTAGATGCCAGGAGCATCCCTCCCCTTCTATCCCAGTTGTGACAACCAGAAATGTCCCTAGACATTGCCAAGTGTTACAGGTGGGGAGTGAAATACATGGTCCCTGGTCGAAACCACTTTACTTGACCCTAAGCTCTGGGAGGACAAGAACTGTGGTCCCCTCCTGCCCACCCTCAGCACCTAGAAGAGCACCAAATACTTATTTGGTTCTTAATAAATGTCTGCTGAATGGAGATGCTGAGCCCAGCAGCAAAGCATGCCTCAGGCTAAAGTCAGCCGACCTGAGATCTCATCCAGGATGTGCGAGTGATTCGCTTTGTGCTGTGAAGCAATCCCTCCTCTGTGGTTCTGACTGGTTCTCTGAACATGACATGGATGAGTGTACTTGCTCCAATTATGGCTCTGGGAGGTGGGATCAGCCTCACCCAGCAGTTTGTTAGAAATGCAAATTCTGTTGCTCCTCCCCAGACCTACTGAATTGGAATCTCTGAGGGCGGAGCTTTGAAATTTGTGTTTTAACAAGCTCTCCAGGGGATTCTGATTCATGCTCCAGCAGTTCTTACAGACCCTGGCTGTTCTCAAAATTCACCTGGAATGCCTCTTAATGGTAGGATGTCTGGGATGTTAGATTCCCTCCAGCCCGACCGCACCAGCAGCTCTGACATGGGGGCTGACTGCTGGCAGGGTTCGCCTGCCTCTTGTGATTCCAGGGCACAGCCAGGAATTGAGACGATCAATGCACATGTGTTCTAAAGCTCTGCTTCCCGGCCTAAACCTTCTGGAAATTGCATTAACTCTTTTGGTCCACCAGAGGGCCATTTGCGGCGCTGAGAAGGGACAAGGTTATTCCTGGGCGTGGGACACATGGAGGCACCGGCTGCAAACACACAGACAGAAGCGTGTGTCCAAGAACTTCCTCCCAGGCTCTGTTTGGAAAAGTATCCAGAGCAAAGTAAGAAGCACCCTAAGTGACTCTGTAAGCTTTACTCATGTTCCTTGCAGTGATCTCAGGACAGTAAAGAGGGATGGGCAAACCCTCGCCAGATTCTCTATTTGACACACTCCTTTTACAATCCATGTCCAGAGGCTGCTTGAGAAAGTAGCTGCACACTTGTGTGTGGAGGAGTGGCTGTGAGGTCAGCCGCACCTGTGTGTTTCTGACGATGCCACTTCCCCTCTTCTGGACCTCAGCTCTTAAATGCCGGTAATGAAACTTACTGGCTGAATTGTGGCGAGGATCCACCTAGGTGAATGGGTGAAACGCGGCACCAGAGCAGCTGCTCAAAAACTCAGTAGTTCTCAAAGTGTGGCCCCAGACCAGCAGCATCACCTGGAAACCTGTTAGAAATGCAAATTCTCAGGACCCACCGCAGACACACTGGATCAGAAACTCTGGGGGTGGGGCAAAAGACTTCCCCTCTCTGAGCTCCATTTTCTCATTTGTGAAACTAGAAATAATAGCAGTACCTAGATCTCAGACACCCGTTGTAAAGATTAAATGAGACACTCACGCAAACTATTTAGCATAGTGTCTAGCATGCAGTAAGAGCTCAATAAACAGGAGCTACTGTCGCTATCACAACTGTTAATCACCTGCAAACACCCCTGCCCTATGCAAACCTCAAAAAGAAGCTTTTGTTAAAACTGTTCAAATAACTCTTGTCGGACTTTGCAAAATGCTGGATTTGGGCTTGGGACTCTCCCCTTAGAACACAACACACTGAGCAGAAGTTACAGTGTACAAATATGCCACACTAATATGTTAGCCGGCTTTATAACTCATTCTGAGAGGGGCCATCGCTCAGAGCAATATGGCTATTTAAAGTATGGTCCCATTATGGGTTGTGATCTATTTAGGTCTATCCAGCTGTCAGAAAAGACTGGCTTTCCTGCCACCAATCAGTAATAAGGAGATGGGCTTGAGGCAGGTAAAAAGCAAACAAACAAAGCAGCTGACAGACTTGAAAAATACTCCACTCATGGCTGAGGAAATGTGAAAGATGCTGAGAGAAGGAAACAGAGTCAGCTCTGAGTGGCCTTGCCGCAGCAACAGAGAAATTTCTAGATGAACCAACCACGGCAGAGGACTGACTGTTCTTTGTGGGTATCCTGAGGGCTGGTGGCAGTGTGAGCTGAATTTTTAAGGTGGGGGAAGAGAAGGAGGATTGAAATTTATCTTCGTGCATTGCGATTTCGATAATCAGGGTGAGGAGCGAAGAATCACTCAGCTGGAGATGGTTCACCTTCAGTAAAATTGAACCTTGCTTCCTTCTTATCTCTTACAAGGGACTCTTGTCCAGACCTCCTCGGTCTACTGGCCCCAATCACCTTAGGGTCCATCTTTCCCTGAGGGCTTAACTAGCCATCAGCTAAGAAGAAATCACAAGACAGTGATAGTCTATAGTTAGCTGGGTTAGAGACTACAAACTCATACAACTCAATAGTAAAAAAAAAAAAAAAAGCCCAAATAACTCAATTAAAAATAGGCAAAAGACCTGAACAGACATTTTTCCAAAGAAGATATTCAAATGGCCAACAGATACAAGAAAAGATGTGCAACAACACTCATCATCAGGGAAATGCAAATCCAAACCACAATGAGAAATCACCTCATACAGGTTAGGATGACAATCATCAAAAAGACAAGAGGAACAAGTGCTAGCAAGAATATGGAGAAAAAGGAACCCTTGTGTGCTGCTGGTGGGAATGCGAGCTGGTGTAGCCAGTATGGTGGAAGCTAGTATGGAGGTGCCCCACAAAATTAAAAATAGGGTTATTATAGGATCCAGCAATTCTACTTCTGGGTAAATAGTCAAAGGAAATGAAATCACCACCTCAAAGAGATATCTGCACCCCAATGCTCACTGTGGCATTATTCACAAGAGCCAAGACCTGGACACAACCTGAGTGTCCATGGATGGATGACTGGAAAAAGAAGATGTAGTGTGTGTATATATACAATGGACTATAACTCAGCCATAAAACAGAGGGAAACTCTGTTATTTGTAACAAAGACATGGATGAATCTTCAGGGAAGTATGCTAAGTGGAATAAATTAGACAGAGAAAGCCAATACTGTATGATCTCACCTATAGGTGGGATCTGAAGTAACTGAACTCATAGAAATGGAAGAGATTGGTGGTTGCCAGAAAGGTGGTAGGTGGGGAAATGGGTGAGGGGGTGGTTAAAAGATACAATCTTCTAATTATAAATAAATGAGTCCTGGGGGTGTCAAGTACAGCATGGTGATTATAGCTAATAATATTGTATTATATATTTTAAAGTTGCTAAGAGAGTAAATCCTAAAAGTTCTCATTATACACACACACACAGACACACACACAACTAACTATGTGAGATGATGGACGCACTTAATGTGATATTTCACAATACATAACAAATCGTTGCATTATATACTTTAAACAAACAATGTTATATGTCAGTCATATCTCGACAAAGCTGGGCAAAGATAAATAGAATTCTAGGAGAATATGTTACTTTTAGAAGATGCATGATGTATTGGGGTAAAGTATCATGAAATATGCAACTTATTTTTGAACAGTTTAGAAAAATTGTGTGTGAGCTGGTAGGTATGTGTGAGGGGTGTGTGTGTGGGGGGGGGGAGAGAGAGAGAGACAGAGAGCAGAGATTGCAAAGTGACAATGATATGGATCTAAGGTGGAAGATATGAAGGTGGTCACTACTATTCTCAGCCTTCCTCTGGAGCCAGTCTTTTTAGGTTCAAATCTCCATTCTCGCAGTGACATTGGGCAAATTACATAAACACTCTGGGTCTCAACATCACCATCTTAAAATGAGCATTATTAGAGTACCTACCTCACAGGGTCTTTGTGAGGATGAAAAAAGTTAATATGCTTGTATAAGCATTCCTTGAATGAAAGGAATGTTAGCTCTATTTAACTGTGATAGAAATATAGATGATTGATGATAGATGATAGATAGATAGATAGATAGATAGATAGATAGATAGATAGATAGATATAGATAGATACAAGGATGGGTAGGTAGATGGATGCATGGATACATCATGCATACCTGGACAAAAGTTACTTAAATAGATACATAGATTATATAATGCCCCCACCTGGATTCTTGCATGCAAACACAAGTGGAAGATTTTGATTTCCCTCAGAAGTGTGCCTTGCCCCTTGTGGGAACAGAAGTGTGGAAGAGCAGTCACTGATACATAAGGCAATCACCTGCACCCAGAGTAGAGGTGCCCTCTGCCTTCCTTTCATCTGCTCCTTTCTCACTTGGGGGGGGGGCACCTCCCTCCAAAGTCAATTCCAGTACAATCTCCCTGTAAGTGGTGCCCTTGTGGATATGGGCGTCTGTTCGGCCAAGGATGGAGGCTCTGCATGGTACTGCATGTAGAATAGGGCCTGGCACCTGGATTGCATTTTAAACACATTCTGTGCCATTAGGCAGTGCTCATCACTCAGCGGACTGACCGGCGCGTTGCAGGGTCCTCCCGGCCCAGAGCCAAGCTCAGCCAGTCCATCCGGCCTGGGCATCCTGCCAAGAGCCTCCAGCTGAGAAGCGGGCACTCTGAGGTCACTGCACACCAGTGGGGTGACCCAATGAGGAGAAACTGGCCTGGTGTCCACAGCAGGCCCTCTGTGAATCCCGATTAGAGAGCCAAGCCACAAGGGACCTTCTAGCCAAGCTCCTTGGGAGCAGACTTGGCTTGGAGCAGGAATAAACACTTTGTTTTGAACAAGCTCTCTCCCCACCTTGCTCAAATGCTGCAGCCACTCTAATCTGATCTTCCTTCTGTCTCTCAGCATACCTGGTACCTTCCTTACTTAGGATCTTTACTCATACAAATCGTCTCTGGAACATTCTTTCCTCTGCTGGTCCTGACTCACTGTATGGGTCATCCCCTCAGAGAAGCCCTCCTGGATCACACAATATCAAAAGGTGGCCTTTTGATTATCCTTTATTTTGAAACTGTTTTTCCCCTCTCTCTGTGACTTATCTTCTCCATTTGCAAATAAGGACAGTGACGGTAGTGGATATTCTCTATTTGCTCTCCTTTTCCATCTTCCTCTAGGCTCCCTTGAGCTGATCAATGGTTTTCTCACATCCTCTGGCTCAGATTCAGTCAATGAGAGGCAGACAGAGAGGTTGGGCTATTTACTCACCCAGCTCACTGCCTGCTGGGCGGGTGGCTCCATCCCCCTTCCTCAGGGTCCTTCCTAACTTCTAGGAAGCGCTCCCTCCCCACGCTGTGCTCCTTCAGGGCCAGTGGTGGTCACAGTTCCCTGAGGTTGCTGCCTTCAGATGCCTCACTTCCCCTGCTGGTAGCCCTGCTCACACCTTCTAAATGTCCCCTTCACGGTGTTGGACTCAATTTCCCTTTGGAGTGTGCCATCGGCTTCCTGCCAGGATTCTGACCCACACAGTAACATTATCAATCTCACAAGGCTGTTGTGAGAATTAAATTAGTTTCAGTGCAGGACACCCAGGAAGTGCTAAGATTATTATTTGTTCATCTTATTGGTAAAAACTGTCCTTCCTCTCATCGCATTTTGCACTCACTCGTGTGCTAATTGTTCACTACCTTTCTCCGTCGGTACTCTACAGTTTGCATGGAGATGAAGTCCATGTCTGTGTCTGTTTGTTCAGTCTTTGATGACCTGGTGCCTGGTGTGCAATAGACCTCAAAAAAGGGAGGGAAAAAATGTCCAATTAAGGAATGGAGGAATGAGGGCTGTTTTTCAGTTTTGAGCCATTTTTATACATTACGTTGAATTGCACGATATGGCTAATCTTAGAATGTTTTTGTCCTAAAACGACAGAAATCTCCTAAAGTATTATCTATTATCTCATCCCCTCTGATCCCAGGTAGTTAGCAAGCCAAGAGATATAATCACCATTTTATACCTAACGAAACAAAAGAAGAACAGAGGGAAAAGCAGGGAGAAGCCACCGACTGCAAACCTACTGTGCCAGGGCTCGTCAGGCATTTATTTGACGGATACAATTTAAGGTAATATTGACAAAGATCCTCATCACCACATCCTTAATCCGGATGCAGAGGCGGGGGAGGGGGGCGGTGAGAGGACTCGACACCCACAGTCATGCAGCTGGCATGTGGCAGAACCAGAACTCAGTCCTGCTGGGTGTGACTTGCTTTACCCACACAGCGATGCTCCCCATTCTACACCCTAGAGAAACTGCATACGTGGGCACACGGAAAGGTATGCAAAAGTGTCAGGTTGGAATAGTAAAAACAATAACAACGCCAAATGTCTTTCAGTGGCAGAAAAGATAGATAAACCGGAACATTTAAATGCTAAAATAGTACACAGCACTGAAACGGAATGAACTAGGGGCGTACATATCACCCATAATATGGAGGGAAAAACAACAAATTGTGGTTGAAACAATAAACTCTCAAAGAATGCATTAGTAAAACACCATTTTATACCAAGTTTCAGATAGACACTAAACATTATCATGCGTTGTTTAAGGACACAGATATGTAACAGAAATGCTCAAATTCAAGGGATCCTAAGCACCAAATTAAAAATTGTAGCCAAAGGCATGGGGATGATACTCTAGGAGAGCAACCCAGGATTCTCAGTGGTTCATTCATTCCTGCGATGTTTTCCTTAGGCTGGGTAGAGGTTTGCTATACTATTTTATATGTTATTTTTCTAGGGGAAATACTTCATTTACAAACAAGAGGTGCCTTGCCTAAGGTCACCCAGCCGGTTGAGGATGGCCTGCACAAGGATAGATGCCTTCTGACTCCTCGACAGGTGCTCCTTCCCCTACAGCAAGCTGTGCAAAAAAACAGGTAATTACCCCCATTGTGCAATGTGGGGAAGAGGTGAAATGCAGTGTTGAGTAATCCTTACGTTTACCCCCCTCTTTCCTTGATTACTGCCTTCCCATCACCTTTGGCACTTTCTTTCAAGTTGTCCAGATTGCCCTATATCCTACATGATTTAGTTTCTGTATGGCTTCGGTGCAAGAAAGGGGAAACTTCTCTTTGCAGGCTGAATCAGAAGGTTTCAAGACAGATGGGGAAAAGCTCCCAACAAGAAGCTGTCATGGCAGGTACTCTTGTTTGCCTGCCCTTCTGTGCTAGCAGAGATTACCTCCTAGATACAAGCAGAAAAAGATGACTCTTTACTTTCTCAGCCTCCCTAGGGCATAGCCAGTGACCTAATCTCCATAAAGAGAAAATCTGCCGGGGTTCCTGGGAGATATAACCCCTGTTGGTAAAAGGGGGGAAGGTACAAGAAGAAGGCCTTCTTCTCTACTTTGTATATTGATGAGTGGTGATGTGATGTCTGGAGCTGTGGCAGCCAAACTGTGACCATGAGGACAGGGCCAAGGGAATCCTAGAGAAGCTACTAAGTTGAGCTACTGGGTGAACTCTGGAATCACCTACCTCTGGATTGCTCCTCAAAGAAACAAAGGACTAATTGATATTGTTAAACATACTTTCTCTCTAGAGTTCTATTAGCAAATACATGTACATCATGACTGTCCTGCAGAAAGTAGGGGGGAGATGTAGGCTTTTTTATCCAAGTACAAATCATCTGGACTCATGCATTCAGAAGTCATCTGTTAAAATACATAAATAGAAGCCTGCCACTCCTTTATGTAGACCCTGTAATGGCTCTTTCTTGCTCTTTGGATGAGAATCGAAATCCTTAAGCCATCCCTCCTGGCCTGGCCTAGCCTCTGCCTGTTTCCAAGCTCATGTTGGGCCACTCTCCATGTGACTCATGAGACTCCCATCACATAAGTTTTGTTGTTGTTTTGTTCTGCTTTTTTGTTTTGTTTTGTTTTACTTTCCCCAGGGTGACAACTTCTTCTTAATAACTCAGGGTGCTCACATGCTCCCTCTACCTAAAAAGCTCTTTTCCTCTTTCTTTGCCTGGCTGATTCCAAAGCATCATTGTTTGATCTCATACTACCCTGGCTTTCTCCTTCCTAACTCTGTATTTACTTATGTGGCTGTGTATTTATGTCTCTTCAACCCCTGTCTCCACCAACAGAATTGGAGCTCCACTGGAGCAGACGCCCTGCAGGACCTCAATAGCCTCTCTACCCAGTGCACAATTTATGTCTATTTTCCCAAAGTGAAGATCTGAGCATGTCACCCCATTCTCAAAACTACTGAAGATAATAAAAATTAACCAGTGTTATTATTGTACTTTCTCATGGCCTATGGTTAAATCTTATATATCCTTATCCTGGCACTCAAGGTCAACTTTATTTATTTATTAAAGATTTTATTTATTTATTTTAGAGATACAGAGATAGCAACAGGGATAGCAAGAGAGAACATGGGTGGGGTAGAGAGGGAGAAGCAGGCTCCCTGTGGAGCAGGAAGCCTGATGTAGGGCTTGATCCCAGGACCCTGAGATCATATTGTGAGCTGGAGGTAGACGCTTTACTGACTGAGCCACCCAGGTGCCCCTCAAGGTCATCTTTAATGCATCCTTTTCCTCATTCATTCAATATATGTATTGGGCACCTGCTACGTTCCAGGCACTATTCTAGGAAAAATCACCCTTCCTCCTTTGTCTTCTTCCCACTGGGCAGCAAGTCATCCGCTGTCCAAAACATCCTTCTCTGTTCTTGCCACCTGAGTTCTCACAACCACAAACAGAATACCATTCTTTCCATATTTTTGCTCCAACTCTTTCTGTTACCTACAATACCTTCCCATTCTCTGTCCACCCAATAACTCCTTCACCATCGGCTAAATCTCACCCTCCAGCTTTCATTCAAAAACATGCGTTAAGCCCCTACTTTGTGTCTTGCTGTCTCCTGCATCGTACTGGAGACACCACAGGGACATTGATCGAGTGTGACTCTTCCTCACGTGTATCTGACAATCCCATGGTTGGCACACATGATCTTCTCAGTTGTGGGAAGGAAAAGAGAGCCTCAGTAGAAAGTTACAGCCTCTTTTTGCCTTCAAAGGCTTAAAAGTTTGGAGGGCCAAGAGTCTCTCCAAATACTTTTGATATTGGATGCCTCCTTCAAAAAAAAAAAAAAAAAGGAATGGGTGCCCTGTTATACAAATTATATATAAATTCTCTGTTGAACTGTACACCCTCCTAATGACAACGCATATGCAAAACGCATTTTGCAAAAAGGGTCATTGTAAAACATGAGATAAAATGCACAGAAATTCTAACGTTTTCATTCAGCACCCCAATAGATTGTGTAACCTATCCCTGTTTTAGATTGCCTTGGTCTAACCTCAGGGGATGACTGGCTCGTTCTAGTTCACAGAGAATGGGTGTGAGTATCTTCAGGGAATGCAAAGAATTTTGGCTACAATGACAGAGAGATATTTATCTTGAGGCTTCTTTTACCTTTCTTGCTTCCCGTGATACTGCCATGTCTATTCTCTGAGTTCCTCGAGTCTTGCTCCAGCCAGAGCAGGGGGCCTGGCAAACCAAAGGATTATTATTTTTTTTCCCTCCTCCTCCTTGCCTTACCCATGACCTAGGATTAAGCAGCACATTGCAGAGCTGGTCTGAATTTGAGAGCTGGCTATGAAGGTGCCTGCCCTTATCTTGTTGGGGTTTCTTGCTGCACACAAAGCAGCAACTTGTACTTCCCAAAGAGGGTGGGGGATTTCTGTGAATGTCTCATGCTTTGGAAAAAAGCAAGCCTGCCAGGAGACGTGTCCAGATATTGTTTCCTTTGGTGTGTCCCAACAATTTTCAAAGAGCCACAGCATCTCCTCCCCTCATCCCACTCACTCCTCCAGCCAAATGAGATCCAGCTGCTGCCTAGGCCACCCCCAGCTACCCACCAGCTCTGTGGAGAGCAGTCCTCTGGAAGCAGCCCAGCCTGTGTCTCTGAGCTGACACCCTGAACCTAGCTGTGCTCATTGTCCAAACCTGAGGTCTCAGCAAACCCTCTGCCTTCCTTGCAGTGGCTGGGGGTTTGGGAACAAAGCCACCAGATGCTCCTCCAAGTTAGCCTGCTTTCTTCACTGCCATGGCCTGACCAACCACTCCAGTTAGCCTGGGCCTGTCCCAGTTTCAGCACTGAACATCTCATGTCCTGAAAATCCCCTCACTTCAAGAAGGACCAAGTATGGAATTTTCAGGACTCAATGCAAAAACGGAAGTGCAGAAATGGCTCAAAAATTTATTAAGAATTTCAAGACTGTGACAGCAGAGCTTAAAGCTACATGGGGTGCCCTGACTGTGGAGCCCTTGTGTGAATGTACGGGCTGTATGCTCATGAAGCCAGCCCTGCTGCCAGGCAAAACATGACTCTTACTCAAAATACATAGATCCTGTCCAGAAATTATGTGGTCATCTCACAAGACTGTTACTTTCTCAGAGCAACAACGTGCTGCTGAGACAACAGAACATGCCCCCTGACCCTTCCTTCCACCCATCCTTTCGCTTATGCCTGAGCTTTCTGAAACACAGAATCACGCCACTCCACAACTTAGAGCCCTACGACGCACTCCTGGCTGTCTACAATATTCTCAAATGCGAGTGATAACACAAAACTTGCAAGCTGCTAGCATTGACTTAAATTATCTTTGCTATACTGTTGTTTAAATATGTCCCCACATAAAACTCGGCGTCAACTTCGTATGCTCATGGATCTTAGACTATGATAAAGCCAAATTTATAAATTAAAAAAAGAGTAAGCCTATAAACCCAGTAAAATTCAAATTAACAACATTAATTTAATTGGATGAGGTTGCTTTCCAAAACTAAAGTGCCCTGGGCAGAACAGTTATGTGTCATGTTGGCTGCTACGACATAGGCTCTTTCTCGTGGGAGTTCTCCTTTGTACGCTGGTTCCTGGGATGGCTCAGTGCTCCGGGCCCTTTTCCTTGGTTTGAACAAGTCAGGATACCACTGTTCGAGTACCACTCTCTGACACTATGTGAACTTCACCTGCAACAAAGCCACCTTTCAAGGATGAGTTCCACCTCTGTTCTTTTCCCATTAACCTGACATGTTAATTAGTGCTGGTGAGATCATAAATATGAATATAGGCATGCGTACTGTAATGCCACTGCAGTGCCAGGTTATGAGTGGGCCACGCAGATGACCTAAAAAATGTTTATGCTAATTTTAAAACTATCGTCGAAATACGGTTAACAATAATCAGTATTTACTGAGCTATGTGCCAAGCATGGATCTAGGTTTTTGCCATATAACAATTTATTTTATTTATTTATTTATTTATTTATTTATTTATTTATTTATTTATTTTCTCATTAATAATTTTTATATTGATTGCATGTTGAAGTGATATTTTGGATAGGCTAGGTTAAGCATATTATTAAAAGTAATTTTGTCTCCTCCTTATATATAACAATTTATTTAGTCCTCACAACTCTATAGGGCAGGCTTTATTATTAGTGCCATATTACAGATGAGAAGCCTGAGGCTCAAAGAGGTGACATCCACTTGTCCTGAGTTATCCCACCAGAAGTTTCTAAGACAAATCCTCAGTGAACTCTCAGATTGCTGATGAGGCATAAAGACCTTGAGAGGTTCTTGGCTCTAGTCTGACATTACTGGCCCACAGAATGAAGTTCAGACTCCTGAGTTTGCTAGTAAAAGGTTTCCTTATCTTGTTTGTGGGCCTTCCCCTCTTAGTGGCTTGCTGCTCCCCATCTCCTCACACATTTTCAGGGCTGCTAGTGAAACCCGAAGGGGGCGTCAAGCTCTGTCACATTTCCCTGTTCTTTATGGTTCAAAATCTTCTCTCTCCTGGGATGTTCTTGTCCTTTTCCAACTGGAACCTCTGCGTTCTGCAAGATGATCAGTGTCACTTCTCTGGGATGCTGTTTCCAAATAAGGCAAGGCTGATGCTTTTCTTTTGGGTTCCCACAGTACCAAGGCCTCTCTTTCTTTTTCCAAAGACACCACTGACCTCCTCATAGCCCCTGCACTGGCAGCCCCCAGAGCTAAGCCAGCCAGATCCTCCTCCTCCAGAGATTGTAAACTAAGATGCCCCAAGCCTGGGAATTTGAAGTCAGAAGCTGTGCTATACCAACACCTGGCATGTATTTATTTCATGCTTACTTTGTGCCAGGCCCTGTTGGAAGAACTTTGCATTTTCCACCTTATTACTAGTCCACAGCAATCCTACAAGGAGGGGGGTACCACCGTCCCCTTTTTACAGACAAGGAAGTTAGTGCACAGAGAGAATAACAAATCCCCCACCATGGTTTGGACAATGGCAGCACCAGCATGGATTCTAGAGTGCATGCTTTGAGGCTTGATATAACACTGCCTCTTCTACTTCAGCAGAACCAAGATTGGGGCTGGCATCATGAAGAAAGCACAGGCAAGCTGAAAGTGTATCAGAGACTAGGTGATAAAAAAGGAGATGCTGGTTCATAGGGAAGAGAGGCAGGAGCAAAAATAGGACAAAAATCAAACTTATGGAGAGAGGCAGAGAGATTCATCTGACCTCAATCGCTGACGCCCCAGCCACTGTTCGTGGTGACCTGCTGGACATCTTGTCTTAGAGCCCAAAGGCTTCCCATGTACCTTTTCCATGGACTTTTTCAAAAACCCACCTTAGATTGAGTGAGTTTCTTTCCTTTGCACCAATACAAAACAAAAACAAAAACAAAAAACCAATAACACTGCAAATCCACTAGCTCCATGAACTCTAAGACCCTGAGAGACAATATACATTTTTGCTGCTCCTAAAAGGAAGCTTACCTGTTGGCTCAGTATGCAAGATTTGGGTCATACTTAATCTAATTTTTAGCTTAAGTATATCCTGTGCAATTATATTTAGAATATCCTTATACTTAAAAATTCATTGTTTGTTTCTCTGAAGTTCAAATTTTACTGGGTGCTCTGTATTTTATCTGACAACCTAACCAGGGATCATGTGAGAACCTCAGAGCCCACCCCAGACCCACTAAATCAGAATCTGCATTTTAAAAGATGATTAGCATGCCTATTAAAGTTTGAGATGTCTGGCTAAAAGATGAACCAAAGGCAGTGCAAAGATAGTACAGCAGCTCCTATGTCATTAGGGATCCAAACTCTTCCTATCTTTCTCTCTCTCCAATAAGGATCTCATGGTTTCTGTCCTCCAGGTCACTTCATGGTCCAGGAGAGATTCTTAGGGTTCTCTCTATGAGTCTGGCTCCAGATGGAAACAAGGGGAAAAGACCAAGAGCCACTTCCCAAAAGTTCCAGCCAATAGCCTCCCATCACATCTCACTGACTGCTCCTACCTGTGAGGGAAGCTAGGACATGCAGTTTTTCAGCTGGGCCCAGGGCACTTCTGTGACTTAGGGTGTATGTGTGTAGGGGAGGAGTTGCTATTCACCAACTTGGGCAGGTTGACCAGCAAAGGAGCAAGGTAGGGCACAAGACCCCTGAAATAAGATTACTTGATAGAAAGGGAGAGGCCCTAGCTGCATTCTAGACCTGAGATAATTACAGTGCTCAGTTCAGCAACAGGGTCCATGTTGAGTATGGTCTTAGCTGATGCCAGAAGCTCCCATGGACCCAGACACCTTAACACCATGCTCCGAACAATGGCTGATTGCAAGAGTGTGAGAGTTGGAAAGTCACAAAACTGACCACAAAACACTCTTGGCCGTGCTGAACCCCAAAGAAGTGAGTTGTGGACCATCAAAGAACCATAGCAGCTTTTGTTGGGATTTAGGTGGCCAAGTGGAGCATCTTGGAATCCTGCAGAAGCAGTCTTCAACAGCAAGACCTGGTGGCTGCGAGAAGCAACAGCAGCGATGGGCTGAATAGACTGCTGGCCTTGGCTCATTGATGAAGACGCCTGCTTCCCTAAAGACCCCAGAAGCCAATCAAGTGCAGGACCACTGTGGAAGGCTGTATACAGAGTACTTACTGTCTCACTGGGAAAGATGTGCCAGGGTTTGATCAGAAACACACACGATATGTGAACATGTTTTGTACCATGAGAATGGCTGTAGAATCAGGATGGTTAAGGCAATATTTTTGGCGAGGACAACTTTTTTGTCGCCAGTCCAATCTTACCCCTTGAGTTGGGGTAGGCCAAACCCGTAGCTACTCTGGGATCTTTTCAAGCTGGGTTTCTCTCAAGTCATGCCAAACTGGATTGAATCCGGGTTTCTTGATGTTTGTTACACATGATGCCAAATACACTTCCAAAGCAAGAAGCATTTCTCTTCAAATAGCAGTTGAGCATGGCAGGCAAGTTGTGACTGGAATTAGCCTGCTCCTCACTGCCTTATTAACAAACTACCTCTTTTTAAGTGGCATTCTTTTTGAGGCAATTTGCAGAGCAGTGATAAAAAGACCCTCTGCCAAATTACAACTCCTTCTTGAGGGATACGCAACGACTCTACTTACTCTCTTCGTTGCGGGCACTTCTGCAGAGGCAGGCGTGGAGGGGTGACAGATGAAGTGAAATGTTCGCCTCCTGGCAAGGGAGGGGACTGGGAGAATAAGTAGCTACAAGGGGCTGAGTCTGCAGGACACACCAAGGGTGTCAAGGAGAAGAGGGAAGTAGGGCCGCAGTCTTTGTAGGCAGAGCGCCCGGTTAGCCAAAAAAAAAAAAAAAAAACAACCCAAACCACTTTCTGTCTCTGCATGTAAGGGGAATACTTACAAGAGGAGAAGAGGAAGGAAAAAACAAGAGGAAAGGAAAGGGAAGGGGGAAGAGAGATTGGAATTTCAAGGGTTGAAATATTAAATGGATCGTGCAAAATCCAGCCGATGGTTGTTTTACTGTCTGTGATTCATCGGTTACACGTGGCTTCAATTTCCTTTGAAATCCAGATGTGTTTCAAAAGACGACAGAACAAGGGTAGGATAAAAGGGAGCCTGGATCTCTTAGTTTCCCTCAAAACAGAGATTTGGATATTTTTGGTCACCCCCTCTGGGTTCTCAGTGCCTGCTGGATTCAATAGACAGGGGATGACAAGTCCATTCTCTGGAGAGAAAGGGTTTTCAGATAACTGGAACACAGACCTCAGAGCCTCCCGTGTGAACAGAGATGCAACCAGGGCATCTGGAAATTAAATAGGGACCTCAGCTTACTTTCCCAGCTTGCCAGTGTTATTACAACCCATGGTTGGCTCTGAGTATCTTTCTAAAACATACCAGCAACTGTGGCTTCATTTTGTCGATGCAGGTCCAGATGCTGTTTGGAAGAATGCTAGCTTTGTTCCTGACCTCCCACGGCTCTCTCTTTCCAGAATTCAGATTGAATCAATGTCTTGAGTATGGGCTCCATCCCCTTTCTGACCTCATCTCCCCCACATTCACTCTACTTCAGCCACACTGGCCTCTTCAAGAATCCTTCAACTGCGACAGATAAGCTCCTACCTCAGGGCCTTTGAACGTGCTGTTCTTGCTCCTTCTCATGACTCATGTCCTCAAGTTTCACCTTAAATGTCACCTTCCCTGAAAGCTCTCCTTAAAGTTCTAAATGGCCTGTTGCTTCCTAACTCCCCGGTCTACTTCACCATGGTTTATCTCCCAAGCACTTATTCCTACCTAATATACAATATAATATACTGGCTTAATGTGTGCTTCATCTATTCCCCTCCCCCAACTAGATTAAATGCTCCATGAGGACAGGCTGTTGGCTGATTCTGTTCACGGCTCAATCCCCAGTACCAAGGACAAAGCCTGCAATATGGTAGGCCCTTAATATACATTTGTTAAATGAACTGATAAAGTGAATAAATAAGAATGCGCATTCAGACAGTTAAAAAAGATCAGAGGGGAGCAGTGCCAGGAGCTAGGCAGTCAATGGAAAGCTGGGCTCTAATTGACTTGGTTTCATTTCCACGAGGAACCTGACCTGTTATATACCTGTTAGAATATGCCGACATGGGTCTACAAGGAAGACTCAGGGACTATGGCCAATGCTAGGACCACCCTGGGGAAGGCATTACCTGCCCCTCATTGTGCCACACCTTGGCCAGAGCCACTGATGGGTCCTGCAGGGCCACTCACTCTGACGTGGCATTCAAGGCCCTCCCCAGCCTTGAATCAGCCTTAACATCCGTGTCTCAAATACTTTGTCATACTATATTCATTCACTCAACAAAATATCTCAATTTTATCTTAAAAATCCATCCCAAGTTTGCATTCAACTCCAATATATAGTTTTGCTTGGGAGAATACTAAAAGAACATTTTTGCTGATAGACTCTTAATTTTAGCCCAACTCTTCCACCTTTGCTCATCTAAATGGACTGTCAGGAAATTCCACAGATTCAGGGATTGTGCCTTCCTTTTCAGGGAGTTTCTCAGTTTCTGAGGCCCTTGAATATACTAAGAATGACTGGCTTTTCCTTGGGGACTTTTGTTAAGCAACACACTAAGCATAATCCCAGAGCCTAGTCAAATGTAACATCTACCACAATGCACATCAGCATATCTACCCTACAGACACACTGACACACACACAAACATAAACACACAGACATGCTGAATCAACCACAAACATGACACAAACATGTAGATATGTATACAAGTGTAGACACACATGAGGCAAGCATGCATAAACACACTGAATTTATTGGTTTAAGTTCAACTAAGATCTCAATGCTCTGTTTAGGCTGTTCTGGAAAATAACATTGAAAGACACCAACAGCCTGATGTTCATGAGAAGAGGCATGGATTCTTTACCTTAATAGGTAGTTCATTTGCTTTTTCTCTCCCTAGAATTTTAAAAAAGATTTTAGTTATTTATTCATGAGAGACACAGAGAGAGGAAGAGACATAGGCAGAAGGAGAAGCAGGCTCCCTGGGGACCCTAATGTGGGACTAGATCCCAGGACCCTGGGATCATGACCTGAGCCAAAGGCAAACCCTCAACCACTGAGCCCCAGGTGCCCCACTCTCTCCCTAGAACTGAATGTCTTGACCAACTCAAACTTTTGGTGAAATAACTGAAATAACCACAGCCCAGCCTTATACCAGGTGGTACTGATACGTCATGACTTAGCTAAACCATTAAGTAACTTACTTTATAGAGATTATTTTAAGAAAAAGTATTTGCATGGGAATGTGTTGCAGATACAGTAGGAAGTAACCATATTCAGGGCACTGCTTTGAGAAGCAATAGGTAATCATAGGCAGGGAAAAGCAAAATAGGAATATAATACAACTCTTTTAATTTTTTTGATTCTTTAAACTGGGATAAATGCTCTAAGGGTGGTATCCGTGAGAGTACCAAGTCACCATAACTGATCTGACAAAGGAAAATAAATAAGGAAATACTTATTTCAGGGGAGCAAGGCAGGAGTGAGGAATCCCTTTGCCCTCTTGCCCTTCCTAACTTCTTGTATCCTCCACCTCTTTCAGCTGTTTCTTTCTGGAAACAATCTCAAAAGGCTTTCTCTATTAGGTCCAGAACTATTTATTTCAGTTTCACAACTCCAGGATGTAAGGCGCACATGGACACATGTGTGCATACACATATACTAACATCCACAGGACTAAAAGTTTTTAGAAAAGTTTCTTTTTTTTTTTTAATGAAAAGCAATGTTGCAATCGTTAAGAGGCACATCAATCTAGCCACAAAGTGAGAACTTTTTAAGGAAAGGAAGAATGTTCTCATTAAGCCCTAAAACAGTATTCTTTTCCATTGATCATCCAAACCAATTTGCTCTATGTAGAATTGCTGTGTTAAAAAAAATTAGCTGTTGATACCATTCAATACCAATTACATGGATTTTTCCCTCAACATAAGGTGTACTTGTAGTTTTTCTCAGTCTCATAATTAAAAAAAGGTGATAAGCTATGTGTTCTGAATCAATTCACTTAGATTTCAAGGGGCACAATGGAATGTCCGTTGTTCCTGAAATAAACAACAAAACCTTCACTACTCAGCACGCCTGGATGGTAGGAATAACACGTATTTGTCCTAGCAGTGTTTTTCGCTTGAGACCCACTGACCCAAGATATCTGTGGCTAGAATCCAGGAGTCTGTGAACTGGGTGGGGAAAATGTGCTTATCAGTTTTCACAAATTTCCACTTGAAATTGAGCATTTCAGTCAATTATGACTGGAAACAAAAATGACTATAGTATTAGCATTATCTGTGAGAAATCACAGCTTATATCAAATTACAGGCTACTTTTGTAATGCAGTGTAGGGTATTTTATGCATTTAAAAACATCATTGTAAGAAGGTGTCAGAGGGCAGACGGTGTCCATGGCACATTAAGGGTTAAGACCCCTGTTCCAGGAGACCTGAGTCATGAGTAAGCATCAGAATCTGGCATGGCTGGTGGTGGTACTTGAAATCCCATTAGGAAACTCCTTTGGGCCTTGAAGGCTTCTCCACTACCCAGCAAAATGCTCATTCTAATGTCCAGGAATGAAATTCGTATTGAAGGTTCTTTGGAGGGGTACCAGAGGTGAAAAGGAAGCATAAAAAGATCTCCCCGATCCCTCTACATATTTAAAAAATGGTATCCTGGGGCACCTTGGTGGCTCAGTTGGTAGAGCATCCAACTCTTGATCTCAGGTCTTGATCTCAGGGTTTTGAGTTCAAGCCCCACAGTGGGCATGGAGCATACTTAAAAAAAAAATGGCATCCTATTCTACATCAGTATTTTGCAAACGTCTTTTTCCCTTAATATTCTGATAGTAAAAATTTCTTTAAAAAATTTTTCTAATATGGGACGCCTGGGTGGCTCAGTGGTTAAGTGTCTGCCTTCAGCCCAGGGCGTGATCCTGGAGACCCGGGATTGAGTCCCACTCGGGCTCCCTGCATGGAGCCTCCTTCTCCCTCTGCCTGTGTCTCTGCCTCTCTCTCTGTGTCTCTCATGAATAAACAAATAAGGGCTTAAAAAATTTTTTTTCTAATTTTTCTGAATTAGAAAAATTTTAATTTCTAATTTTTTCTGAAAAATAATTCTTTTCAGAACTGTTGTTAGGTCATGTTTTGGGTTTGTTTGTTTGTTTTCTGATCAGAAGCCTCGATCTGAGCGCAGACTCTTCTAAACTCTGGACCTGTGTTCTCTCATTTATTTCTCACAACCGCTCTTTGGGGAGGTATTGTCGTGAATTCCCGTCAGTGCTGCCATCCTGCCTCACTGTGAACTTCTGGCACAGCGACACTCTGAGCATACTTGTTTTACAGTTGCTGCACCATTCCTGGAATTGGATGTAACTTCTATCAAAACAGACCAGATGGCGGAAGGTGAGTCCACTGTCAACATAGTGCACCGTTTTTTGAGAAAAAGCAGAGAAACAAAGGAAGCCCCAGCATTGGCAATTCCTCTTCTGTAAGGAAACCTTGACTTTAGGCTATGGCTCAGATGCCAGACCCCCTGTCCCCTCCCTTTTCTTTTTAAATTTCAATAGCCTCAGATTCAGGGCATCCACTCAGCTAAGCTTCCTTCCTGGAAATGGTCATCTGCCACCTGGTGGCTGAATGGGGACTCGCACTCTTCCTTTGGCCCGGGTGGGAGACGCGCTGGATGAGGCTGAACCGTTACCGCCCCGACAAAGCAGGAGAGCAAGGAAAATAACTGAGGCCCAGGCTCTGCACCCAGCATCTGGGTGAGATGTCGATGCCCTCAGTCTTCACTGTGGACACATCTGGATGCCTTATGGAACTCTTTCCCCAGTACATCTGGCTAGGGAGATGTAATCACAGCTGCTGCCAGAGGGTCATGTTAACTGAACAGTTTTTCTGAACAAAATTAATTTCCTGGGGAAAAAATACACAAACAAAACACTTAAAATTTGTTAAATCTAAATAATCCTGATAAGTGAGTTGCTCTTTTTATTGAGACTTTCTGTTTTACGCTAGGCACTGTGCTGAGTTTTGCATACAGTGTCTCATCTGCTTTTCCCTTTTTTAACAGCTCTGAGAGCTAGAGATTAAATATTTCTGTGATGAAGCTGAAGCTCAGTGAAGCTAAAACACTGTCCAGGTTCCCAAGGATAGTATGTGATAGAACTGGCAGTTAAGTGCAGACTTTCTGACACCAAGGTCCCAGAGCTGACTACTGTACTATGCTGCCTTGAGTACACACACACACATGCATGCACACATACACATGCACACACACTCATATACACATGCACACACAGATACACACATGCACACACACATTTAAGGATGTAAAAGGTCAGCTCTTTTACTAAGCTACCCCCAATACAGCAAACATATCATTAAAGTACAAATCCAATACTTTACAAGAAAGACTAGTTAGTTAGGCAGGCAGGAGAGAGAGGACTATTGTTCATTACAATATGGTTGCAATGGAATTTTCAAGGATTTGCCTTGAAATGGTAAAAATACCATTTTAAATCAACTAATGCTAGCAAATAAAACCCATTAACAAGGATATTATGTCATGGCCAAGTGGATTTTTCCCAGGAATGTAGGGTGATTCAACTTAAGAAAGTCAATCAATGTAATATACCAGATTAGTAGAATGAAGAAAAGTATATAATCATCTCAAATGATAATGTAAAGGCATTTGATAAAATCCAACATCCTTTAATGATTAAAAAAATCAGAGAACAGGGAACAGAAGAGAACTTCCTCAACACAATATAGGATGTTTATGAAAAATTCACAGCTAACATCATACTGAATGGTGAAAGACTAGAACCTTTCCCCCTAAGACTAGGAATAAGAGAGAATGCTTGCTTTCCCCACTAGTATTTAACATTGTACTGGAGGTTCTAGCCAAAGCAGTAAGACAAGAAAAAGAATTAAAGGGCATCCAAATTGGAAAAGAAGGAAAATTATCTCTGTTCACATATAACATGATCTTATATATAGAAAATCCCAAAGAATCTACAAGAAAGCTACTTGAACTAATAAATGAACTCAACAAAGTTGCAGGGGACAAGATGAGCACAAGTCGTATCTACACTCCTGCAATGAATAATCCTAAAAGAAAATTATGAAAGCAATCCCATTTATAATTGTATCTAAAAGAATAAAATATCTGGAAATAAATTTAACAAAGGAGGTAAAAAGGATTGTACACTGAAAACTAAAAAATATTACTGAAAGAAATTAAAGAAGACCTAAATAAATGGGAAAACATCCTGTGTTCATGGATTGGAAGACTTAATATTGGTAAGATGTCAGTACACAGACAGTGATCTATATATTCAATGGCCTATCGGATCTTAATGGCCTTTTTTCCAGAAATGGTAAAGCTATGACTCAGACCCACATGGAACTGCAAGAGGCCCCGAGGAGCCAAAACAATCTAGAAAAAGAACAATGTTAGAGTACTCATATTTCCCCATTTCAAAACTTGCTGCAAAGCTATAGTCATTAAAATTGTGTGGCACTGGCATAAGGACAGATATATAGACCAATGGAATAGAATTGAAAGTCCAGAAATAAACCTGTACATCTATGGCCAATCGATTTTTGATAAGGGTACCATGTACATTTATTGGGGAAAGAATAATCTCTTTGACAGTTGGTGCTGGGACAAGTGGATTTCTACATGCAAAAGGCTAAAGTTGGCCCTAAACTCATACCTTAGACAAAAATTAACTCAAATAGATCAGCAACCTAAATATAAGAGCTAACACCATAAAACTCTTGGAAGAAACATAGGGGTAAACTTCATGATCTTAGATTTAGCAACAGATTCTTATATATGATACAAAAGCACTAACAAAAAAAAGAAATAAGGCGTGTGGTGTGTGTGTGTGTGTGTGTGTGTGTGTGTGTGTGTGTGTGTGTCTTTGCATATCTCCAGAATTAGGGGAAGATAAAAAATAAGAATAGTAACTTTTTAGAGCACCTTCGCCAGGAATGGAATCACAGCTCAGATGTGAAGAAATACCACAAAAATCTTGATTGCTTTAGGTATGTTGACATCCTAACAATATTAAATCTTCCAATCTATGGCACAGATCTTTTCCAATTTATTAGGATCCTGAAACAGAGAGAATAAGTGACTTATTTAAGAACCTAGTTGAGTTCTCTCTCCCAGAACTCAAAGCTGAGCTCTCTCTTCCAGGGAGTGCTAGGACTATTACTTATTTGTAATTTGTGATAATTCAAGCAAGGGCTGTTCTCTACTATCCCTTGCTCTTGGGAAAACTTCCCCATAGGCAGTGTGAACAGTGTGGGGGAAAGGTTGCAAAAAGTATGCTTTGACTACTGATAATCAAATTGCTTTTGAGCACACTTCAGCACTTTAGAAGCATCCATTTATATATTAAGAATGAGTATGCTAATTGCAAGCCATTCTTAGGTATCCTTGAGGGATCTCTACTGGGCAAGCCTCATTTGAATTACTCTCTTCTTTCAACAAACATCCAGTACTTGAGACTTACTGATTATACGCACTGAGTCTGAATTACAAGATTTTTTCGTAAAGATGAAATGATTAAGGTAAGATGAGAATGGAACTAACTAGCATTAACTGAACCTAGCATGTGGCAGGCAAGGGAATCATTGTTCTCAGCTCATGCCTAAAAGGAGGGTTCAGCTTTTTTGCAGATTAGCCCCTCCTGAAAATAAACAGATTCAACTCCCCAGTGCAGTAATAAGAAAAGGATGTTTAACCAGAGACCCATGGGTGGTGAAGGGAAAGTGATTTTAATAATCAGCCCTGCATACAGGATGAAAATCTCCTTGAAACACCTATTTTTTCCACCCAAGTCTCTCCTTGCCAGTTACCTCATTTTTCGTTCTCCTTCTCCCCTAAAGCATCACAAAAGAAATGTCTTCCATTGTCCTGAGCAATTCAACTGTGTCTCTAGATTGTATAAACATCACTCAGGAGGACAAAAGCCAGGTTGTTAACTGAAATTGACAATCAAAACTATTTTTGCAAGGCATGTGCCTGGATGCATGCATGCATGTGTGCGTCTGTGTCTCTAGTGATTCTCGCTTCATCTGAAATCACTTGTTATCTCCTTTGCTCTTTAAAAGAACCCTAAAAGATTAGTTCGTCCCATTTTATAGGAGACAGACTGAAAACAACAAGCTGCACAACTTGTCAGTGGAGGAAGCCGATAGAGAAGATAGGCTTGATTCCAATATTTATGATGTAAAAGGCTGGTCCTGGAAATGAAAGCCTACAAAGAGGGCTTTTTGATTCCACGTCAATGGGTGAATTCTTGCCTCCACCATATTGGACCTTCTCCAATGGGCTCTTAGTGAGTGGTGGCCAGCCACGTGTTAGGGTTCCCCAAGGAACTGATAGTTTAGGCAGGCTGCACCAAACTACACCAGTGGGCCAGATCCGGCCTACTGCAGGAAGGTAAAGCTTTACTGGCCCATACTAGGCCATTCATCTACATACAGTCTATGACTGTTTCTGTACTACAACCGCAGAACTGAGTAATTGGGAAAAAGACTGAATGGTCTGCAAATATTCACTCTCTGGCCCTCTACAGGAAAAAAAGTGTGCCAGCTTCTGGTCTAGAGAGTCAACTGACATACAAAGTGGAAACTGAAGACCAGAGCATGAAGGGAGATAGTAGGACAGCAGAGCCAGCTGGGACTTGCTATGAGTGTAACTTGGTTGCTAAACCACTTATGAGTCATTAGCAGCCCTCCATCTGCCCATTCTCTGCAATGATCTTAGGACCTTGAAAATAACCAATTAATGGATTAAGTTAATAGAGTCAGTACTTGCTGTGTGTCAAGCTCTGTCATAGGTGCTGTGAATACAGCCACGAACAAAACAGACCAAGTATGAGTGTGGGAGGGACAGAGGCCAACGTGACTGGGGCCAAGGGAGAGCTCGGAGTGAGGTACTAGGTCTGCTGGGAGGGAGGCAGAGCCAGGTAACGGAGGCTCTGGTAGGGTCTTAGTCCAAACATGGTGGGAAGCCTCTGAGAACTTGCAGCAAAGAGGGTTCGATTATTTTATATAAAATGACCATTCCAGCCACTCTGTAGAGAGCAGGTTACTAACAGGCAAAGGTGAGAACAGGAAGAATGAGGATGTAGTGCTTTGCAGGTAGTTAAGGATCAAGTAGTGGCAACTTGACTCAGCTGGTTGTGGGAGGTGGAGAGAACCTTTTGGTTTAGGGATATACTTGGAGGTAGGGCTAAGAGGATTTGTGAGTGGTTAAGGATGTAGAGTGGATCCTAATGAAGTAGATCCCAAACCTTGACAAAGGCTTCTGAAAGAACTAGGGATAGTGTGGCAAGTCGTAAGAGGATTTATTACAATTCCCACTTCCGAGCCAGCACAGGAAGGGTTGAAGCAGCAGGCAGTACCCAGGCTCTCAACAGGCTCTGTTGGCACCTGCTTGCCCCCTCTGCAGAAGCCACCTCTACAGGAGCCACTTCGGCAGAAACAAGCAGACACAGCATTAAAATAAACTAATCGCCTCATGCTGGGCCGCGGGCCCCCTCGCAAAAGGATGGATTGGACTGGTTAGAAGGAGCTCGACACTTGTGTTGCAGATCCATTAATGTCAGCCACAGGTTAATTCTGAGCAATTTCCAGGTGATCCAATAATTCATTAAACTGACGAAAACAAATCTTTGGAAAATCGAGCTGGTGACAGATAAAAAGCCAATGATTTATTGTCCGGAGAGGATTAAGTGTCTCCCGTTCCATTCTTCAGTCTGTTGAGTGAATCGAAGTGTGCAGGAAGAACAAGGTAGGTGTGGGTTCTACGGAACAGGGATTGTTCAGGCCCAGTGTGGCATGCCCTCCCTCCATAATGCTTGTTCCATAAAGTAGAAAGGTGGAAGCATGATGTAGCAGGAAGACATGGATTGTGAGGACAGACAAAACTGAGTTTGAGTTCCTGCTCTGATGGTTATTCACATCTGTGAACTTGGGCAAGTTGCTTCACATTTCTGAGCCTTCACTGGTTCACCTCTTCAACTGGGGTAATAAGATATTTTCCCCTGTACTCAGGAGTAGATATACTAAATGAAAATTATGCACAGATCCTAGAACATCATAGGGGACTCAAGAGACAGCCAACATGATAGTTATTGGTGATAACAAAGAAGAGGTGAGCTTTTTTCCTTTAATGGACATACATGCTCAGTGTGAGCATTCATACTGCTGCTGCAAAAAATATTATGAAATGCTTACTTAGGCATCCAAGGATCATAAAATTTTCCAAGGTAAACTCATTGGGAAAAAGTGGGGAATCAGAAGACAAGGAAGATAGGTGATGACATTTGGAGTGAGTGCTGGTGAACAGGAAGAAAAGTGTCCCAGGGTGCCTGGGTGGCTCGGTTGCTTAAGTGTCCAACCCCTGGTTTCAGCTCAGATCATGATCTCAGGGTCATGATCTTGGGGTTGTGAGATCAAGCCCCGAGTTGGTCTCCCTGCTCAGTGCAGAATCTGCTTCTGCCCCTCTCCCTCCTTCTCTAAACACTATCTCCCCTACCCGCTGCTTGTGTGTGCACATGGTCTCTCTCTATATATAAAAATAAATATGAATAAATAAATCTTTTTTAAAAAGGGTCCTATGTTTACCTAGAAGCATTAATGAAGGACAATTAGGGAGCTTCCTTCCAAGTGATGGTGGAGAGGGTAAATGGTATGAAGGGAAGGATTGTACTTAGAACATTATGTCATAATTGGTTTGAAGTCTGGATAGAGGTTTCTGGATAGTGGTATCTGGAGGTAGACCTAGAACATCTTAAATATGGAAGAAACCTTAGAAACCACTGGAAGGAAGGATGATCCATATATACTTACAGTCCTGGCTATCTCCTACACTTTTCAGTTGGTGACAGCATTTCTGTATTCCCTAGGGGTCCATCCCTCCTAATGGGCATGGCATATCCTATATTCTATATATGTCCCTCCATCTTTTATCAATGGGAGGTCTATCATAGCCAGTAGTTTTAGAAAGGAATTGTGACATTCCTCAGCTGAAAGTACCTAAAAGCCACAAAGATGCCTAAAAGGGATGTTTTACCATGGATTACTGTTCTCATAAATGGATTCCTGCTCTAGCTAAATGTATTTAGGGATTTATAAGTATCTGTTTGAAATATGTTAGACAAACCTACCTGGAGTCCAAAAACCGTAAGAATATTTAAGAGGAATTTTGAATTTTGGAATCCTCATACTGTGTATAAGAAGCCTTTGACGTGTGCAAAATACAAAATCAATATACAGAAATCTGTTGTATTTCTATACATTAATAATGAAGTAGCAGAAACAGAAATTAAGAAAACAATTCCATTTACAATTGCGTCAAATAGGGGATCCCTGGGTGGCTCAGCGGTTTAGCGCCTGCCTTTGTCCCAGGGCGCGATCCTGGGGTCCCGGGATCGAGTCCCATGACGGCTCCTGGCATGGGGCCTGCTTCTCCCTCCTCCTGTGTCTCTGCCTCTCTCTCTCTGTGTGTCTATCATAAATAAATAAATAAATCTTAAAAAAAAAAAACAATTGCACCAAATAAAATAAAATAAAATAAAATACCTAGGAATAAACTTAACCAAGGAGGTAGAAGACCTGTACTCTGAAAACTATAAAAATACTGATGAAAGAAACTGAAGAAGACACAAACAAATGGAAAGACACCCCATGCTCATGGTTTAGAAGAACAAATATTGTTAAAATGTCTATACTACCGAGAGCAATCTACAGATCTAATGCAATCTCTATTAAAATACCACAGAACTATTTTTTTTTAACTTGAGAGAGAGAGAGAGCATGCATGCACAAGCAAGCGGGGGGAAGGGCAGAGAGGGAGGGATAAGCAGACTCTGCACTGAGTGCAGAGCCCCATGCAGGGCTTGACCTCACAACCCTGAGATCACAACCGGAGCCAAAACCAAGAGCCTGATGCTTAACCAACTAAGCCATCAAAGCACCTCACCACAGCACAATCTATAGAACTAGAACAAATAATCCTAAAATTTGTGTGGAACTACAAAGACTCCAATAGCCAAAGCAATCTTGGAAAAAAAAAAAAAGAGAGAGAGAGAGAGAATAAATCTGTAGGCATCACAATTCCAGACTTTAAGTTCATTACAAAGCTGTAGTGATCAAAACACTATGGTACTGGCACAAAAATAAACACATAGGTCAATGGAACATAATAGAAAACTCAGAAATGAACCTGAATTTATATGATCAATTAATATATGACAAAGGATGCAAGAATATGCAATGGGAAAAAGTCTCTTCAAGAAATGGTGTTGGGAAATCTGGATAGGTATATGTAAAGGAATGAAACTGGGCCAATTTCTTACACAATACACAAAAATAAGCTCAAAAGGGATTAAAGACCTAAATGTGAGAACGGAAACCAAAACATCTTAGAAGAAAACATAGGCAATAATCTCTTTGACATTAAGTGCTGGTAGAAACATTTTTTTAAGATATGTCTCCTTTGGCAAGGGAAACAAAAGCAAAATTAAACAACTAGGACCCCATCAAAATAAAAAGCATCTGCACAGCAAAGGAAACAATCAACAAAACTAAAAGATAACCCACTGAATAGGAAAGATATTTGCAAATGATACAGTTGATAAAGGGTTAACATCCAAAATATATAAAGAATGTATGCAACTCAATACCAAGAAACAGATAATGCAATTAAGAAATAAGCAGAAGACATGAACAGTCATTATTCCAAAGAAGGTATGCAGATTGCAAACAGACAGCTGAAAAGGTGCTCAATATCACTCATCATCAGGGATATGCAAATCAAACTCACAATGAGATATCACCTCATACCTGTCAAAATGACTAAATAAAAAATGCAAGAAATAACAAACACTAGCAAGGATGTGGAGAAAGGGGAACTCTCGTGCACTGTTGGTGGGAAAGCAGACTGGTACAGCCACTGTGGAAAACAGTATACAGGTTCCTCAAAAAGTTAAAAATAGAATTACCATATGATCCAGTAATTCCACTATTGGGCATTTATCCAAAGAGTATGAAAACATTAATTCAAAAATATATATGCACCTCTTGTTTGCATGATTTACAATAGCCAAGTTATGGAATCAGCCCATGTCCATCCACAGATAATGGGTAAGAAGATATATATATATATATATATATATCACTACTCAACCATGAAAAAGAAAGAGATCTTGCCATTTGCAACAATATGGATGGATCTAGAGGGTATAATGCTAAGTGAAATAAGTCAGTCACAAAGACAAAGACCACATGATTTCACTCATATGTGAAATTTAAGAAAAAATAAATGAACAAAGAAAAAAAGAAACAAATCAAGAGACAGTCTCTTAACTATAGAGAACAATCTGATGGTTATCAGAGGTTACGGGGTGAGGGCATGGGTGAAACAAGTGATGGGAATTAAGAGTACACTTATGATGAGCACTGAGTGATGTATGGAGTTGTTAAATCACATAGGTTGTACATGTGAAACTAATATAATGCAATATGTTAATTATCCTGGAATTTTAAAAATACATTATTAAAAAAAATCCTTTAACCTAGTCTTCTAAAAATTGAAAATTAGTTTAAAATCAGAGAAGGCCTGGGAAAGTTTAGAACATAATTTACCACTCCCTCCAATTTGGAGGCATATTTCCAAATATTCAGCAGTTATTCCTGCAAGAGGGTTATACTTTTCTGACCCACTGATATTAGGTTTAGTCATGTGACTTGCTTTGGTCAGTGGCACATGTGTGGATATAATAGGAACCATGTTCAAGCAGATGTTTAAGATGATATCTTTTTATCAATTAGCTCTCTTTCTCTTTCCCTTTGCCCCATGACTGTCATTGAGCTTTGATGGGGGCTGGTCCTTTAACCTGGATCTTGGAATAAGAAGACATGTAGAACAGAGCTGCAGCTGACCTAAGCTTACAGCATATAAGGAGACGATGAAACAAACCTACTTATTGTAAGCCACTGAGATTTTGGGGTTTCTCGTTACACAGCATAGCATAGTGAAGGCTAACTGACACAAGGGTTGAGAAAGCTGAGGGGTGGTCATTGGTCAAAGAGCTGTTGGTTAAGCACTCTGACAGAGGCCAGAGATTTGTTCCTTATGCTACATTTCTCAAATTTAATCCTATGGAATACTGCTCCTATTCTTTCCACTGATTCAGGAGTGGATCGTATTTTTCAGTCTGACTCTGTGTGCATGTGAAGTGTGTGTGTGTGATAAAGCTTCCCACTCTGAGCTCAAGTCAGGACACATCTTCCTGCTTAAAGCCAGCATGGACTCAGCCTTTTGGAGCTGTGTTTCCCAAAGCAATGTATGTAGTCAGATGTTCATTACTCAGGAGCTGATTATTCCATCTCCTCTTTCTCTTAGTGTGGATTTAGACCATCTTGTGTACATTAGCACTGCTCTTCAATAGTGACAGCATGGCTAAACTCAAAGTCCAGAGTCACTTGTGTGCTAACCACTTTGGCAGAAGGGAGCCACTCCTACCTGCATGGCATTGTCTAGGTGCTGAATCGATATAGTCTAATTTAATCTTTATGGCCATCCATGAGATCAGTGTTCCTGTCCTCATTTCACAGACCATGAAACAGAGGCTGAGACATTAAGCCACTTGCCCAGAATCATACAAGTGGTAGGAAGAGTTCCAATACAGAACCAGATACTTGTCTATATTTTTCCTGACTTCTGTCAGCACCAGCAAAACCAAACCAAACCAAACCAAACATAAAAACACTCTCCCCCCGCCAAAAAAAAAAAAAAAAAAAAAAAAAAAAAAGAAACAAACAGAAACCCACACTGATTTCAATGAAGGATAATGTCAGATAATATGGCAATAGCAGGACTGGAGAGCTCCTATGGAGTAATGTGATGGGAAAACCTGAACTAAGGAGCAAACAAACTCTCATAGTGGGAGGGAAGGAGAGAAGCCAACACGGAGGAGCAGCCCTTTCGTCCTGCCTGTAAACTGGTTCCCTGGGAAGACCTTGTGGAGAGTGGCAGGAAGAGAGGGTGAGAAGACTGTGTCTATTTTGGGGAGTTTCTTCCTTTCCTTCAAAGTGAAAAAAAGCAACAGCTTTTGTTTAAACCCCTAAACAAACTGTTTACTCTTATACTTTATGCGACGTGAAACTGAGAAACGGATGGCAGTGCTCTCTGAATGGTAATATTGTCCTCAGCCGGTGCTATTAGTGATGCGACGGAGGTATTTAATTAATTACCACTGACATATGTTTGTGCTAATTTATAAGACTGGTTAGCTTGCACATTGCATCTGAACTCTTGCCTGCCTAGAGAGCTTCCTGAATGTAAAGCAATTTTCTAACTTGAAGCTAATGAAAGAAATACCAGAATAGTCTAAGTTTGGCAGGTTCTGATGGGTTACCTCCCAGTGGTTCTCAACCAGGGAGATTTTGTTCCCTACAAGGGATATTTGCCAATGTCCGGAGACATCTGTCATTATCACAGTCAATGTGGGTACTGGGGAAGCATCCAGTGGGCAGAGCTCAGGGAAGCCGCTGAACATCCTACACTGTACAGGACAGCCCTCCGCCACAAAGGATGATCTGGTCCCGAAATGAGAAGTGTTGGGGTTGAGAAATTCTGACCTGGTTCTCTGCTCCTACTAAAATAACCCATGTCCGGGGTGAGAAAGTGGCTTCCTCAAGGTCACACAGCAAGTTAGAGGCACAACTTGGCAACAGAATGATCTGCAGTCATTAGAAGCATGGGCTCTGGAGTCAGAACGTTTGGCTCCCAATCCTGGATTTGACTCTTACTACCTGGGGAAACTGTAGCAAGATCCTTAGCTATACCTCATCCAGAACACAGGAATCATAATGGTGTCTGCTAACAGGCTTTTGAGAAAAATCCAATGACATAAAGCTTGTATAGACTTGACATGCGTTATGTTGCATTTCTTGTGGATGTTCCATTTATTGTTAGAATTCTGTACCTTCTTATCAGCACGACTCAGGGTAAGGTAAGACATATTATTATAATGATTGCTAATACAAGGTGGAAACCTTCCATTTAAACATTGTCAGCCCCCTCTGTGGCCGATGCTGGAGAGGTCTCTGAATCACCAAGGACCACTTCAGTGGTGCCTTAGGTCTGATCCAAGGACACAGCACTGGCTCTGAAGGCAGGGTGTATGCAACAGCATATAAACATATTTCTTCTTTAGTTTGATGACCTCAACACTTCCATTCTCCTTTATAAAGAGATATAGTGTGAGCGGGCTGATAAATGCCTCTCCACATCCCCTGTGAGAAATCCAAGTCCTAATCCCTGGATCCAGATCCTCCCTAATATGGCACAAGGATCTTCACAGCTGAGATTCAGTTGGGGATTTGAAATGGAGAGATTATTTTAGACTGTCTGGGTGGCCCCTAAATGTCATCATGAGGGCACTTAAAAAAGGGAGATGAGGAGGTCAAAGGAGGAACAAGAAAAGATGATGATGGAAGCAGAGAGAAACAAGAGACCATACGATGCAGGGCCATGAGCCAAGGTATAAGGACAGCCTCTAGAAGGTGAAGAAGACAGGGATACAATTCTCTCTTCATGGCTTTAGAAGGAATGAACTCTACCAGCACCTGGACCTTAACTCTGGAAGACTCATTTCGGAAGACTTAACTCTGGAAGACACTGACCTCCAGAATGGTAAGAGAATAAATACGTTTGAAGCCACTAAATGTGAGGTTACTGGTTATATAGCATTGATAGGAAATGAATTTGGAGGATTACTGATGGTTGTGGTGAAGGCACATTGGCACAGGAGGCTGAGACCCCTTCAGGGGAGAAAGGGCTTGAGGTGCTCATCCCTTCATCCTTGAGGTTCAGGGTTATATATCTGCTGACCCACATGGCTCTGACTGTGGTCAGCTAGCAGCACAAACCATGGGGGCCACCAGCAGAGGACTCACCCTAGTAGATGGGAGAAGCTGGGCTGGAGACAGGAGCTGAGACCAGGCTAAGGTTGTCATAGGGGTGGGTAAATTTGGTTCTGGGAGAGTATGAGGCCACAGCTAAGATCTTTCTAGAGCCTGATGCCCTGACACTGAAGATCTGAGTTAGGAGCCATGGCCTCTGTCATGAAAACCTGGTATAGGTGTTGTCTTAACATGAGGTGCAATGACCATAAATAGCAGACCCAAGATGCTTGAGGTCAAACGCAGTGGAAGAGCAGGGTGGAGTTGCAATGGCGTTTGAACAGGATTGCCATGAGGGCAAAAGGTGCAGTAAGAGAGGGAGAAAATGAACCACACATGATTTCCAGCAAGTTATCAGGCTAGGCTGAGGCAGATGGCATCGTCTCTTGCTACAAACATATAGTCAGGCTAGGTAACACATAGTAAAAACATAAAATACCCACCCAAACTTAAAAGTCAGAGAGGAAACTCACTAGGGGCTGGACATGAAAACAGACGAAAGCCAGGGCTGTTAGGGCTGAATATGGGGCTCTGAGATCTGTTTATGAGCTATAAGGAGGGCTTGGGAGATATATTCACACCCTTTCAATCGATTCTCATGATCTGCAGATTCTGTACTTGTGAAATCACCTTCTCACTAAAATTATTTGCAACCACCAATTCAGTACGAGTGGTACTTGGCAGTCATTCACAGCCTCGAGCACGGCTGCAAGTAACCCGAGTCTCTCAATGTGCGCCTTCCCAGTGGAGGTGGAGAGACTCCAGTTGTTGCAGTCCCCATACCACAAACAGGGGTCATTTTCCCCATCCGCTTCATGCTGGAGGGATTTTTTTGTTTGTTTGTTTTTTGGGTTTTTTTTTTTTTTGTACTTTTATTGGTTATTTCATCACTTAAAATGGTCCCCAAGCATAGTGCTGAAGTGCTGGCTAGAGTTTCAAAGAACAAGAAGGCTGTGATGTGCCTCATGGAGAAAACTCGTGGGTATCAGGCAGGAGTTACAGTGCTGAGTGAGTTCAATGTTAGTGACTCAACAATAACATTAAGTAAAGTGTCTTTAAATAGGAACACCCCAAAAAATAAAAAAAAAATAAAAAAAAATAGGAACACCCATAAGACAAGGTTTGACTGCTGGATGAAAATGTTGTGACCAGAAGCTCACAGGACCCTAACCTGTGCTTCCTCTAGGAGCCATGGTTCACTTGTCACTAAATTGGTATTCTTGCAACTTTATGGTACCTAACCCTGACATGTGATAAGAATCAATTGTAGACACACACACATGCATGCACACATCCCTTTTCTGGTCCCATTTTAGGGTTCCTTGCAGGACCCTTACCTGCAAGGTAAGTACCATTATGCCCACTTGACAGATGAAAACACTGAGGCTCTGAAAGGCTAAACTGGCTCCCATCATCACACAGAACTGAAAATCAAACCCAATTCTGCCAGAATTAATCATCTGTGCTCTTTCTACAAAATTTTGCTGATTCTAGGATTTGTGGATTGAATTGAATCATGTTGAATGCTGAAAAGCACATAGCTGATCACAGGCTGATCAAACAAGAGACATTTCCAAGGAATGTTCTTTAAAACTCACTTGAGCACATCCAAAACCAAAGTTCAGCCTAGGGGAGAAGCAAGTCAAAGAAGTTTAAAGATGCCTTTTTAATCTGGAAGAGAAAATGAATCTTAAATCAGGACAGCCATTACATTTGTGCCTTTCTATTGACTACTTTGCTTCAGTCATCAAGAAACAACCCCCTCCCACTTTTTGGGGGAAGGTTTAGCTAGGCTGTTTTATAATTTTTTAGGTTGAGACTTTTATGCTTTTGTTTGTTTTGTTTTGAGAGCCTAATGACTACTTTCACTGTCTTTTATGTCTAATCTCCCCCAAACAATCATAAGAATGGTCTATAAACCTACTTCCTCCGGTGATCCACTCATCACTGCATGGAACATTAGAAAGGAGAGGATCAGGTGACTCACAAGTAAGCAGAGAACACCCTGCCTGGTTCACTTACAACGGACTCAAGCCCTCCATTCTGCGCTCAGCTGGGAAAATTCATCTCTGATCCAAGATTTCTGCAGATTCCAGGATCTTAAAGTCTTACCATGACCTCTGGGTCTAATTTCCTGTTAATCTCACTCTGAGGATGCCAACGCCATCCAGATGTGGATGCCAGAAACCTTGCCTTGATTTTCCAAGCCCGAAATTCAGAAAAGACGTTTATTTGGGTGTGGAACAGTCTTAAAGGGAGGTTTGAGGTGATGGATGACTTCTACGTAGCAAGTAACTTGAAAATTGATTTTTAGGCACAGGTGATCTAAAAAAAATTTTCAGCTATTCCTATTGCTGGCTTTTTTTTTTTTTTTTTAATGCCATTCCTGGCCCTCTTGCTGAATGTTTTTCTGTAACTTTTCCCTTTCTCTCTCTGTTAGTTCTCCCAACTAAAATTTCTGGGGTACAGACCTGGCCATCCATCTCTGTTTTACTGTTCTTCCATTCTTAAAGCTTATTATCAAGATGTTTTTCTAAAAAAGGCAGAGTCCCCTAAAGTGTATTTTCATGCCAACTATAAAAATAACATTTTCACTTCTTTTTTAATGGAGTGGGAGCTCCACAGAAGGGAGGATTTGGATGAGTTTACAAAGGATTTAAAGAATCAAGACTATGAAGGTGAGTCTGAAAATACCACTATATGAGAACAATTGGATTTTGCATCTTTGTCTCTGCTTGATGTTATGCCCACGGCAGTTCTCATGCCGACTGTTCCCTTGTCTAAGAAGAATGTAGGTCCGAATCCCAGTCTCAAAATGCTGTCATTTTCTTTTTTTAAGGTTTATTTATTTATGAGAGAGAGCAGGGAGGGGTGCAGGGCGGTGGGGGAGGGAGACAATGAGACTCCCCCTGAGTGGAGAGCCTGATGCGAGGCTCAGTCCCAGGACCCCGAGATCATGACCTGGGCTGAAATCAAGAGTCAGACGCTTGACTGACTGAGCCACCCAGGTGTCCCCCAAATGTTGTCATTTTCAAATAAAGATGGCCAAATTCAGTCCAAAAATGATGGGACTTGCATAGAAAAATGTGAGAAGACAGGATTACACTGATGAGCCCATTTTCGCCAAGTGTTTCCTCACTATTTCCCAGATTGGGGGGGGGGGCAGATTCTAGTGGAGAAGACCTGCTCCTTCAATTCCAGATAGCAGTATTAACATTAATCTTTGCTAATACTTAGGTAGTATCTACAGTGTGAATGTTTTCTGTTATTTAATTACATTTACTCATTTAATCTTTACTGAGAACCAATGAGGCAGGCACTGTTTTCATTTTCATTTTATAGATGAAGAAACTGAGACTGAGAAGTCACCCAAGGTGTTGACAAACCATGGCAATTTGGCTCCAGAATCCACGTTCTTAACTGCCATGCAATTCCAATCTCACCGTGATTTCATCAACAGCAGGGTCAGGGGACTGCTGAGTCGGGTGGCCCAAAACACAATGCTTAGAACACCAAGGTCATAGTTTGAATCCTGCCAGGTCCTTCAAATGTCAGCCTAAGTGCCACTTCCACGGAGCATGTTCCCAACCTCCCATACCAGGATATGTACCCTTTGGTGACCTGCACTGTCATTGCTAAGTGATTGCTTGTGCAATTACTTTCTCCCCTCTCCTAAAATGCAATCTCCATTATCATGTCCCTCTCGGTCACCACTGTATTTCTAGTATCCTGCTGAGTGTACGACACGTAGTGTGGCTTCAATAAATACTTGCTTAAAGCAAGTACAAATGAATAAGAGTGTACACAGATGAGCAAAATGCTTGGGTTCAAGAACAGGGTTTGTCAAAACTCAACACTACTGACGTTTCCAGCCAGATTCTTTGTGGTGGGGGGCTGTTACAGATATAGTAGGATGATTAGCAGTATCCCTGCCCCTACCTGCTAGATGCTAGTAGCACCCCAAACCCAGTCATGACAACCCAAGCTGCACCCTAAAATGCACGATGGATTGAATGAGAGGATACAGAGATGAACACAATGCTGTCTCTTACTGTAGGGAAACAGACAAAAGAACATTTTCTAATGTTGAACTTCATTAATAACACTGGCTTATGATACAAGTGCATTTCTGCAGGGTAAGTTCTTTAGAAACAAACACCTTAAGGGAGTTCGGCTTAGTAACAACAGCTATCACTGGGAAGCACATATTATGAGCCGGTGCTGTGCTAAGTGTTCCACCCCATGATCTCACCTGCCTCTTACAACAACCCGTGGGTGACAGAAGCCCAGACAACATAGTGACTTGACCAAGGCGACATGACTGAGAGATCAGATTTTGAACCCTGGCAGGTCTAGCTGATGGCAAAGCCCTCACTCTGTGTCACCAACTTACAAGCACTCTTCAGCACCCTTGATGCCTCATGTTTGCAAACATTTCTCCAAATGCTTTTACACCCATTTATATGTGTGGGAAGTCATCTGGAAGACAAACACCTGTATCTCTGTGCCTAGAACAGTGCCTGGGACTTAGAAATACCCTTTGAGTGGATGAATGGTTAGAAAGCCTTCTCTCACTCCACAGTTATTAAAATCAAGTTTCACAATTTATTAAAGGGTGTGTCTATTTCTCACCTAATTTTTGTCCATTGCTAGACCAAACAGTTTAACCACGTCTTTAGGCAGCATGAGCTTCTGCTGGCTCATGCCTTCCACACTTGCCCTGTAACTCTTAAGCACTCATCAAGATATTTTTCCTGAGGAGAAACAGTCCCCTCCCTACTAAAGGGAATCCATAGTGAAATCCCCACCTCTCATATATGCATTCTTTAGTAGGTAGGGATCATTTCCCCCATTTTACCAATGGGAGAAAAAAACAGAACTGGTCCAGAACATCTCTTAAAGCTTAATAATACATGTTTTGCAGTAAACGCTTCTCTTGATTTCTTTTACGAACTATGGAAATGAGATATGAAGACTTGCCCTAGCAACACAGGCAGGATGATGCTTTCTGACTTCTTGTTTCCTTTTGGGTTATGGCTGAGGCTCTGAAATACTCTATCCCACTGACTGCTGCCTTGAGACAGTGGGTGTGAGCCAAGAAAATCTATTCAGCCATTTGTTACATCCAAAAATGGCATCCGTGAGATAGGAGGCCTCAAGCTGTAGGGCCCCAAATGCAGATTGGAACATTCTGGTGCTTCTATTTTCAGAGGTGTGGTAGGAAAAGTGGCACCCACGAGTTTTTGGATAGAAAATCTGCAAAAGAACAATCAAAATAGCTCTCGCTGGAGGTCCCCTCCCCCTATGCCTGACTCCAGCCTGGGCCGGGAAGGGACTTGAGTGAGCAAAGAAAACAGACGATGCCACTAGAAGAAAGAAACTTACCCTCTATGAGTGGCTTTTCTTTTTTTTTTTTATAAATTTATTTTTTTATTGGTGTTCAATTTGCCAACATATAGAATAACACCCAGTGCTCATCCCGTCAAGTGCCCACCTCAGTGCCCGTCACCCAGTCACCCCCACCCCCCGCCCACCTCCCCTTCCACCACCCCTAGTTCGTTTCCCAGAGTTAGGAGTCTTTCATGTTCTGTCTCCTTTTCTGATATTTCCCACTCATTTTTCTCCTTTTCCCTTTATTCCCTTTCACTATTTTTTATATTCCCCAAATGAATGAGACCATATTATAATGTTTGTCCTTCTCCGATTGACTTATTTCACTATGAGTGGCTTTGCAAGGCATGTTGTGTTCTTTGAGGGATGCATTCCTCCTGTGATTGCAGACAGAACATGCTCTCTAAAGAGATCTCTCTGACCTGAATACTTCTCGAAGAAAGTAAGCCATAAAAGAATACAATGACAGTGTCAACTTTCTGCTCCCGAGCACTAAAAACCTGCATTTGAATGCTATGTAAGGATAGTCTTGGGAACCAGCATAGAGTGGCTGAGTGTCCTTTGTAGGATGCAAGAATGTCTGACACCATAACAGCTTTTTAAATACTTGTTCCCTTCCTGGAAAACAGGGTCACTGGGGGGAAGAGGCTCTGGCTTGTTCACATAGAGCACTGAGAGGAGGGCGAGGGGAATAGGATGTGGTCATCAGGAAGAGAGGTAGGACACAGGGAGAGAAATCAGGTTTGTAAACCTGCCTGGGATCCTAGCTCATCTCTACTTCCTTTGCTGATCCTTTGATCTTTAAAACCAGAAGTCTGAGACTATTTTTGGGTGGGCTAGGGGGCTTGGAACCCTTAGGCAGGCAGATGAAACTTGTGGAAACCTTCTCAGAATAATTATTTTTAAAAATCCATAAAATACATTGCATTTCAAAGAAACTAATTCCTTGAAAAAACAGTTATCAAAATATTTAATAAAACGAATGTGTGAAATGGTAATAAATGGTCTTATTTATTAACACGTTAACAAAAAAAGATCCAGTGGTGGGTCTGAAGACTTCCTAATTTTGAAATAGTGATAAATGTAAATGACATTTTGGAATGTCTACAACACTTGTAATGGTAATTAGCTATGATTTCTATTGGTGACATAGTCATGGCTATGCTGTTACTGCTGTGGTGTATTCCTTCATTCATGATCGAAGGCCCTATCAAATCTTAGTTAGGAGTTAGTGGACATGAAGTCACATTTTATTTCTCCCCTCTCAGTTCACAGCCTTCCTGAATTCTATCAGCAGCTCAGACTAGACATCTTTGCTTTCACTGCAGCGACAGGGGCACCTGGTGGTTCAGTCGGTTAAGCATCTGCCTTCGACTCAGGTCATGGTCCAGTGTACTAAGATGGAGCCCAGCATCAGGTTCCCTGCTCAGTGGGGAGTCTACTTCTCCCTCTCTCTCTCCCCACTCATGCTTCCTCACTCATTTTTTCTCTCTCTCTCAAATAATAATAAAAAAAATACTGCAGTGATAAGGGGAACAATCCCTTAGAACTATTCTTCACCTACATTCATTCCCTCCATCATATCTTCTAGTCCTGCGGGTTTAAATTTCTTTATATGTTGATTATTCTCAATGTTCTACCTCTACACCTGGTTCTCTCCACAGAAATGCTTTCTTTAGCAGCTCTGCCTGGGTGCCCTGTTGGCATTTCAAATCAAGTATGTCCACATGGGCTCCCCATCTTCCCATTCACACCCATCCCACTGTAGTCTTACGCATCTTGGTCATGGGCCTCCCGTGCTACTGGTGGTCTGGGCCAAAGAACTTGGATCTCCCTGTCTCCTCTCTTTCTCTTTCCACATCCAACCAATCAGCAAGTCCTGTCAGCTTTGCTTTCAAAATATATCCCTACCACACCTTGTTTCTTGCCACCTCTTGTCTAACACCTGGGCTCCGGTCTCCCTCATCTCTCACCAGATTACTACAGTAGCTTCTTAGCCAGTCTGCTTTCTCCTCCCTTCCCTCCCTAAAGGTTGCTCTTGGCATGGCATCCAGGGTAGTCTTTTAAAACCAGGAGGGATGCAATCTGTATTACCCCTCTGTTCAAAACGCTCCAAAATCCTTTCCATTTTGCCAAGAATAAAATTCACATTTCAACCATGGACTACGATACTCACACATCTCCAATTCTCTCTCTGACAGCATCACTCAATCAGCTTCAGTAGCTTTTGTCCTCTGTTCTTCAAATTCACCAACTTAACAGCCTACCCCAGGGCCTTTCCCTGCTATTACGCTGCCGAAAGGCTCTTCCTGATACCCACATGATTCTTCACTTCCTTCAGGTTCTGTGAAGTCTCCACTAACTACCTGTTATGGACTGAATTGTGTACCCTCTAAAAATCCATAGGTCAAAGTACCCTCAGTAGCTTAGAATGTGGCTATATTTGGAGACAGGGTCTTTAAAGAGGCAACAAAGTTAAAATGAAGCTGTTAGGTAGGCTCTAAGCCAATCTGACTGTGTCCTTATAAGAACAGAAGACAAGGGGGATGCCTGGGTGGCTCAGTGGTTGAGCATCTGTCTTTAGCTCAGGGCATGATCCTGGGGTCCTGGAATTGAGTTTCTCATTGGGCTCCCCATAGGGAGCCTACTTCTCCCTTTGCCTATGTATCTGCCTCTCTCTGTCTCTCAAAAATAAATAAAACCTTAAAAAAAAAAAAAAGAAGAGGAGACAAGGACACAAAAAGAGACACTGGAATGCACAGGCACAGAGGGAAAACCATGTGCGGAGGCAGCTAGAGGGCCACCATCTGTAAGCCAAGCAGAGAGGCCACAGGAGAGACTAATCCTGCCAGCACATTGATCTTGGACTTTGAGCCTCCTGAGCTGTGAGGAAACACATTCCTGTTGTTTAAGCCATCCAGTCTGTAGGATTTTGTTTTCACAGCAAAATCACTAATACATGGATACACCATATCAAGTAATAATTCCACTGTTCATCGTAAGACCTCCCCTTCCCCTCCTTATCCTGCTTTACTTTCCTCTATCAGCACTCAATACCATAAAATATACCCATTGTAAAACAAGCAAATTGTTTTATTTGCTCATGGTCCACTTTCCTTACTGGAATATATATATGTAAGGACAGCACAGGCTCTGCCTAGATTGTAGACAGATTAGCACTTGGACTGGAGCTCTGCACTCAAAGTTGAATGAATGAGTGAATGAATGAATGAATGAAATGGTTTCTAATAAAACAGTTTGCATCCTTTATAAAGGTCTCAGAAACCACTGTTATTCTTAACATCAGGCCACCACTTTGGAATTAGATGGATCATCCCCCACTCATGCCTGAATCTGTATGAGCCATCTGGAAACCCTCCACTGAACCAGCCAAGGAGCCTGGCAGTAAAGTGGACCTCTGCTGGCTCTCTTCCCTTCACACCCAAGGCATGTTCTTTCTCACCCGGGCAGATAGGTAAGGAGCTCTTCCTAATTGCTAAGAATACTATTTCTCATTTTATTTGTGTGTGCTTTCAGGTTTACAGAGTTCTTTCCTAGGCATTAGATTTAATCCTCTCTCCTACTGCCTCAGAAAAAAAGAATTGTTTATTAACTCAATATTTGCATACAACTTTATTCATACTGGGAACATAGCAGTTCCAAATAGTTATGTGTTTATCTGCCTGTTCTGCGGGTCCGTGAATTTCTACAAGGAAAGAATGTTTGTATTCTCAGAGCTGAGCACAAACAGTAGATGCTGACCGGATGAATGTTTGTTGGTGTTATTATAATCCAATATTTATTAAGTTACTCCAATGTCCTTACACTACAGTGGGGATATTATCAGCAGCACCCCTCAATGTTGCTGTGTTAATATGAGTGAACGCTGAGCACATGTCTGGCGCATGTAAGCATTCAAAACAGGAAGCCCTGACTGAGCCTGGGTCAGATGAAACCACAACAACACAGATGCATGCTCAGGCCGGAGGCCGGTGTAGTCTGCACAAACCTCACTCCTGGAGATGCCAGAGAAGAAACTGAGAAGCATGATCTGGGGGAAAGAGACTTTGGAGAATTAAATGATCTCTTGCATTTCCTCTCAATCATACAATTTAATTATTGGGAAATGCCACATGCACTTTTCTGTTGGGACAGATGTGTGGGAAGAAAGGGAGGCAGGCTTAGGATTTTTTTTTTCCTTCGGGTTTATGAGTTTCATTGATTTTTCTAGAAGGAAAGGGCTTCTCTTTGACCCTGTTCCCCCTGCTTGGGACAAGAATTGTTGGCAGCTGCCCAGAGATGAATGATCCTGGCCCTGTGCCAAAGGGAGCCTAGGAGGCAGCGAGACAGGCAGGTGAAGGTAGAGGCAGTCCGGGGTGTCTGAAACTGTGTTGCCTGCTTCCGTAGCCCCACACCCAATCCATCCCAAGCCCCATCAATTTCATTTCCAAACCCCTCCCCAATATGCCGGTTCCTCTCAGCTCCTTTGCCATCCCCCTCAACTCAAGCTGCCATCTTTTCCTGAAACAGACTCTTAACTCGATGACCCTCAAGCTCCACTCATTTCCTCCCCGTATCTTCCCATCTGAGCTAACAGAGTGACCATCTTGAAACCTAAATTAGATCCTTGTCACCTCTATCTTCTCAAAACCCTTCAGTTGTTTCCCATTGCACTTGGACAAATAGCAAAATCCTTCACACATGCAAACAACCTAGATGCCTGTCCATGGATGGATGGCTGAAGAAAATGGGGTGGAGACATACAACAGAATCCTATCCATCTTAAAAAAGAAGAAAATTCTATCGTTTGCAATAATGTGAACAAACTTTGAGGACATGATGCTGAGTGAAATAAACTCCAGTCATGGGAAGACAAATACTGTATGATTCCACTTCCACTTGGACGAGCAGACTAAAGTAAACAAATTCACAGAATTTAGAAATGGAAGGATGGTTTCCAGGGACTGCAGGGAAAGAGAAACACAGAGCTGCTAATCAATGAGCTCCAAGTTTCATTTAAGCAAAACCAGTAAGCTCTAGAGATCTGTCGTGCAACATTGTACTTACCATCAACCACTCAATGCTGAGGATAGGCCTTATGCTCAGTGTTCTTACCCAACAGAGCAAGTTTTTTCAAAAAAGAATTAAGCCAAGTATCACCACTAATCATTATTTTAAAACTGAAATTTGATGAAAGACCAACATTGTGTGCCTCAGTTCACGTGGGAAACAGGCACTTACTAATTGATTCCAGTAACTAGATAGGCTGAATGTACATTATTCATAAATGCTGCAAAGGTATTATTGATTTGATAAACTGATAATCAATGTTTTCTGTATATTGGGATTATGTGACTAACTTTGAAATGGACACAATGAGAGCACCTGGGTTGCTCAGTCGGTTAAGCGTCTGACCCTTGGTTTCATGATCTCTTGGTTGTGAGACAGAGCCCCACCTCAGCCTCTATGCTCAGCATGGAGCCTGCTTAAGATTCTCTCTCTCTCTCTCCCTCTTCCTCTGCCCCTCCCCCTAGCTGCATGCATGCTTGCTCTCTCTCTCAAAAAATAAATAAAATAAAATGTACACAATGTGTAGTACAATTGAATGGTTTTAACATGGAAAAATAAGCATTTTTATATTAAAAAAAAACACAAATCTTTTCCATGGTCTTCCAAATCCTCTATGGTCTGGCCTCTGCTTACCTCATCTCCCACCTCTCATCCCCTTCTCTCTGTGCTATGACCACAATATTTCTTCCAGCAATTTGAAAAAAATCCATAATCTCGTCCCATTTTGTGGCTGTGAAAGCTTCAACATAGAGTGACTTCCTCAAAGGGTCCCAATCTGACCCCTCTCCCACTGTCTAAATTAGATTCTCATGTCACACTCCTCACAGCACCTTCAAATTCCCCCTGGCAGCATTTCCCACACCTTCAAAGCTCAGGTGTGTCTTTGATTCTTTGTTTTTCTGAGCCTCTCCAGCTGGGGTTCGTAGACCATGAGGGTAGACTATCCTGTCTTGTTCACCCCTTTATCTCCTGTGCCTACAAGGCTGAATTTACTCCATGAATATTTGTGGAGTTCTTAGGAGGTGCTAGATCCTCTGCTAGGTGCTGGGGACAAAGAAGGAATATGATGTAGTATCTGACCACAAGATAGCAGGACAGACAGATCTGTACTGAAACATACACAGCCATAATTGGAAGGGATAAGATCCGGTGCCTTCTGGTACACAGAATGTTTGAGGAAGGAAGGAGGAAGAAGGAACTCTGAAATACATATGAAAATAGCACTATATATGTGAAAGGAGAAGGAAACAATGAGATTTGCCTAGAAGACTGGGATGGATTCTTAAAGGAGGTGGTGATTGATCTTGGCCCTAAAGGATCCTAAAGAATGAACAGGTGTTTGTCAGATGCACAAACCTGTGGAAGATGGGCTGGATGGAGGGTAAGGGACTGGTTTAAAGGGTGTAGCAAAAGTTCAGAGGAAAGATGAGCAGGTCTGAACTGGGCAGCAGCAGAGAGGTTGATGAGAAAGAGATGCTTTCTAGAGACATTACAGAGGAGTTGAATTTGAGGAAGTTGAATTTGAGGCTATTAGGTAGGATGATGTTTAGCTAAATATAAGTAATAGAATTCTAATCAACAATAGCCAAAATAATACAGACATCGCTTATTTCACTAACAAGAAGATGGGGGCAGAACAAAGTTTGGTTCATCAATTCACTTATGTCATTAAAGATCCACATCCATTCCAGTATGGACTCCAGTCTTTAACATACTTTTTTATGCTTCTGTGTGTTGTCTCATGGTTTCCAGGTGGCAGCCATAGCTTCAGGCATCATGGTTGCATTCAAGAGAGTGGGGAGGAGATGAAGATAGGAGAGTCAGGCCATTGAGTGAAGATCACTTTCCTTTTTACTTCTTTGATTATAGGGGAAATATTTTTCAGACCTTCCCAGCAGAATGTGTCATTGGCCAGGATGGGCCATATGGCTGGCCACTCCTAGCTGCAAAGTGAGCTGGGAAGCCAGATATCCTGCAAAGCAAAACAGAGGTGCCTGAATGGCTTAGACCAGTCATGATTCATGCTCTGGAGCTTCCATGTAGTCTCCCTGAAACACAATCAAGACCAGCTGCTAACAGTGTCTGCCATAGGGTGGGAGGTGGGCTTTGGTTTTATTCAGTCTCCTCCTGGATCAGAAAAATGGCAGGCAGCTCCCTCTTGGCTTCAGTGCTGTGGAAACCATTGCTTGTTCTAGCTGAGCCTGCTGTTCTTTACTCATACATTCCCAAAAAGATGATTATGCAGAACAGCGAGAGCTTTCTTGTTTCTCGAATATTCTCGAGAAATAAGACTGCATTAATAATTTGTTTTCTTGGTATGGGCCATTCGGTTGCAAAACGATATTCCAGTCATAGCACGATACTTCCTTTCCTCATTTACATTCACCGTTGGTATAATTATGCTTTTCAGTCAGAATACTTATTAATTTTATAGACCTACCTGAAAATTAAATTGGATAAATTCCTTTTGCCTGGTACCTTGAAATATGTGTTTTTCCAAGCTGCTGCTGGAGCCCACTTTGGCCCTGTGCAATTTTGTTCCTCTTTAAGTTCATTTGCAAATAACACTGTGTTGGTTTAAAGGGTATTCATCATTTCTGAGTAGGAGAAACATCGCAAAATGCAGTCCAATTCAAAACAAAGTAGGAGGACAATGGAGAAAATTGTCAAATATTTTATTTTCTCATGGGGTGGAGGGAAACCATTGAGTGAGGCATAAAATTTCTCTTTGGGTTCAATGAATCTGACTTGTTGGTGGGGAGAACTCTATGTTGTACCAAAAAGAGTCAGTAAGCCAAAAAGTGTAAAAAAGCATATGAGCTGGGGCTTCCCTACTGACCAGGGCAAAGGGGGCAAAATATGAGGAAGCAGGTGGCGTGTCTGTTCATGAACCATTTACCAAACTTACTGTCTCAGGCACCCTGGTGCTAGAAATACAATTAAGACATATTACCTACTTTTCATAGGGTAGATGGATTATTAGACAATGATAACAGACCATGGTAAATGTTATGACAGACAAAAAGCAAGGGGCATAGTGAGAGGCCAGAGCAGAGCCACACACCCTACACCAAGGGCAGAAAACAGAGCTTTGCTCTGTGTGCTGTACCCCAATGCCCAGGCCAGAGCCTGGCATATAGAGGTTCAAAAGTCAGCTGTTGAGGCGAATTGGATTTAAATGAATGGTACTTCATGCTGTGTAATAATCAAGGTAATATGAGCTCTTTTAACAAATAAACACCTAAATCTCAGTGACTATAACACAACAGAAATGTGTGTGTGTGTGTGTTTGTGTTATCTCCAGCTTGCCAACTGCAGATCTTAGGACTTCTCAGCTTCCATAACTACATGAGCTAATTCCTTACACTCTCTCCCTCTCTCTCTCTCTCTCTCTCTCTATATATATATATATATATATGTATATATGTATATATACATATACATATGTATATATATTCCAATATTTTGTTAGTTTTGTATATATATACATATATATGTATATGTATATATATTATATATGTATATGTATGTATATATGTATATACATATATATGTATATTTATATATGTATATATATTACATATATATGTATATGTGTATATATATATATTCCAATATTTTGTTAGTTTTGTTTCTCTGAAGAACCTTGACTAATAAAATAAGCAATAGGGATGAACCGAATAAGTGAATTGACTTCAGTTAGTGACTCACCATAAAAGGACAGGGTTATCCTGCTCACACACACATAAAATGCTACATTTGAGAGAGGAAAACAAAAGTCAGCAATAGAAACTTTCATACAAAGACCAAAGTAGAAGGTAACTGGCCCCATAACTCGCTTTTCACCCAAGCCCTGAAAACCTCAAAGACAGTGTTCAAATCTACAAAGTTGGGAGTTATGAAGGATGGGTCAGTTCTTGACATCTAATGCACAGTGTGGTGACTACAGTTAACAATACTGTACTGTACACTTGACATTGCTGGTAGACTATATCTTAATTGTACACACACACACACACACACACCCCAAACCAAAATAAAACTATGTGAGCAATGCATGATATGTTAGCATGACTGTAGGGACTTTTTCACAACGTAGAACAAATCATCCCATGAGACATTAAATAAATACAATTTTTATTTGCTGATTATATGTTGAGAAATCTGGAAAAAGAAATACTTTAAAAAAGAATATCAAAGGCACCAATACCCAAGGTTCTAATCCTGGCCAGACCTCTAAGTAGCTGAGTTGTCCTGTTCAAGTCCAAAATACTGCCAGACCTCAATTTTCTCAGGGTAAAATTAGGAGATTGAATCACATGGTCTGGCCATACTTCCAGAGCTCTGCAAATCTGTGACTCTTAAGGATTTTGTGAATGTTCCCCAAGTTTCCTGAAGCTGAGTGGTTGGGTCCCGGCTATGGGAGAAAGGAAATCAGGTGAATTCTTTGTTGTGGTACTTGAGACACTCTGTGAATTTTGTCTGAATTCCCAGCCTGGCTCCCCTGACATTGGGCAATTCACATAACCTCCCTGTGACTCAGTGTCCCTTAGCCATAGAATAATAGCACCAGTCAGATATGAGTAGCGTCTACTTCTTAGAGTGGGTTGTAACAATTAAGTGAGATAACATTCAGAAAGTGCCTACAACAGTGCCTGGCACATAGGAAAGGGACTAATACATGTAGGCTATTACTGTTGCTATCATTACTATCACAATTATTTTGTTGTTGTTTAGAAATCTTCATAGCTATTTCTTGGCTTTTTAGTCCATTTTGGGGGTCTTTTTCCCCCAACTACTTTATACATTCCCTAAATGGGGGAAGGGTGTTATGCATAGTAGATGATGGGGAGTAGAATAAAATATAAGAGTAGTTTTCTAGATACTTTGGAAATATTAGCCACAAGGGAATGGGGGCATAGCCAAAATATGGAATAAAAAATACAAGGGCACTATTTTTACAACATTCTCAAAATGTCAAAGTTTATCGTGATGGAGAAACCAGTGGTTGCAGGGGAACAGGATTGAGGGTGGGACTATAAAGTGGTAGCATGAGGGCATTTCTTTGTGGGGGTGGAACAGTCTGTACCCTGACTGGGGTGGTTACATGAGTCTGTTCCTCTGATGGAATTCCATAGATCTACACACACATACACACACACACACACACACACACACACACACACAATTGAATGCATGTAAAAATGGGCAAAATTTCAACTAAGGTCTGTATAGTATTATAGCAGACTTAGTTTCCTGGTTTTGCTATGGTTCTATAATATGTTACCATTGAAGGAAGTTGGGGGGGGGTACATAAGAACCCTCTTTACCATTTTATAACTTCTTGTGAGTTCAAGAATTATTTTAAATTAAAAAGTTTTTAAAAATTACAATAGCAGCAGGAAATAAGACCTATCCACCTAGTAGGTAATTACAAGATACAATAGAAAGCAAATTCCCGAATCATCCAGTAGCTTCGATCACAGAATCAGAATAGGATAGGCTGTACCTGAAAGAGAAGCAACCACCTTAGGTTACCAGCAAGGAGCAACCAACTTTGCAGGTGCCAAAGTGACCCTGGATGCCAAAGCGGCCTGGTATTGTCAGAAAAGAGGGAGAGCTGAGTGTAAGCAGCTCTGTGCAACTGGCCTTGGGGTGGAGCATGTGGTCACACCAGAGGCACATCTGGGCGGGATTAGAAGAGGAAACAGGGAGGGGAGGTGTCTGAGTTTATGTTAGCAGGTAAGTCAGGGTGGCTGCCAGAGAACACCAGACACTGCAGGACTCTCCCCCTAACCCCACCACCAGGCTGTATGCATCTTCAGTGCTTGAGGTGACCCCCTACCCTATAGGCTGGGGTCTTTGAAGGGCTCGTCTTTGGTAGGACACTGAAGGACAAACCTCTGTGGAGGTGGAGACAAGGGTGAGGATGAGGACAGTATAGGCAGCAAACACAGAAACAGTACATCTGTGCCTGGCATAGTTCTGAGCATCTTGCATAGGCTGACTCCCTTGTGACCCAGCCTATGAGGGAGGCATGATAATAATTACCCACTTTACGAGGAAGGCAACTGAGACTCAGAGAGGTGAAACAGATGAAATAGATGGTCCAAGGTCACATGGTTTATAGGCGAGACTGTTGTTGAGTTTTACTCTCCTTAGGTTCAAACTTCTTTTCTTCCTTGCTGCATATGAGTGCTAGGGAGTAAGGGGGATCACCATGATGCCAAACCTATGTAGAAACCTTAATGGCTGTCTCTCTGCTTTTTGGTCTTTTTTTTTTTTTTTTTTGTCCTGCTTCCCCCAACAATTTTGTACATTCCTTAAAAGAGAGGAGGGCGTCATGGCATGTGGCAGAGAGTAAAATATAGGAAAATATGATATAATGTAACAATTTAATATAATACAATTATATTACTTTATATGTTAATATTAGATCATAATGTAAAAGTAGGGTTAAGAATAGTTTGAAAATAAGTGGGCATAAATGGGAAAACAGGCATAACCACAAACTAGAGTCAAAAACACAAGGATACCATTTATGTAATAGTCTAAAAATGTCAGACTTGGAGCATGGATGGATCAGTGGCTGCCAGGGACATGGGCTAAGGGGAGTGAGCATATGTGAGTTCACAGTATCACCCCAGGGTTAATTTTCCCGGAGAAGGAGATCTCACCACTAACTTTGTCACCCAAGGGCCCCTAAACTGTGTTGGATGCCCAGGCCATATCCCCTACACACTGGTTAAAAATGAAAAAAAAAAAAAAAAAAAAGGAAAACAAATGCAACTTTAAGTCCACCTACAAAAAAGTTACTAAAAAAACAATACTGACTTTACAAAAATGAAAAAAATAATAGCAAGCCAGCCTCTTTGCAGAAGTTCATAAAAATTCCAATGTGCATCAAGACCAAGAGGATTTTCATTTTATAAATGAGACATTCAGAGGCAGACAGGGCCCCTAAAGCTCGCACACACCGCGACGCGGCACTGTGGCGGAGGGAAGGAAAACTGTCTGCTGGATCACGGTGCATTTCTAATTGAAGAGTTTGAGAATGCAAATGAAAATGAATCAGCGCCAACAGGGATGCCTAAAAGACATAAGTGAGAATTACAGCAATTAAGAATGTTGTCTCAAAGGAAATTAGACTGGTCCATTAATTACAATGCCTTAAAGGGAAAGAGATCCCAATGAAATGCAATAAATTAAAATATCAAAAAGGAAATTAGTAAGAAGAGAAGGTGGAAGTGCCAACATGAAGCTAATCTCAGAGGTGGTGATGAGGACAGAGAAGGGAGAAAAAAATACTAGGAATAAATATGGACAATGCAAAGCAGGTCCACCTAAGATCAGTCCTCCTCCTACTCCTTGCTGCCTCCTTCCCTTCTTCCTTTCATCCTTCTCTACTTCCTTCCTCCCTCCCTCCCTCTCCCCTCCATACCTCCACCATGCTTCCCCCTCTACAACCTCTTTCCCTCTCTCCCTGCCATCTTTCTCTTCCTTACTCCCTTTGCTCTCTCCTTCCTGCATTCCCTTTCTCATTCCCATGTGTCTTCAAAGTGCTAATTCCAAAAGGGCAGTGACAAACTAGGAGCCACCATCACTCCTCCCGTGGAGGAGGAACATGCACTTTAGGATGCCTTCACAGGCCTGCTGCTTTGCCCTTCAGATCAGCCGCCATGCTCATTAAGGTGAGTTATTCACCAGGTTGTCCCAGATGATGATGTTCCTAACCCAGTGACACTCTAATGTCCCCTTGCTTTAAGTTCTCAAAAATTATTTGTATTTCCTTGTCTCTTTAACTTGGTAATGAAAAGCTTGAGCTTCTGTCTTTGGTACTGATGCTAATTGATATTGCTGTTTTTGATATTGATCCAGACCCTCTGGGCATGGCGTCCCCTCTTATGCTGGGTGTTTCCAGTCTAGCTCCCCACTGTGCCCATCACGTTATTTTCCTCTCCAATGGCCAGAAACCTCCCTTTGCCTTGGGGGGCAATTATGAGTCCTAGTAATTTTCAAATTCCTCAATCCCTGCCTAGGTCCCTGTAAAACATTCTCAGGTCTCCCTGTGATAGGGACAGTTGCTTTCTTGAATGAAAGTCATTCAAACTTTTGTTCTAAACTCTAATGGGGCATCTGTTTATGCTTTTTTTTTTCTAAACACTTATCACCCCCTCATGATTTATCTCACGTGTCCCTAAAAAATTGCATTATTTTTAATTTAAATACTTGCCTCATTGGAAGCAATAATCCCTGAAATCAGGGCCTTGCTATATATAGTTTTATGTATTTTTCTTATAAATATTAATACATGTGCACAACAACACAAATTACAATGTCCATCCAGGTGCCTCTTAAATGGGCTTACCTCTCTTCTGTAGCAGCACTTCCTGTTCGGGAAACATTCTAGAGTGAGAAATCATGGATTTTGGATTAATTACAATCTGATTCGGCTTCACTGCTTGCTGTGGGAACTGGGGCAAATGTATTAAACCCAGGGTCTTGGTTTTTCCATCTGTGTGTTGGCTGCAACTGTGTCTTTCTAAGGCTTGCTTTGAGGACCTGATGCATGCATTAGGACACATGCTTATTTCCTCTTTCCCTGATGGCCACTCTCATTCCCCTGCCACCCAGTGTGTTCAACTCCTTGAGAGCCTTGGATAAATTTTAACACATTTTTAATTAGGATTACTGATCAGATGTCTCTCCCCATACATGTTTATTTAAATGTTGGTATAAAAAAGGTGAGGACATCTGACTTTCTTTCAAAGTGGAACATAAGTTCCTTGATAAATGGACAATATTTCATAATTTCTTAGCATCACCATGATGCTTGTCTGGTGCCAAGCATATGGTGGTGTTCTATCAGTACCTGCTGACCTGCTGTTGATTGATCTCTCATCCTGGCCAGAGCTCTGAGCATTGCCAAGGTGGGGCTCTGCTGGAGGTGTGGCATTAAGGCCGGTCAGCTCACATGTTCCTCAGAACAGTTCTGGCTTTAAAACAGGGCCATAAGCAGGTCCTCAGCTCTCTCTCAGGCTTGCCAATGCTTCTACCATTTCCCATCTGTGTTTCTATTTTTCCTGCGAGAGTAGCTTTATTGATCTCATTAATTCTCTTTTCCATCTTTGGCATGGCAAGGTGATATTATCCACACTTTAATGCCTCCTGTGTTTTGCAAATTATAGGATTATTATGGATAAAATGACAAGAAACACTGTTTTCACCAAATCACAGCCAAAGCCATGAACCGTCCTTCATTTAAATGGTAGGGGGTAATCTGTCCTGGGGGTCTGCTCGCCCAGGCCTGAGGGCTACAAACACAGATGTAGAATTTCCTCTCAGCTGAGATATTTCCATGTGAAGGAAAGCAGAGATTCCTTCACTTGAATGTTTTTTTATTTTTGAATTCCTGGAGGCAGTTACAGATTTCCTAATAAGGGGATTTTTTTTTCTTTTGCAGCAATTACATATGACTATTTTTTCTTCTTTTGATTGAAAATTAGTTTGAGGAAGTCTTAAAAGGAATTATCTGAAGATGCTGGAATGCAAGATTTAGAGTTCAATAAGTACTTTGTGTATGTATATATATATACACACAAGACAAGAAAAAGTCTCTCTTATGCAGTTCTTTTAGTTCGATAACTAATTAAAATCACAACCACCACCAATAGAAAAGTTTCTTCTGATCTTATCTGATACTTAGAACTCTTTACAAGAGAAGAATAAAGAAAAGGAAAATAAGTGGCTTCTCCACAGACTATGAGTCTCCCAGAACAGGGATTTCTGTATTTATAAGGGTGTTCTAAGAACTTACAGTGTCTAGAACAGAGAGAGCACCTAATAAATGTTAACTATAGAACAACATGAATAAACATTTTTGTCCTTCAACATTTTTTTCTTCAAGGATAATAATGTACACACACAACACACATCATAAGGGTACAATCCAACAAATTTTTACAAACTTAAATTCAATGGCATTGCTAGGACCCAGATCAAGAAAGAGTATACTATACTATAACCCCAGAATTCTCCCTCACAGCCTTCTCCAACTGTTACCCCCCAAATATAACCACCATGTTGACTAATTTCTTTGCCTTCTTTGAACTTCATGTAAGTGAGATCACAGAGCCTAACTTTTTTTGTGACTGCCTTCTTTTGTTCAACGTTATGGTTCTGAAATTCATTTAATTTGACATGTAGCTGCAAGATGTTTGTTCTAATTGTTATATGGTATTCTGCTATAGGTGCTGTGGACTTTGTGTTTGTGGGGTCACCCCTCACCGTCATAAATTGAAGCTCTAATCCCTAGTGTGACAGCACTTGGGAGGTGGGGTTTGGGGTTAGATTAGGTAATGAGGGTGGGGTCTTCATAATGGGATTAATGTTTTATAGGCAGAGGAAGAGACAAGGTGTCTGTCTCTGTCTCTGTCTCTCCTCATCCATATACCAGGAAAAACCATGTGAAGCCATAAGAAGACAGCCATCTGCAAACCAGGCAGAGCCCTCACCAGATACCAAATCTACTAACAGCTTGATCTTGGGCTTCTCAGCCTCCAGAATTGTGAGAAATATATATATATATATATTTTAAAAATCACCCAAATTATGTATTTTGCGATAGCTGCCCAAACTGACTGAGACGATGTATATCCCAACTGATTCATCTATCATACTGTTTTTTTTTAAAGATTTTTATTTATTTATTCAGAGAGAGAAAGAGAGGCAGAGACACAGGCAGAGGGAGAAGCAGGCTCCATGCAGGGAGCCCGATGTGGGACTCAATCCTGGGTCTCCAAGGATCACACCTGGGGCTGCAAGCAGCACTAAACCGCTGTGCCACCGGGGCTGCCCTCTATCATACTGTTGATGGGCATTTGACGGCTTCCAGTTTAGAGTTAGCATGAAGTATAGTGCTTTGTATCTTCTCATATGAGTGTTTTTCTGTTGCCGGAATGGAAATGCTGGGTCATAAGGTATGTGTGTTTTTAGCCCTGGTAGAAACTGGTGAGTTTTTTTTCTAAAGTGTTTGTACTAATCAACACTCCCAGCAATAATGTTTGTGAGTTCCAGTTGCTCCATATCCTTGCCAATGCTTGATATTAAGCTTTTTCATTCTAGTCACACTGGTGGATGTATGGTAGGATCTCACTGTATATGTATGTATGTGTGTAGGTGTGTCTGTATTCCTTTTTATTTTTGGAATAATGAAAGATTCACATGCAGGTGTAAGAAAGACACAAAGAGATCCCATATGCCCTTTACTCAGTTTTCTACAATTATAATATCTTGCATAACTATAGGACAATAACACAACCAGGAAATTGACATTGATACAACTAATCACCCTTTGTCAGATTTCATTAGTTTTATGTCCACTCATTTGTGGGTGTGCGTTGTCTAGTTTTCTGTAATCTTCCCACATGAATAGACCAGAGGACACCACCAGTCAGGACAGTCTTATCTTAAGAACCCCTCCCTACCCCCTGCCGCTACCCTTTATACCCACTGCTCCCTTCCTCCCTCCCTGCACTCTCCTCTCTGCATCCACAAATCTGGGCTCCATCGCTAGAGTTTTCACTCAAGAGAGTTCTAGATATGGAATCATATAGCACGTAATTTTTTTGACTCAGTATAATTCTCTTGAGATTCATCCCAAGTTGTTGCATGTAACAAAGCCATCCGTTTAAACTGTCAGGTAGCATTCCATGAATGAGCTTGAGAAGCGAATAAGCACCCATTCCCAAGCCATCGTTTATAGTGGTTTAATTGATTTCTTTCCTACTCAAGGGATGATAAAATAGATTTTCACATGTTCTTTCATTTGTTTATTAATTCAACCAACATTTATTAAGTACCAGCTGCATGCCAAGCATTGCGCTGGATCCCGGGCACACAAGAGACATAACAAAGCTCTGTCTTGTAGGAATGTTCCTAGAATCTATGTTTGGAGACAGACTTATAAGTCTAATAAGACAAGACAGCATGTGTTATATATACATTTCAGTCAGGAATAAAGAAGAAAATGTCTGATCTTATAATGATGGGGGATGGAAGATGAGTCCAAGAGATACTCAGTGGGGACAGATGTATAAGCCAAGTCTTGGAAGGTGAATGGTTTGCCTGATGGCTGTGAATGAGAAGGGAAGTAGGCAAAGAGTGCTTTCAGAGCAGAAAGAACAGCTTGGGTATAAAATGGACGTGAGACAGGCTATATTCCATGCAGAACTCAGTAGACCATGGCTAGCTAAGTGGGTGGGGCAGTTAAAGAGATGGAGTTGGAAAATATCACCATCTTCAGGAGGACATGCTATTACTGCAAACACTGTCACAAGCTGCTACCCAGATGCCATCAGCAGAATCCTACTAAAATACTCCAAGTCTCATGGACTCCAGCCACCCTGACTTTGCAGTTACCCAAGGATCCCTGCATTAGACATGGCCAAGAGCCATTACTCACATCACACACATTTTACACCTGTCTCAGGGGTGTTTACCTTTCAGTTGTGCTTAATGACATGGAGCATACACACACACACAAGTCCATCCACATACTCTGATGTTAAACATAAGCTTCTTTCTTGCACTTTGGTCTGAAGTGGGAATGAGGAGAATTACCTAAGTAATAATAATATCAGTATGCATGTCTGCTCTGTGTCTTCCATATAGCCCCTCCTCACCATAGCCTCAAGTCTAAGATAGACACTACTATCACACCCAATTTTTAGACAAGGAATCTGAGGCAAAATGAGATTAAATGACTTGCCCAAAGTTATAGAGATTATAAGCAGCAGGTGCAGGTTTTAATTGCATGATGAATCTCCAGAGTCCATGCACTAGGGATTGGCAGACTCATGGACAGGAGGAGCGTGGGAGCTAAGAACCAAGAGCTCTCTAGGACACTGGGTTTGAGGTAGAGGCAATCCACATGACAGGAGGTCCAGAGTTCATGTTCCTACTGCATCAAGGCAAGCTCAGTCCTCCTTTTAAGAGGTTAAAAGGGTGAAATCAGGGTTCCCATCAGTCTCCTTGGCATCTAGACCAACACACTCAAACTAAGCCTTATCTTATCATGGCAGTTTTCAGTCCACAAACATTTCCTAATTTAATCATATAAAGAGAATTCCATTACTTGGTATACAAAGGTGAGGCAAAACCATACCCAAAGGGCATTCTCTCTGGTGATGGTGCTCCCTTCCATTTCTGGAAATTGGCACATGAGCACATACTGTTCTCCGTATCTGGATTGTTCTACCTTCTTCTCCTTGTCCTCAACTGGTTTATATGCTGGCTTCTTGTAGTTTTCCCTCTGAGTTCTTTTGCAATTTATCATTACATATTTATGTGATAATTCCCCTAGTAAACATCTTCTCTACTAAAAATTAAGAGTAATAGAATGAGACAATGTTTATTTTTGATTAGCTTTTTATATCCATGGTGCAATGCCTAGCACGTAGTAGGTACTTAGTAAATGCTTACTGAGTAGATGAATGAATGAGCATATGGACAAATAAAAAATTGAGGGAATGAACGAATGAATGAATGAGTCATCAAAGCTTCATCAAAAAATATTTGGTGTCCTATAATGACATTAATTGCCTGTAATATCTTGGCTGCTGTTGACGTTACAGGGTTCTGGTGCCACCCAAGGCACAATCTTTCCAATGAATTCATGAGGTTCCCTGGTTTCTGCAAGCCCAGTCAAGCCTGACCCAGCTTGCAAGCTGGCAAGTCTGTATTTCAGTTCCTTGGTTTGATTTCCATCATCATCCACTGCAAAAGGGAGTTGTTGATTTTCTTTAATTAAGGCTGGAAGGATGGCTTCCTGAGTGGGTAATATATTTCCAGAGCTCAGCATTTCATCTGCATGGCCTACATTTCACTCAGAAATGGGGCAGATTCATTAAAAGAATGGCCAGACGGCTTCCTCTTTGGTTGCTTGTTTGCCTACATTTAATGAATGAATAAATAAACATGCCGATTCATTACCAACTTTTGAGTGGAAATAATTGCTGGGCTCCCTCGTTTGCTTGGAATAATGTTCTTTGCATTTGGAGCGCCTTCTGCCTCGGTCACTGCAGTGTTTCCCAGTCAATGGGCCAGAGGCATCCTCCAGGGGATGATATTCACCTCTGGATCACCTTGGAGAGAAGCAATCATTCTTCTGGTCCTCCAGGGTCTCATTCAGTGCGCTGAGAATGCTCATTTGTGGAAGGAGACCCTGGGACCCGAAGAAGTAAATGAGACGGATAGGCCCATTAATTCTCTGAGTACACTCTGGGGGCACCTGGGGCATTATAGTGTAATTACTACTAAGAAAGTCTAAATTCCTATGCACTTTGCCAAAAAGCATTTTACAGACAGGGAAGTACTCAGTTTTGGCCCATCTGTGAATGCTTGCCTAACTCTGGCTGTAGGAAGCCTAGAGGGCCCATCATGGTGGCTCTTGGTTGATAAAAGGAACAAGCGATCCTTGAGACTTTCTCACTCATCGCTCAATCATTAACAATCATTTGCCACGTGCCTCTGCTGGCCATGAATTGAAGATTACTGAGTCCCTCATCTCTACCCTGGATCAGCGCAATTAATGCCCAAATGGTCTCCCAGCCTCTTTCATTACCTTTGCCACTTGTATTCACTCCATGATTGCACAGTGCTCTTTTGAAAACACAAATGTCATGACAACACGCCCGTGCCAAGAATCTAACGGTTTCCCATTGAGTACAGGATTTAGTACAAAGTCTTTGCATGACCCACAGGGCCTTTCATAGGTAATCTGTCCCTGGGCTACTTCTTCAGCTTCATTTCTGCCTACCTCTTGCACTTAATCATCTGCCTGCCACATGGAACTACATGCAGTTCCCTGAATATATTATATATTTCCCATCTCTGTGTCTCTGACTACACCTTTTTCTCCACCCCTTCTCTGTGACCACTGTATATTCTTTGAGATGCTAGATCACAGAATACCAATTTATATCCCTGGAGAGGTCAGTCAGGGTATATACCTTTATGATGGAGACTATGAATAATGTAATAGGGAGTGGTGGGGCTTGGAACAAACTGGAATGCATGCCCTCTCTAAAAATGAGCACCCAGCATTCAGTCACATCTCATTGTTGCCATAGGGGATGTAAACCTGGTATTTTCAGATCCACTATTTTTATTTTATTTTTTACTTTTTAAAAAAGACTTTATTTATTTATTTGAAAGAAAGAGAGAGCAAGCACACGTAGTGGGAGCAGCAGAAGGAGAGGGAGAAGCAGGCTCCCCACCGAGGAGGGGGTCTGATGTGAGGCTCGACCCCAGGACCTTGGGATCTGGGCTGAAGGTAAATGCTTAACCAAAAGAGCCACCCAGGCACCCCTCAGATCCACTATTTTTAAAGAGAAGTTGGAAATCTGGATTTTTATTTGAAATCTTCCAATTTTTAAATGTGGTAAACATAATCATTTTATTTAATTTTTAAAATGGTGAGGCCAACCAAAGTGGGTCTGGGCTCTTAGGGCAGTTCACAGCTGCTAATTCTTGACTCCTACCTAAAAGGGATTCTTCTTGGTCTTGAAAAGGTTAATAATAACATGGCACTTCCTCAGTGAAGTCAATCCTCCTTTGTGTGTGCATTATAGCCTATAATGCACTATAGCCTATAGCTCAACTGAGAGTTTCAGGGACCAATATTTGTGTCTCTGTAAGTTAGCAGAGAACATGGCATATAGTGAATGCTCAGTAAGTGTGGGGTGAATAAACACACACACAAGCAGTTGAAGGGACAAGTGAATAAAGATGGATTTTTTTTCCATCTGTAAGCTTATAAATCATACTTAGTTCAGCAAGAATGAATGATGTTGTCATAGCTTTCTTAATGGTCAGGAAGAGAAGAGTTTTATTGGTCCAGCCTTCAACCCTGAACATAAGAGGAGTTGGCACTCACCTGTGAAAAGCATTTTGTGAGAAGACAAATATTTACCACCCCACTGGATCTGAAATTCCCACCAGTAGTACCTTCACATCACTAAAGATAATTGGAAGCATCCTTGGAGGAACCAGCTCTTTCCTGGAAGGAAATGTAAGGAGTATTGTTTCTTCTGCAAAGCTAATCTAAGAATATCCTGGGTTCTTTTCCCATTTATGATATCAACCTGCTGTGTGCTCTTAGACAACTCACTTCCCTTCCTCGGAAGTGTCCATCATCCTTGACATTTGATGTGACATGAAATTAGGCGTAACTGCTATCTTTGACAAGGTCAGAAACTCAAGTGGACATGGCCTGGGTATGGAATTTGGCAAAGTGGAACCTCCTGCTCATCTGAAGAGGACAGTCACTGGGCCACACCAGCAGACTATTGCCAGGGGATGGTATGAGCCCAGAGTTCACTGATCATCTGATTTCTTAAAGAGAAGACAGAAATCCATGATTTTACATATAGCATACCAATTGTTTAGATGTTGGCAACTACATCAACGAACCCAAAAGAAATCCAGGAAATCAAAGAACCCAAACACTGTTGGCAAAACATTTATGTTGACTATCCTGGATCCAACTCTGAAACAGCCCCTTCAAGGAGGGGAGTGAAAACTGATTGGCTAATGTTGCATTGCATGTCCACCTCTCTTATAAGATGACTTCTTAAGTCAACATCAGAAAAAAAAATTAGACAAAAGCTACTCTAAGGCACAAACTGAAAAGATAAGCATCACCTTGTCTCTCCACTGTTTCTTTTTTTTCCCCTAGTGCCAAGCATTGTTTAGCTTGAAATTGTTTGATTTGAAAAAACCCATATACCTATTATAAGCAGGTCTCTCCTTACCCATAAAAGATTTCTGCAGCCTGTTCTCAAGAAGGAGACAGCTCTTAATGATCCATGTATTCCCACCTCCAGGTCTTGCCATCCACAGAACACTTCTGCACAAGGAGACCCTGGTTCATTTCTCAGTAATTCTGACTTCTCAGGGACTGGCTTTTGTTTATGTTCTCCTGTCCAAAGCATACATATTTCATTCCAACAGCTTTTCCACATCAGCAAAATCTGCCTGACCGGCACCAGATTCCTCTGGTGCTCCTGCTCCTTCCTGATTAACTCTATTTAGATAATTTATTTTGGTTACCTGTTTGCCATTTGGGAGATCGATACAAATTTAAATGAGAAGCAAAGAGTATTTGCAGGCACTTCAAGTGTTGATCAAACACAGAGCTGGCTGCTGAGGTTCTGCCTTGAAGATGAGTTCTCTAGAGACCTAGGGATCCTCAGGATCTCATCTTCCAAAAAAAGATGAGAGACGGGAAGGCAGAGAGAGAGGGAAGGATGGAAGTGCAGAGAAACTGGAGAGAGAAGAAAAAGAAAAAAAGAAAAGAAAACAGTGGCCAAACCAGTTTCTCAGCTTTCTGGTTGGGTTGGCAAATATCAAGCGCCTTTAGCCTTTGTCTAAACTTCTGTACAGATAAACTGCATGCTGAAACCTGACCTATGTTTCTGCTTATATTCATTCCCAGGTAAAGCAAAAAGACACTGCCAGCTCATCTGTGCACAAGTTTTTAGCTCTCAATGCATATTTCAAATAGCAGGCAGGTGCTGACTGTAGAATTGCACTCTCCTTCAGGGTGCTGGTACTGTGTACTCCAGAATCTGATCTGATTTCACACATGCTTTCCCCAGTAGTGACCAGGCTCCAACCTTCCTGAATCAGACCAAATCCTGTGTATTTGGGGGGAGAGGGGACGGAGTACCTTTTTGTCCAGACTCAGTGACCTCCTTCCTATTAGTTCCCTAGACACTGCCTACTTTCTTAAGAGAAGCAGATGGTTGGAGAAGGCATTTTTCCAAAGAGGCCCTGGGCCAGGTTGTGGCCATGTGGCCACATGTATGGCCAATCGGAGGAGTGAGGGAATTAGGAGCCATGGTTGGACTCTGCCTTTCTGAGTTTCTACCCAGCCCTGTGACTCTGTACTCCGTCCTGACTGTGGCATCTCCACTCATGGGGAAGGCTGTGTTTAATTTAATCAACGGAACTGTATATTTGGTTCTCCGTCTGGAGGAAAATACAGATTCACACATCAAATCAGATATAGAAATCAATTCTGAATAGATTGAATATGTAAATGTATAAAAGAAATAAGAAGGAAAGAGACTATATGTATAAACTCAGAATGTGAGAGGACCTTCTTAAGTGAGACAGGAAGTCCAGAAGCTGCACAATAAATGATTGACAAGCTGATTGTAAAAAAAAAAAAAAAGAAAGAAAGAAGAAAGAAAGAAAGAAAGAAAGAAAGAAAGAAAGAAAGAAAGGAAGAAAGAAAGAGAAAGAAAAAAATATTAAACCTGTTCAACCAAAGACCACATAAAAACAGAAAACAAGGATAACCAGGATGGAACATTTGCAATACCCATGATTCATAAAGGGGTTAGTATTCCAAATAGCTGGAGGTCTCCTGTGAACTGATAAGAAGGAAGGTAACCAAGTTTAAAATTGGGAAAAACACACAAATAGGAACAGGTAATTTGGGGCAGAAGGCCATTGACTATAAGAACATGGCTCAATCTCACTGATGATAAGGAAAGTGTCAATGAAGGGCAACCATGTGGCACCCTTCATCTTCTATCTGTGGCAAAAGATTAAAAAGACAGATAAACTCCGGCACTGGAAAGGATGTGGGAAACTGATAATTGCACATACAGGTGGTTGGAATGGTATATACTGTTTTTACGATGTCATCCTAGTAATATTTATTAAAATAAAAAAATATCCTTGGCATTAGGCCCAGCAATTCCCTATTTTGGGTGTGTATGCATATCCCAGAAATAAAAGCTTTGCAGAGGCTTATTTGTACAAGGACAAACATGTACATTAGAGCATCATGTGTAGTATCCTCCTACAAGGAAAAGAAAAGAGAAATGCAGAAAGGTGTCAGGCAAATGAGAGAGAGGAAGAGGGAGAAAGAGGGAGGGGGAGAGGCAGGGAATGAAGAATATTCTGGATGCTTATAGAAGGGAAAAGGGTTAATGAAATATGGTAAACCATACAAGATAATATGATGCAGTCATTTAGAGGAATGAGTCAGATCTCTGACAGAAAGTGCAGGTAACATTTATTTAGCTTAGTTCTTGATACTGAAGGTGGGGGTTTGGAGCTGGGCCACTTGGACTTGATTTGACATTTATGAGCTTGCAAGTTAAAGAACTTCGCTCTGCCTGTTTCCTCATCTGTTGGCTGAGAAAACTCATGGGAACATTAGAGTTAATCACGTAAACTGCTTAGAACCATGCCTGGTAAATAATAAGCTTTAACAACTGTTAGCTATTATTATTCATAATGTAGGATTCCACTTTGGGTGAAGCAATTAAAAAATTAAAAAAAAAAAAACTACCCAGAGATCTACTTGTACCTACTGTTTGAGGAAATAAACCACAGCGGAGGTGGGCATGTAACAGAGGAAGAAGAGGTGGGATTTGAAGGGGGAGACTGATCGTTTCTTTTCTTTTCTTTTTTTTTTTTTAAGATTTTATTCATTTATTTGGAAAGAAAGAGAGAGTGTGAGCAGAGGGAGGGGCAGAGAGAGACAATCTCAAGCAGAGTCCATGCTGAGTGTGGAGCCCGACACAGGGCTTGATCTCACCACCCTGAGGTCATGACCTGAGCTGAAATCAAGAGTCGGATGCTGGGCAGCCCGGTTGGCTCAGTGGTTTAGTGTCACCTTCAGTCCAGGGCCTGATCTTGGAGACTCGGGATCAAGTTCCACATCAGGGTCCCTGCATGGAGTCTGCTTGTGTCTCTCCCTCTCTCTCTCTCTCTCTCTCTCTCTGTGTGTGTGTGTCTCTCATGAATAAATAAACAAAATCTTAACAAAAAAAAGAGTCGAATGCTTTACAGACTGAGCCACCCAGGAGCCCCAAGATTGAGCATTCCTCATTATATTCTTATCATTTACATGTTACAACTAATACAACTAATATTTAACATTTAGGTAACCTTAGGGCTATAGCAGTTGTTAAAATACTGAAGTATTTGTGCACCAGTTGGTAAAGGATGTCTCCTACTATCCTGACCATTCTGTGCCCTTTCCTAGGGTCTTCCCCTCCCTCCAGCCTTTCCCATCATCCAGCAGGTACAGGGTTAATGCTTTGGTTGCCCAGGGGGTCTTCAGATTCCTACTCTAGCCTAAAGCTTAGCTCACTTGTCTATCACAGTTGTGTATTCCAAATATCATCCTTGCAGACAGCAATATATTACCTGTGTAATTTTATTTTAAAAATCAATAAACTATAACATGGAATAGAGTGCAAGCCTATATTTCTGCATCTTGGTGGTATTCACCAAAGCCAAGACTGACTTGTGTGATTTGCAAACTGCCGCCTTCTTCTCCACCCGTCTCTCACCCACAGTGATATTCAAATTACTCTCTACCTGAAGCTAGCATGGTAAATAATTGAACCTCTGAAAGAATATTAAAGACTTAAAAAAAATCACCTTAAATAGTACCTACACAGACTTTTACCGCAACCTACAGGGTGTCTTCCTTAAATTCACTGCTCAAAATCTCTTGAGCCCCAGAAGTCTTTTAGAATAATACCAGGAAATGAATACCTACCTGGTAATGCATTATAATTTCTAGGTCTGGCTGTGGATGGAAGCCAAGCCCAGGTTTGTACAAGTTGGAAAAGAATAAAATGTCCCTGGCTGCAAATAAATAGCAGTGCCAATAACAGATTATAATGTACTATATCCCCAGAAGCCTAGGAGGAGAGAATTGAGCAAAAAGATTAGATAATTAGCCTAAAATGACAAAGTAAGCCCCTCTAAGCTGGCTCTGTTATAGGGGAGACAGTGGGACCCAGTAAGGAAGCTTCTGTTTAAAAGCAAGAGCAATACAGATGACAGGCATTGTTTCAGCACTGAAAATATGTCCCAGGACTTCAGAGGATATTTTGATGGGACCCATTTCACAGATATGGAAGCCAAGGTGCAGGAAAGTTAACTCTCCACCCACTAGTCTCAGATTTTGGTGAACCAGATGTGAAAGCAGGTGCCTCTGTCACTGAAGTCCACACTAGTCCACCAAGCGAGGCATTTCTGTCTACAGGAGACAAAGAGCCACAGAAATGATGAGAGAGGTAGGTCTCTGAGATGTTTTAAAATCAGGATCAGTGGCCAGAGCTCAGATGAAAAACCAGCCCATTTCCATCCAGGTGAAAGGATTTCTAGCTCATGTCAAGTTTCACTTCTGTCATGGTAATTCACTTGTTATCTGGCAAGATGCAGTCCTTTCAGCAGGAGCATGCACACCCCTGCCTTGCTCAGGCCACATTTCCCCCACTCTTTACCACTGCCTCTGGATGAATTTAGGGGTGAAGATGCTGTGTCGATGGTAGGAGTCCCCACAGTGTTCCTCCGACATTAGACTGACTGAAGTAAAAGGAGGGAAGATCTAGGGGGCACCTTCACTCATAGGAAGAGATGCTTGGTGATTATATTTACACAGGGCAGTAATTCTTTACCTGCTGAAATGGAATGTGATGGTTAGGCAAAATGTTATTGACATGCTCCAATTTTCTGGGAGAGGTGTTTCTTGGGGACAGATTTCCTCAAATTCTCAAAGGGGTCTGTAGCCCAAAAGAGGTTAATAACCCATTGTCATGGGGTCTCTGAATCAAATGTTAGGACATTCATGTCCATTCATTCCTTTCAATCCATGCATAGTTACTGAGATCCTATTACGGGCAAGACATTCTCAGATACAAGGACTACAATGGGGAGCCCAACTGATGCTTCCTCTTTCATGGAGTTTGTATTTGAGTTAGGAGACAGCCGTTACAGGACTCTTTTGGTGGCTCCTTAATAAGATAGTGGTAAGAGCTTCAAAAAGCAAGAGGACAGTGCAGTGAGGATATATTTCTTGGTCTAGTCTGATTAGGGATAGATTCCCCGAGGCAGTAAAATTTAAGCTGAGCTCCAAAGCATGAACAGTTGGGAGGTAGGATAGAATCAAGTAAAGAGTATTTTAAATTCTAGCTACTCAAAATGTGGTCTTCAGACCAGCAAGCATCAACATCACCTGGGAGCTTGCAGGAAATGCAAAGTCTCAAGCCTCACCTGGGATGTTGCAAACAAGAATCTGAACTTTTTAACAAGATCCCCAGTTGATTTATATTTGCATTGAAGGCTGAGAAGTGCTGCTCTGAAGATACGGAACAGTATCTGAGGAACTTGAAGGGGATCAGGTGTTCCTGAGACTTTGAGAGAGAGAGAGGTGGTGGTGATGGCAGAAGAAATGATGCTGGAGAGAGGGGCAGACCACATCAGATTCTTGTAGCCATATTCAGCAATAAAAAATATTTAAGGGCAAATAAATGATTATGCTTCTGGCAAGATCTTCTAAAACCCTAATTTGGCAGCTTGATGGGGTTTCATATACAATGAGTGTTGAGAATAGCAAATGTTTATAGTCACCCATCTCCCCTGCACATCATTTCTGTGTCCTCATCTGTAAAATGGGGATAACAAATCCTCCCTTGTAGGGTCACTGCAGGGCAATGGAGCACTGCCCAGAATGCTCATATATCAAACTGTGTGCATAGGAAGTATTTAATAGATGAGTTTACGTCTCACTGGTTCAACAAATGTTTGTCCTGGACCTTCAGTCTAAGCCCCGAAATGGGAGCTGAAGATGTCACAATGAACGAGAAGTGATCTATAGCCTCAGGGAGCTCAAAATCACTTTGGGGAAGCTGGGACTCCAACAGGTGATTATGATAGATTGATAAGCAGTATGACAGAAGCAGGGGGGCTGTAGGAGTATACACGAGATAGATAACAGTGCAAGTTCCAGGATATCCAGGAAGCTCATGCAATGCCTCATGAAGGAAGGGACATCTAGGGTGATCCTGAAGAATGAGTTGGAGACAGCAAGCCCAGGAAGCAGAGGTGAACGTGACAGACCCTGAGATGCATTTACAACATCCAGAACCAAAAGCAGGTTAGATTTTTAGAATATACAAAGAGCTCCTGTAGATTATGAAGACAGAAAATCCCAGGGAATGATAAAACAAAACAAACCAAAACGAAAACCATGAACGGATGATTCAGATATGGAGAAACCTGGCTAGCTCCATGACATAGGAAGAGACAAACTCTTCAGTAACTAGAGACAGGCAAATTAAAACAAGGAGAAACTACCTACCCGTTGGAATGGCGAAATATGAGACAGGAGGCAAATGCCAGCAAGCATGGAGCCAGGAACTCTCCTTCCTTCATGGTGGGAGTGTAAACTGGTAAAACCATTTGGAAAAGCTAGCTGGTGAGACTTGGTGAACTTAGGTATGTGTCTACACTATTACCTATTATCACCTATGTATATATCCTAGGGGAGTTCCCACACAGATTCATAAAGGGATAAGTCTGTATCATGCAGTGTGTTTGTAATATCAAGACGGCAACCCACGTGTCCATCATTAGGGGACTGAATAACTAAGATGTGATAAATGTACCTCACAGAAAATCATACAGCATGAAGAAGTCACAGACTAAATATACAAAAAGAAATATAGATATATCTTAAAACAGCACTGAGTGAAGAAAGCCTCAGGATGAGGTGGATAACATAATGCTATTTATGTTAATTAAAAACACACAATCAAAATAACCCTGCATATTTTACAATATTTACAAACATATGTCAAACACGTGAGAGAAGAAAATGATATTGGGAAGTATGTATATAAGAAAATAAATGAATAATAAAATAAGACAAGGGCCACCCATTGACCAAGGATGATGATATGTCAGGAGGTAGGAAATGTGATTAACTCAGTTTTATGCTCCTAATAGTGTCTCAGGCAGAGGGAATAAAATACAATTCCCAGAGGCAAGAGGAGATAAGCTGCATATTGGACACAGAGAAAGTACAGTAGGGTGGGAACAAAGACTATAAGTCAGGGACTTCCAGGGTAAGAGAGACCAGATCATGGAGGGTCCCAAAAGCCATATAAATAATCATGATTTACCCCTAGGATCATAGGGAGTCACTGAAGGATTACAAGGAATATGATTTTGTTTCTAATCTTGCTCCAAAATCCAGTAATGAGGGAAGAAGGCATTTATTTGTATTCATGTGGTTTATTTATCAAGAGTTAATGAAACAGGCTTTGGGCATCTTAGCACCCAAATCATGGGCTTATATTTTTCCCACTTTTCCCCCCATAAGTTCATTATTTTTTAAAGTTTTATTTATTTAAGTAATCTCTACATCCAATGTGGGGCTGGAACTCACATCCCCGAGATCAAGAGTCACATGCTCTTCTGACTGAGCCAGCCAGGTGCCCCTATTTTTCCCACTTTTAAACTAGTTATGAGATAGTCATTGACACCTTCACCAGAAGCAATACAGAAGAATAATGTAGAGTCACACTCACTATGTGATCTTGAGCAAGGTCACCTAAACTCTGAACACAAGTTGTTTCAGTTTCCTTATTAGCAAAAACAACAATAGAACAACATAAACCCTTCCTACATTCAGTCCCTACTGGACTTAAATAGGAATTAATTCTAAATCTTCACAATAACCGCATGTATTTCTTTTTTGAGAGAGAGAGAGAGAGAGAGAGAATGCAAGAGGAAGGGACAGAGAGAAAGAATCTCAGGCAGGCTCCACACTCCAGCATGGAGCCTGATGCAATCTCACACCCTGAGATCATGACCTGGGCTGAAATCAAGAGTCAGATGCATAACCTACTGAACCACCCAGATGCCCCTTCACAATGACCTTATGAGATAGATATTACTTACATTTTACTTGGAGAAGAAACTAAAGTGGAGACAGATGTTAAGTAACTTGCCCAAGGTTACTGACAGTTAATAGATGGACAAACCAAGGTTAAAACAGGCAATTCTGTTCATAGGCTGTTTAATAGTATACTGTGTGAACTATATATATCTCGCTGCACTACAGTCCTTACTTCAAAGTTTGCAGCACTGGCCAAGTTTGCATATAGTTTTTCTGGTATGTTGGAACCTAGAAATCAAAAATCAAATCAAAACCATGATGAGATATCACCTCACACCAGTCAGAGTGGCTACAATCAACAACACAGGAAACAACATATGTTGGCGAGGATGTAGAGAAAGGGGAAGCCTCTTACAATGTTTGTGGGAATGCAAACTGGTGCAGCCACTCTGGAAAACAGTATGGAGGTTCCTCAAAAAGTTAAAAAGATAACTACCCTATGGTCCAGCAATTGCATTATGAGGTATTTACCCAAAGATTATAAAAATACTGATTTGAAGGGATACATGCACCCCGGTGTTTACAGCATCATCATTAACAATAGCCAAATTATGGGAAGAGCCCAAATACCTAATGACTGATGAACAGATAATGGAGATAAGGTAGATGCCATTTGCAATGATGTGGATGGAGCTAGAGAGTATTATGCTAAGTGAAATACATTAGAGAAAGATGAATTATCAAATGATTTCATTCATATGTGGAATTTAAGAAACAAAGCAAATGAACATAGGAGGAATAAAAGAGACAAACCAAGAAACAGACTCTTAACTATAGAGAACAAACTGATGGTTATCAGAGGGAAGGTGGGAAGCGGGATGGGTGAAACAGGTGATGGCGATTAAGGAGGGCACTTGTTATGATGAACACTGGGTGTCGTATGGAAGTGTTGAGTCACTATATTGTGCCCTTAAAATTAATGTTGCATTGCATGCTAACTAGCTGGAATTTAAATAAAAACTTGAGGGAAAAAAAGAATCCTGTTTCTTGTGAAAAGCTGGAAAATTTGGCAAGACTGGTCTCCTATACTCTTCAAAAAAAAAAAAAATCAGTGGGAGCTGAGGAGCAGCTCTGCATTTAGAGAGGGAATGTGCTTTCCAATTTTCCACAGTCCCCACTACTCCCAAATGTACCAAAATTCACTGGCATCATTTATCTCCTTTGCTTTAACTGCCTAGCCCTAACAGATGTTGATATTATGACCCTGGTTGTACAAATGGCCTCATCACTGAGAGCACAGGACAGTTTAGGGCTTTAAAAATCCAAAGTTGAATCTATCTCAAGTAATGATTTCAAATTCAAGTCCTTTTGGAGATTTACCTCCCCAGTCTCAACTCTTGAGACTCTGTTGTTTCCCCTTTGGCCTTAATTTCCTCTTTTGCAAAATTGCCAAGTGACATAACAGTAAATACCACTGAAACATAAGCACCGGAATTGTTCCTTCAGAGGCTGAACACAGGGCTTAGCTTTTTCAGTAACTCCCCATTCATTCAAATCTAATTACAAAGTGATTTTTAATCATTGTAAAATAAATTCACTCCTCACGTCTGGAAATGTTAAAGCCCTAATTTAACAGCAGCAACAACAACAAAAAGTACCTTCTAATGGATTTGCACTAAGAAACGGAACATGGCCTGTGTTGTCAGATGTTCAATAATTTAACTGCAAATGAAGTGTGCAAAATACAATATTTGTGTCATAAACCACCCAGCTTGTCACATAATAGATTTTTGAAGAGTCACGTTTCACGACACTGAGCAATGTTATGTTGGAACAGTGGAGTAGCCAAATTGAGGTTTATAGGTTCCGTTTGCTTATGTAGAAAGGGATTGAATCTCACTCACCCAGTGGCAAAGAGCACAGAAGTGCAATATTTCCATGCATCCTGCCATTTGAAAGCAGTGGCTGGAATTCATCCATCCAACTGGATAATGTGAGTCATGTTCAACCTCCCTATGTTAAGAGATGTGATCTGGATTACTGCTACGCATCTAGAGGGACTCTGTGGTGCCTTCAAGAGTCACTGGCTATGGTAAGCAGAACCTCTGCCCCTCCATAGATGGCCACGTTTTAATCCCTGGCACCTGTGAATATATTAGGTGACGTGACAAAGGGGAATCAGGATTACAGATGGAATTAAGTTGCTGGTCAGCTGACCTTAAGGCAGAGAGATTAGCCCAGATTCTCCAGCTGGGCTCAATGTACTCACATGGATCCCTAAAAGTAGGAGAGGGAGGTAGAGGGAGATTGTGGAAGACAGAGAGAGAACTTAATCTTCCATTGCTGCCTTTGAAGATGCAGAATAGGAACCATGAGCCATGGAATGAGAGAGCAGCCTCTAGACGCCAGAGAAGGCCAGGAAACAGACTCTTCCCCAAAGCCTCCAGAAGGAAAGCAGCCCTACAGACACCTTGATGTTAGCCTGGTGAGATTTCCCTCGGATTTCTGACCTACAGAGCTGTACAACAATAAATACACGTTGTTTAAGTCACACGACTGGAGGTAATTTGTTACAGCAGCAATAGAAAACTAATATGCTGGCAACTAAAACCATGTCCACAGGTAGAAAAATCATAGAGCTGGAACACAGGCTTCTTTTACTCAAAATTAGTAGCCTGGGATATAAACAATTTTTGTTACCACATTTCATCAATTTTGTGATGCACATTTGTTTTGGTTTCCAAATTTTAACACTTCTCAAATTGGGACGTATCTCACAATTGAAGAATACAGTTAACAGAGTGTTTTTTGTTCCCCAAACCCTTCTAACAAAGTTGAAAGCTGTTATTTTAAAAACTGTACATTTTACAATCTCTGACACCTTAAAATCATATAAAAAAGCAGTTGTTTTCGAGATGTGAGCGGGGGGGGGGGGGCGGGATTCAATTCCACGAACATTGATTGAGTATCTTGTCAGTGCAAAAACATGGTGCAAGGCTTTGAGGTGGGCTGGACAGGAAAAGAGAGCTGCTCCCCTCTCCAAGATTTTCCCTGATAAATAGAACAATGACCTGCGCATGATAAATCATACTAAAACACAGACTGATGTTCTGATTAAAGCTCCAAATACATAACGCTACAAAGTCAGGCCCGTGCCTGGCACATTCGCCTCCAAGTTCCCTATATCTAGCCCAGGGCCTGGCACAGAGAAGGCACTCTTTGGACTAACTGTTTTTTACATGCTTTATCTCGTTTTTCTACCAGATGGATTATATTGTGTTGCTATCTTAGAGCTGAGGAAACTGAAGCTTACAGAGAATACTTAATTTGCCCAAAGTCACACAGCTAACTAACAGCTTAGGCTAGGATTTCTCAGTCTTGGCACTACTGATACTTTGGGCTGAAAGTAGGATGTTATGTACATTGTACGATGTTTAATTTAGCAGCACCCCTGGCCTCTTGCCATTGGATGCCAGTAGCACAGTCCCTTCCACTTGTGACCACCAAAACTGTCTCCAGGCATTGATGAATGTCCCCTGGGGGGGATGAGAAGCAAAAAATTCTCCCCAAGTGAGAACCATTGTTTTAGAGAAAGGGGTGTCAACATTAAATTATGTGTGGACTTGAAATATGTCCACAAAATCTTTGATACTCTCCTTTTAAAGAGCTGAATCTTTAATTCCTATTTTCCTGAGTATGAGGAGAACTTAGTGACTTGCTTCTAGTAAACAGAATATGGTAGACATAATCCGGACACACAAGATTAGGTCATTGAAGGCATTTTGGACTCCTCTTTGTTTTCTCTCTTGAACCGCATGACCTAGGGGAAGTCATGAAAACCAAAAGCACCCTATGGAGAAGTCTATACGATGAGGACTGAGGCTTCCTGCCTCCAGTGAGTAAGGAGCTAAGGCATCTTAGTCAGCTGCAATGGAGTACACCATCTTAGAATCAGCTCCTCCAGCCCCAGTCAAGCCTTCAGGTGACTGAAGCCCCAGGTGACAATTTTTTTTAAAGATTTTATTTATTTAAAAAAAAAAAAAAAAAAAAAAAAGATTTTATTTATTTATTTGACAGAGAGAGCAAGCACAAGCAGGGAGATGGATAGAGGGAGACGGAGAAGCAGACCCTCTGATGAGTAGGGAACCCAACACAGGGCTTGATTCCAGGACCCCAGCAGCATGATCTTAGCCAAAAGCAGACATTTCACCAACGTAGCCACCCACCCCAACCAGCTGACATCTTAACTACAATTTCAGGAAAGACCCTGAGCCTGACCCACCCAGCTAGGGCACTCCTGGATTCCTGACCCTTGGAAACCAACTGAGATAATAAATGTTTATCTTTGAAGCTGTTAAGGCTCTGGAGTATTCGATACACAGCAATAGATAACTAATAGAAAGTGAATCACATATTGAGGGAAGGAGTAAGCCATCTAGAATGGCTGGCATTGGAAATGCATGGCAGACAGGAGGCAAAGAATACAAAGAAGGGAGACTGGAAAGGCAGAGAAAAGATAAAGGGCAAAAGACCTTGAAATGCACACTCAGAAATTTGACCTTCATTCTGATGGGACTTGGGTCATCATGTGGTAAGCAAGACTTGTGCAATTTTTACTTCTAGTAACACAAATATGGAACTCTTCTGTTCAAGTCTCCCAGTGGTTTCTCATTGCTTTAAGCATGAAGGACAAACTCCAAGTAAAGCAGAGAGGGCTTTCTGATTTTTTTTTCTTCCTTCCAGGCCTTTTTTTTCCCCCAGCCTAATCTTTTGCCACTCTGTTCTGGGACTGTCCCCATCCCAATGCACATACATATACTCCAAACACTCCTTCTATCTCAAACATTTTGACTTCTTATATATACTGTATCCCCTTAGTCTTTTATAGGCTTGCCCTTGTGCTGTGCACCTTTTCTCATTTCTGCCATTTGGACTACATGGACTAACCATTCCTTTTTTGGAAGCCTTTCTTTTCCTTCCCAGTCTGGGGAGATGTTGTCCCATATACTCTCTTCCTCTCACATGTTAGTCTGGGTAGATCTTTCTGCATTCCTGAGCTTGTTCTGGTTTAAATGGATTCTTATTTGTCCATTTCAGCAACTCTTTCCTCGCCTGGACTTGAGTTCCACCAGAGTTCATTGGCTGCTCCTTTTTTCTTTTTTTTAAATCTCCCAAGATAGTAGGTTGTCTAATAAATGTTTGTTGAACAAATGAATGGATACATGATTGAGCTGCTGCTGACTCCTATGTCTGCAGAAGTCCAGATTTCTCTGTAGTTTGGTAGCTGGGTGATTTGTCTTAGAAGGTTTTTGAAGAAAAATAAGTCCAGCATTAAAGAGTCTTATCTTGCCCCATGGATGTATGTACCTTGTATTTGAGCTGGACATAAACACGGATATAGCAATAGCAGGTCTCATTCTCCTCCACAAATCACTGGACCAGTTCCCCTTAGAGCAGACTGAGAGGCATTACCCTCACTTTGAAACATGACCTAATTTCACTGACTCATGGGCAGAAACCCTGAGATGTTGGTCCCTTTTCACCAATATTCCCAATCTTTTCTTTTTTTTTTTTTCCAATCTTTTCTTATATGACAGGGAAAAAAAGTATCCATAACTCTGATCATTTTCAAACTAGTTTGTTCTTGTTAACTGTTTAGAGCCCATTATGTGTATGGAGACTGTTTGTTTTAGGGAATGAATTTGGCTTAAGCATACAAGCTGGGGCAGAACTGAGAATCTGAAGTGCCTCAGATAGATCAGTACAAAATGGTGAGCCAGAAATTTGAGAATTATGTAGGACACAGGTCAGCAAACTATAGTCCACAGGCCAAATCCAGCTCTATTTTTTATGGCCCTTGAGCTATGAATGGTTTTTTACAGTTTTTAATGGTTATATTTTAAGTGCTTATGTAAGTGTCTATGTAATACCTTTGATTTTGCCTCTCGGCTTGCAAAGCCTAAAATATTTACCATATATGGCCATTTAAGAAAACGTTTGCTGATCCAACATGTATAACAAGAGACAAAGAATTCCTCAGAGATGGAATCTGGTGAATAGATATGTCTATAATGGATTTTTAAGTTGCCTACCATGGGATGTACCATGTAACATCCCTCCTGTTTCCCTTAGGGAATCTGTTCACCTCTAGATTGGCCATTAAGACTTGTGAATCAAAGGCTCTTTAGTGGGGGACACAAAGGGGACTCAATATATCTGAAAACAAGGATATGGCATGCAGAAGCAGAGGCTGGTGTCCCAGAGAGAAGCCATCATCTGGTCACTTATGGCCTGTTATTGTCCTTAGGGTCTCAGGTCAGGTGTGAGAGGAATGACACAAATCCATCCCCCTTCTTTTCTTCCTACTGCCTAAACGAGCTCCAGCCTCTGGGTCTAACAGGCGCTGTCCTCTGAGAGGGCACGTCCCGCCTTCACTTAATCACAGGGTCCCCTCCTCTCCCAGCAGCCCATCAGCCGGAGTGCACAGCCACTTCTCAAAGAGAGCCCTCTTACCCATCAGGGGATGATAATGCCTGGCAATCATTTTGGCTTTTCCAGACTTAATGGTCTATCTCCTCAGGTCCTTCCTGTCCCAATGGGAAGCATAAGGATGCTATTTTAAGACATCCGTTCATACCAAAATACCACTTTGAGACACTCATGTCCTTCCTTCCAATAATCTCTTTTGTTTAAAGCATAAAGAACTTATCAGGCGGGGCAAGTTGTGGCTTCCTATGGGAAGCAAGCCAAAGGGCAGTGTGGAGGTTCTTACAGTATTTCTGCTGCCCCAGGGCATCAGAGCTTTCCAACTCGTAATGCTAAGGGCGGTGGAGTTTCTTTGTCTTATTCAGTTTCTTATTCTCATCTTCATAGATGAGGAACTATGGGGAGAGGTCACCAGAGACTCAGGCTTCATGTGATGAGCACCAGGGTAAAAAGGACAGGCTGATAATGGCCAAGTGGGCACTCAGCCTGGCCACAGGGAAAAATCTGGAGAACAGAAAGAGAAAGAGAGAAGAAAAGGCAATGAAAATAGTTTTTCCTACTATGGCAAAAATAATTGGGACTTCATCTGAAGGTAGCATGCAGGGTGGGTATCTATTGCCATTATACAAATGAATAGATATTTGACAGAATGAATTATTTCCCACATAGCTCCCCATAAAGTTTTAGGTCTTACTTTCATCACTGTATTCTGCCCTTTTAATGATAGCTAATATTTCTTGAATGCAAACTGTGCATTAGGTACAATGCTAATCCATTTATTTATTTTTAAAAAACTTATTTATTTGAAAGAGAAAGCATGTGTGCATTTGCATGCATGTGTGTGTAAGTTGAGGGAGGAACAGAGGAGAGAAAGAGAGAAGCAGACTCTCTACTGAGCACAGAGGCCAACATGGGGCCAATCCCAGGACCCTGAGATCATGATCTGAGCCAAAATCAAGAGTCAGATACTTAACTTACTGAGCCACCCACGCCTCCCAATGCTTATCAATTTATAAGATTCAGCTCATTAACTGCAGACCACAATTCTAAAGTGTAGGAATTACTGTTACCCTGTATTTACAGAAGAGGAAACTAAAGCTCAGAGAGGTTAAGCCACTTGCCCACCATCACACAGCTTGTGAGTGGCAGAGCTGGGACACACAGCCAGGCCTGACCCCAGAACCTGAGCTCATAACCTCTCCTTGAGATTAGCTCTCCCAAGGACCTTGCTTCCAGGATCTTGTCTCCCATGCCAGCTGGGCACCAGCATATGTTTTGGAGAAACCAACTCCCATAGACAGCTGTCTAGATGGTGTTGATGTTATAAATGGTATTATAAAAAATAAGGATAAGGCTTATAAATCAGGCAAAGGGAAGTTATGATTCTTGTGGACACTCTAATCTATCTTCCTATAATTGCCTGTATATGAAATGCCTGCATGAGGTTATCGGAGTATTCCCCGAATCGCCTGCGAAGGAAAGATTGCAATTTTAGCAACCCTTGTTACACAAACCAAAGCAATCTGTTCTACTTTGACACTCTGACACCCCTGGCTGGCAAAAGGGACGGAGGTAGGGACAGACAGGAATTTGTGCATATTCGTGTTCTACATGGGAAGTGTGAGGGGTTAACCATGAAGCATTCTCTATGCAGATGACACCCTGGCCTCTAACCAGGCTCACGAAGCAATCTTTGGGATACTTGCAGAGAAAACCACAGCTTCACTTTTTTAAACTATCTTTAACCTTTAGTTCTAGAAACCCTAATTAAAAATCAATTCTGTTTTTTTTTTTTATAGTAACTCTGACAGTAATTCTACCTCTAATGGCAGTGGCAAGATAAATAGTATGTCAGGTAAACTCAGCAGGAGAATGACATTTTCATTAGCAATTTACCAGTTGTGAAATTTCTACCATGATAAGGCATTCCTGAACAATACAGGGTAACTATCCCCTTAGGACGACCCATTCTACTAATTAATGGGGGGACCCTAGTGGGATTAAAGTCTGCTACCCAAATAATTTTAGTGCTCACAGCAGAGTTATTTTGTATGCACCTTGCACTGAGAAAATAAGTCAGGACCCAAAACAATAAACAAGCTGACATAACAAGATGATTGCAGCCTATTGCAGTCCAGAAAAATCTAATCTGGTCTCCTAACAGCATCACAATCTTTATTGTGACTGTATGGGTCCCAATTCATCAGCCCATTTCGGCAAGCTATCCCCGCCAGTAATCATTCACTTTCAGGGTAGCCTCTGAACAGGTATCGACTTTGGAGACTAGCAATTCATCCCCAGTTCTGTAGCCCTCCCTTCAGATTCTTTGGCAGTCTCTGAAGCAGGTTGGGGGAGAGAAAAATTTGGCCCATACATGCTGGACCTCCAGAGAGACTGGAGGAAGGAGGGAAGCAAAATTCTCTAGCTCAGTGCAGAGAGGCTACAACACAGGAGTCACATCTTATCCCTGTTCCAATCCCAACAACATTCCCAGGTGGAATAGTGGAATATCAGGACTAAAAAGTATAGAGAGAAGATGCTTACATATCCTGAGGGCTGACTCTATGCCTACTCTGGAGCCTTCAGGCTTTCGAGAACTATTATGGGAAATTCTTGGGGAAATCTGCTGTAAGTGGCTCTATCACTGCCCCAGAATATTTCCCCCCTTTTCAAGAAAACAGATGGGACTATGAGACTGGGAAATGTTCTTAAGTAGAGATATGACAGGGTCTCTGCACCTATGCTGCATGGGGGCCTGCATATCTCTATGACAGATGAATGATGCAGGTATAGACCTGGTCAAAGCATCATGTTTAGGGATCCAGCTTGGTTCTTTTGCTTGTTGTGCTCATTTCCATAGATGGAGAAGGAACTTTGGGTCTTAGATATGGCAAAAAGGAAGCTGGAGTTTATCCTGGACTCATAAAAAAAATGTCAGAATACAGCCCTCCCCTTTGCTGGAATGGTCACTGGATATTCCAAGCAGTAGGTTCTGGTGTTGAAGCTGGTGTCACTGTATGACTTTCATCTGTACTTATTACAGAGTCATTTATAGATCTGGCATGTTAATCACTTTGCATGTTGTATCCCCCACCCAACCTCTATCTTTCAGTGTGCCTCCACAGAGCCTGTTGAGTAGATAATGAGCTTATGGTTATGCCCCCTGTCCACTGGCTGGGCCTAGGATAGACATGAAATCTAAGTCTATATTAACTTTAGAGATTGAGAATGTGGCTCAGGGACCCTGTACAGTTGCTAATGGGCACTGGAAGAGCCACACAGTTCTGAGGCATGCTTCGTTCAGAAAGGCATAGCTGAAACACAGAGAAAGAGGATGGGGCAGATGAGCCCTCAGAATGACATATGCACCAGGTTTCTTGGATTCCCAGTTCCAGGTCCCTAGGAGACATGGCTGAAATCCCTGTCCTTGGATTCTGCATGATGTCCCACTGTTCTAGTCAGGGTCCTTTAGTGGCAAGTGCCAGACACACAACTCAAGCTTGCTTAAGCACCGCAGGGGTGTACTGGCTTACATAACTGGAAAGTCCAGGGACAGATGACTGCAGGTGCTCAATGTCAACAGGACTCTCCTTCATCTCCTGTTTCTGCTTTCCTCTGGGTTGGCTTCCTTCTCAAATGGGCTTACCAAATGCTCCCAGAAGTTCTGGCTTTGCAACCACAGTGGAGAAAGTGCCCCACATTCCCAGTAGGTTTAGAAAAATTGAGGGGGGCTGATGCTCATAGGATAGTTTAGGTTATAGCCACCAAGGATTTGGGCCACTGGTTGGAACACGCTGACTAGGCAGTCCACCCTAAGAAGTGACTGTGAAGTGGGATTAGCGCCACCCAAACCATGAGGACAAAGGGACAGAAAGCAAGGGGATGCTACCGAAAGGAACATGTGGGTGTTGTTCCCAGAACATGGGTGCTGGGCTGGCAATAAAACGGAACATCTGCTTTACCCTAGCATCCCTTCCAAGAAACTCTTGTTTTAAGTTAGTCTGAGAGGATTCTGTTTCTTGTCACCAAATAGTCCTTGACTAAACATCTAGAAAAATGTGTGGGAAATAAAGATGAGTAAGATAGATTTCAGCTGTCAAAGACTTTACCTTTTTGTAAGGAAGATAAACCCAATGTATATAAATTGTACATCACAGGGAAAAGCTTGTTCCAAAGGTACAAGGAACCCCAGGATTTCAAAGGCAGTGATACTGGCTAAGGTAAGCAGGAAGTTTCCTCTGGTTTTCATTTGGCTTGGGATATAAGGAAAGAGTGGTTATGGTTTGAAATAGATAGGGGGAGTATTTCCAGTTAAAGAAAATGGTATCTCAAAGACCTAGAGGCTGAAAAGTACAAGAATAAATAGAGATAAATTAGCTTACCCCAAAATATCTCCTGCATCTCTCTCTCCCACCACGGCCCCAGTGTCATGCCTTGCTTAGACTTCTGGAACATCCACTTTTGTTCCATTCCAACCATTTTTCACTTGCCACCTAGAATGACCTTTTCCAAATGCATATCTGGTGACAATATTACCCTCCTTGCCTTTTCATGTTTCTCTTTGCTCTGATAAGCTAGATTAAAATTCTTACCCACTTTCCTTCCTTTGCCCTCCAGCCCATTGGATGTTCTCTAAGTTATATGAATTTTCCAGAGCCTCAGATATGTTGGAGAGGCCATCTGAAAAGCAGCCCCCCACCTCCGCCCACACCATCCCAACCCTTTCATGTGTTGATTAATTTATACCCTTCTTTTGGAAGTGTCTACCTAAGGAAAGACACTCTCACTAGGCTAGTTCAGACCTCCCCATGATGCTTACTCACTGTTACCTCATATTTAGCTTTATTTACCTTATTACAGTTAGAAAATAAAACTTTATTTATATGATTATTTCATTAATGATTCTTCCTTCAAGAACAAGTTTTCTTAGACCTGGCTCTAACGACCTGTTGGCCCAGATAATTCTTTGTTGTGTGGGAGAGACAAGGCTGTCCTGTGCATTGAGGGGTACCTAGCAGCATCCCTGACCTCTACCCACTAGATTCCAGGAATACCCCCTCCCTGAGTTGTAACAAGGACTGCCCAAAAGTCTCCTGTGTCGGTGGGTGGGGATCAAAATTGCCCGCATTAAAAACCAACACTCTATAGTCTACTGTACTGTAGACTCCATGAGGAAAGAAACCAATGTGGTGTCTGGTAAATGTGGATACATGGTTCTCAATTTCAACTGAACTTCAGAATCACTTCGGGAACTTTAAAAAATCATGATGCATGATCTAACCCCATACTAAGTAAACAGGACTTTCTGAAGGGATGCAGTAGAGGGACTGAGGTCCAAGCATCCATAAAAGGTTAAATCTCTTCTGCAGCTGGGGTTAATAATCACAGAAATAGGTGTCCATTGCTGAAATTTTTGCTGGATCAATGTAAGGGAGGAATGGAGATAGTGAGAGGGTAAGAGAAGGCAAGGAGGGGGATGGAAGGGAAGAAGGACAAAGAGGAGAAGCAAAGGAAGGAAAGAAGAAGGAAAAAAAGAAAGAAAACCAAAGTCTCTTGCTGAACTGGGACTTATAAGAGAAATTGGGCTATTAAGGCTGGAAACCAAAGTTGGGACCATATTTGAAGAGCTATGAATATTATTTTGTGGTATTTGGGGTAGGCAACAGGAAGTCAATGAACATTGCAGAGCAAGGATGTTCAAATTCAGTGTTTTAAGAAGTTAAATAGGTCATCCAACACTGAAAGAATTGGAATGAAGAGATCCAGGAACGAAATGAATTCTTTGAAAATATCTGAGATGATGAGAAATAGAAAGGAGACAACAGGGGAACCTTGGTGGCTTAGTGGTTGAGTGTCTGCCTTTTGCTCAGATTGTGATCCTGGGGTCCTGAGACCTGGGATTGGGTCCAAGTCTGGCATTGGGCTCTCTGCAGGCAGCCTGCTTCTCCCTCTACCTATGTCTCTGTTTCTTTCTGTGTGTCTCTCATCAATCAATAAATAAAATCTTCTAAAAAAATAAAGGAGACCACAGAAACCAATAATTCTCTATGGGAAGAGTAGCCAGGTGATTATAGGTGATAAATACAGGGCTGCCTTGGGGAATACAAGTACCATGTGCCCATCAGTTTGCAATTTAGTAAGGAAGACAAACATGGAAAACCAGTGATGGACATGGTATTACAAAAGATGAAGCCCAGAGTGTAAAGTGGGTGCCTAACCTGGTCTCAAGGATGAGACAGTACTTCTAAGAGGTAAAGACCTTCCTGCTAGGACTTCCAGGGTGGGGGCAGAAGAGGGAGAAGGAAGGGAACCAGGAAAATATGATTGGGTTCAGGTATGGCAAGAGCAAAGCAGAACAGTAGGTAGCTGAGACAAGAAAAGTCCTAGATGATCATGGAAGTCCTTGTAGCTCCACTCAGGATTTTAGACTTTATTCCGGGACTGAGAAACATTTTAAACAAAATAGCAATATCATGCAGATGGGTGGGGTTTTTAGATTTCATTTTTGCAATGGGGTGCAAAGTAGAAATGCAGATAAAGAACAAAGTCAGAAAAATATTTCTAAGGCTTTGAACCCATGTGAGTGGGAAGAAGAATGGTCATATTAGCAGCAATGGGGAGAAGAAGCCAGTGACCAGAGAACTATGTGATGAGAGGTATCTGAACATCTTCTTCCATTATTTTATAGAACCTTTAGGTTCTATAAAAGACCCCATGTTGGGAAGGGGGAAGAAGAGCCTTCCATTGTTATAGGTCCTGCAGACTGTGCCTAGACCAGATTCTGCCTGTAAGTCTTCAAATTTCAGTAAGAAGAGCCTGGTTTGAATGAACCAAGACTCCTTTTAACTCTGGACAGTGAAGAATCTCTCCCAGGAAGTTTCTCTGAAGAATCCCTGTAGAATCCCGTATCCCTGAAGAATCTTGACAAAGAAAGAACATGGTCTATGAAGCAGAACAACCCAATTTCCAACCCCTGCCTTACAGCTGGTCAGCTAGACAATCTCCTTAATTAATCTGAGCCTCATTTTCCTCATCTACAAATTAGAAAGGCCAATACTTCCCTGTATGTTTAGAACCAAATGATATATAACATTTGGACAGTACCTAGAAAAAGGCTGATTTTCCTTCCTCTCTGAAAAGAGTCATCCAGACTATGCAGATTAATCACCAGTTTAAGCTATTCACTGCCATGGACTATTATACCATGAACAGCCATTTCTGCAATGTAGCATTAATTCAAAACAGTACAGGCATCAATGTGATACATCACACATCAATAAGAGAAAGGATAAAAACCTGATGATCATTTCAATAGATACAGAAAAAGTATTTGACAAAGTACAACATCCACTCATGATAAAAAATCCTCAACAAAGTAGATTTAGAGAGAACATACCTCCCTGTAATAAAGGCCTTTTATGAAAACCCCACAGTTAACATCATACACAACAGGGAAAAAAGTGAGAGGTTTTCTTCTAAAGTCATGGACAAGACAAGGATGTCCACTCTTACCACTTTTATTCAACATAGCACTGGAACTCCTAGCCACAGCAATCAGACAAGAGAAATAAAAGGCATCTAAATCACTAGGGAACCAGCAAAACTTTCTTTATTTGCAGATCACATGATACTGCATATAGAAAACCCTAAAGACTCTACCAAAACACTATTAGAACTGATCAATGAATTCAGTGAAGTCACGGGATACAAACTCAATATACAGAAATCCAATGCATTTCTATACACTAATAATGAAGCAGCAGAAAGGGAAATTAAGAAAACATCCCATTTACCATTGCACCAAAAACAATAATATTACTAGGAGTAAACTTAACCAAAGAGGTGAGAGCCTGTACTCCGAAAACTGTAAAGCACTGAAGAAAGACATTGAAGAACTGAAATTGACACAAAGAAATGGAAAGACATTCCATGCTTATGGACTGGAAGAACAAGTATTGTTAAAATGTCTATACTCCCCCAAGCAATCTACAGGTTTAATGCAATCCCAATAGAAATACCAGCAGCATTTTTCACAGAATTAGAACAAACAATCCTAAAATTTGTATGGAACCACAAAAGATCCTGAATAGCCAAAGTAATCTTGAAAAAGAAAAACAAAACTAGAGGTATTGCAATTCAAGACTTCAAAATTATATTAAAAAGCTGTAGTAATCAAAACAGTATGGAATACTGACACACAAAAAATAGGCACATAGACCAAATAAAAAGAATAGAAAATCCAGAAATAAATGTACGATTATATATATGGTCAGTTAATCTTTGACAAAGCAGGAAAAAATGTCCAATGGGAAAAAGAGAATCTCTTCAAGAAATGGTGTTGGGAAAACTGGACAGCCACATGCAAAAGAATGAAACTGGACCACTTTCTTACACCATACAAAAAATAAACTCAAAATGGATTAAGAACCTAAATGTGAGACCTGAAACCATAAAATTCCCAGAAGAAAGCATAGGCGGTAATTTCTCTGACATCGGTGGTAGCAACATCTTTCTAGATATGTCTCCTGAGGCAAAGGAAACAAAAGTTAAAATAAACTGCTGGGACTATATCAAAATTAAAAAGCTTCTGCACAGTGAAGGAAATAACCAACAAAACTAAAAAGACAACCTATTGAATGGGAGATATTTGCAAATGATATATCTGATAAAGGGTTAGTATCTAAAAATATATAAAGAACATATAAAACTCAACACCTGAAAAACAAATAATCCAATTAAAAATGGGGAGAAGACATGAACAGACATTTCTCCAAAAAAGACATACAGATGGCCAATGGACGCATGAAAAGATGCTCATCATTCTTTATCATCAGGGAAATGCAAATCAAAACCCTAATGAGAGATCACCTCATACCTGTCAGAATGGCTAAAATAAAAATTAAAAAAACACCAAGTGTTGGTGAGGATGTGGAGAAAAAGGAACTCTCATGCACTGTTGGTGGGAATACAAACTGGTGCAGCTGCCCTGGAAGATAGAATGGGAGTTCCTTAAAAAATTAAAAATAGAACTACCCTACAATCCAGGAAGCGGACTGCTGGGTATTTACCCAAAGAATAGGAAAATACTAATTCAAAGGGATACATGTACCCCTATTTTTATAGCAGCATTATCTACAATAGCCAAGATATGGAAGCAGCCCAAGTGTTGATCGATAGATGAATGGACATAGAAGGTGTGGTATATATACACAACGGAATATTACTCAGCCATAAAAATAAACTCTTTCCATTTGCAACAAGATGGATGGATCCAGAGAGTATTATGCTAAGTGAAAGAAGTCAAAGAAAGACATATACCATATGATTTCACTTATATGTGGAATTTAAGAAACAAAACAAATGAACCAAGAAAAAAAGAGAATATAAAAACAGAGAACAAAAAGATGGTTATCAGTGGGGAGGTGGGTGGCAGGATAGATAAAATAGGTGAAGAGGATTAAGAGTCCGCTTAATTTGATGAACACTGAGTAAGGTATGGAGCTGCTGAATCACTATATTGTACCCCTGAAACTAATATATCACTGTATGTTAACTACACTGGAATGAAAATGTAAAAAAAATAGTACAGGCAAGAAAGGCATATTTGAAAGACTCTTCTTCATGCTTAGGAACTATGGATAAATGTTCATAGGGTGAAGAAAAAAAATTCAGGACTCCAGGCAATAGAAATATTTGAATAACGGCAGGGCCAGAACATTTGTAGCAAGTCAATAGACCACTATTCTCTCCCCAGTAAATTCTCTATCTTAAGCTTCTATAATATTGGCATCTTTGTTATGAAGCAACTTCTGATCTATTACTCTTATGAAGGCATACTGAATGCACTTGAAGGAGAATGTTGCTTTATTACAAACCAAGGGCCTTGTGTTTATGATTTACAGTATGGTGGCATGTGCCTGCCTGATATCATCCACAGAAGTGACAAATCATGAAAAGGAAATGAACTTATCTTGATGCTTGGCCTGTGTGTTTAGCCAGCACTCTTCAAATTGCAAGTGGCAGACACACAACTCAAAACAGCTTAAGGAAAAATGGAATTATAAGGGTGCTGAAGAATTTCTTGAAAGAATGGAACAATCAAGCCAAGGAAAAGGCAGGAGTTTGGGTGGGCCTCAGGAACTGTTACATCAAGGATTCAGCATATTGTGATTCTTTTCCCAATTCCTTATAACATTTGTCTACTTATTCCCTTATTCTTCTCTCTCACTACAACTGGGTTTTGGCTACCTAGCAAACCAAAAAATCATGGCCTCTGATAACTCCTGAGTTTGCTACTTAGGATGTCAGTCCTCCAAGGGATACCCAACTCATTCCTTCCATGCCGATCCAAACGTCCTCCTGAATGAACTCAATGTCTTAGCTTGGGTTAGGCAACCACTCTTGGGCCAGTCAGCTGATTCCAATACAGAGCAGTGTACTATGATTGGCCCATTCTGGATCACATGCCTACATGTGGACCAATTAACAGTGGCTGGAGATGCAGAGTGGTTTGGAACATGGTCCCTCAAAAGAACACCAAACAGAATTTGTAGGTAGGAGATCAGTTTGTAGAAAAAGAGCAAGGCTGGACAGGCAAAACAATGGGTGAACTCTATACTTTTCTCCTGGGACTAAACACAGGGAGGGCACTCTTGCCTCCAGTTCTAATCATTTATGTATTCATCTCTTCATCATTTATGCATTCCTTTGTATAAACACAGAACCTTTATTAGAGCACTATCTGTCAGGTCATGGCCATTCTCTGGGTTTTACGAGGAGCAAAGTGCCCCCCTCATGCTATGGAGACATTTCTGAAACACAGAGACTTTCATTCATACTCTTCAATGCCTCTGCTAGAAGGGCACTCAGCCCCATTCAGCAGTGTGCGGGAGCTTGTAGACCACTTCATGCCAATGATTCCTCCTGTTGAGAAATGTATTCTCTTTGAAACGTCCAGCAATGGACAAATATCACACAGATCTTCCCAGTCTCTCAATGGTCACACAATCACCCCTCTACCTCCCACCCCCTCACACACATATACACACACACCAGGATGCCCTACTAGACACTGAGAAATCATTTGATGTTCTTTTAGGGAAAACATTTTTCTAGCCATGCTTACTATTGTATGGACTTGCCTCCCACAAGGAGACCTATAGTGTAAAGAAACCTGAACTCGACTCTGGTACAAATTCAGCGTATTTCCTCAAATAAGAGTTACCTCCTCTTTGTCCTTGAGTTTTCTTATCTGAAAAGTGAAGAGCTTAAATATAAGATAAATCTTTGCAACCAGTTCTGGGAGAGAAAAACCAGGTCCTAAATCTTAAAAACATAGATATCATGAAGGAATCTTTCCCTAACATTCTAGGTTGTACTAGGGGGCCAAATTATTCTCTCTTTTTTCCCCATCATAGGTCTGTGTTATAATCATCTTTTACTTATCTGTGTTTCCTGCTACCCTGTAACTTCTAAAAGAGACTAGCCCTTGGTCATTATATTCCAAATGCTCAGCACAGAACTTGGCATAAGAGACACTCCATAACAGTCTGTTATATAAATGGATAAATGGATGGATGGGTGAAAGACACGTTGTGTTGGTCACCCTCACTTGTCCGTAGATATCATAGCCTGCTCTGAGCAAAACGGTGACTATATTGACTTTTGCATCAGGAGCCTGCAGATAGAGAACTCGTATGTCAGGTCACACAAAGGACAACCAAAATCACATCTCCTTCAACATCCTCCTAAGCTGGATTCATGGACATCCTGGTCTAACAAGTGTAGCAGAGACTGAAGGATAGGACACTCAACCCAGTTTTAATTAGAATAATTAAGCATGCTCAGATACTTTTTAAATACAAATCTTAGTAAAAGTTACCATTGCTGAGCCCTTACTTTGTGTCAGACACTGTCTAAGAGCTCTGAAAACATTACCTAAACCAATGGTTCTCAATCAGGGTGACTTTGCTCCCTGGGATATCTGGCAATGTCTGGACACAATTTTGACTGTCATTGTAGAAGGAGTTTGCTACTGGATCTGGTGAGTAGAGGCCAAGTGTTTGACTACCCAGAGGACAGGCCCCCACAACAAAGAATGGTCTAGACCCAAAGGTCAATAGTGCCAAAGTTGAGAAATTCTGATCTAATCAGTAATCCCTTCGACAACCTTATTATTATTATTTAAAAATTATGATTATGATTTTCCTGATTTTACAGGAGAGGAAACTGAGGGGTATGTAATACTATCTGCATTTTGTGCCGGAAGCAAAGCTGGGATTTGAACTTCTACCTTTTGGATCTAAACCCTATGTTTTTATCATCTATCCTATAACTCGTGGCAAGTCTTCTTGGCAAGGTTGAACTATGGAGGGAATTTTACACTAACAATCCTGAACCTGCTTAATATGCTGGGACTTGGAAATTTTCCTGCACCTGCAACATCAGATTTTTACCCATTTTCACATGAGAAACTAAAGATGTTACTTTGGCCAGAGCTGGGAGTATCTTTAAATTGAATCCAGTTCCTCCTATTGAAACATAATAACTTTTAAAGTAATCTAGTCTCTTCATTACCAGGGCTACATCCAGTTGTTGAAATCTCTTTTGAGTTGGTAGTTAAAAGGCCCAGCCATACATTTGTAACGTTATTGTTGCTGGCTAAAATGCTTAGCAACAACACAAACATCACTCAGAATCAAATTATCAGATGTACCGACAAGATGCTTCTCGATTTAATAGTGTGGTAAATGATGGCTGGGAGATGTTCTTTGAAGCTGTGGAGGCAAATGTGAAAGCTAATTCAATTCTCAAATGAATAAAAGTGAGAAACTGTTCTTATAAACCTGATATTACCAGAGATAGCACCAAAGCATGCTGCTGTCTTGTATGGGGGAGGAGAGAAGAGCAGAATTTATTTTATTTCTGATAATAAAGAGCTGGGCTCTGTGGCCACACAGGTTTGACCTTGGTCCCTGGGAAGGGGGGTGGCTGGTGGAGAACTTTAGTAGGAGTGCAGGTTCATTTCCGACTCAGCCAAGAGGCTGCTTACTTTACCATTAGTTCCCCTTGGAGCTGCCAGAGAGAGGAAGAAGCCTCTGAGGTAGCATCCAGGGCTTCAGGGAAATTAGATCTCTGTTTATTAGACTTTGAGAGTGCAGTACAGCATTGCCTGAGAGAAAAGTGGATCTCCTAGGCCAGTGGCTTTCCAATTATCAGTAAGACCCTAGGTTTTCACAAAAGTATTTCAGGGGTAAGAGAAAGGTGGATCTGGAAGTGATTCATGGTCTGAAATGTGCTTTAATTTGTCATACAAATTAAATTAATCTAGAGCATACATTTGGCTTAAGGGTAAGATATTATTTAGGAAGAAAAGATTTTTGCTGCTAAAAGTCATGAACCCCACTTGTCTACTCACTTAGATGAGGAACAGTAGACCCTAAAGCCACACAGCCAGTCAAAGGCTACACTCCAACACCAATTCTCTGACATCAACTGGGTGTCCAACCATTCAAATCAATTCTGACACTACCTGGAATTAGCATCAAACTCTACTCGTTAGGGTGTGCAGTCTCACAAGAAGGCCTTCACTTCAGACGCCAGCCACAAACAAGTACCAGGGGCCACCCCATATTTCTTCCTGACCACCTTGGCTATACATTCAGCAGTTCCCATGATCCCTCTTTAGGTCTGACAATTAGCTAGAAGGAGTCACACAACTCAGGAAGTGTTACACTTGTGATTATCATTTCGTTATAAAGGATACAAATAAAGAGCTAGACATAGAGATTTGTAAGGCGATAAGATTCAGAAGGGTCCTGTGTGCAGGAGCTTCTGTTCCTATAAAATCTGGGGCGCATCACTCTGTCTATACCTTAATATGCTCACCAGCCAAGAAGCTCTGAATCTCCTTGTCCAGAGTTTCTACCAAGGTCTCACTACCCAGACATGAGTGAATAAATCACTGGCCACTTGGTTGAACTGTCTCCAGCTCTTCTCCCCCTAGCGGGTCTGGGCTAGCCAGAGACCAAAACGTCTAAGCCTTTAATTTACGTGATTGGAAACTACCTAAGTGTCCACCACAGGGTCCAGCATGAATCACCTCAACAGCATAAACTCTGGTGTGGTCAAAAGGGACTCCTATGAATAAACAAAGACACCCCATCACTCAGGAAATTCCAAAGGTTTTGCCAGCTCCCATGCCAGAACCCAGGGACAAAGATCAGATTTCTCTTTTTTTAAATCGCACCTCAAGGGCTGAGGTTAACACCAAAGCCCCTGCTTTCTCTGTCACCCCAGGGTACCTCCTTAGAGCTGGCTGGGTGTTTCCAGAGCAGGGAAATGGCAAAATGTAGAGTCTGAGCAGGGTAGATCTAACAATTGATTATTTTGTGGAGAAGTAAAATGAAACTCAGATGATAGGGACTCCAGCTACTTGGTGGTTAAGCTGGTCTGGAAGCTTGGTCTCTAACCCTGAACTCTCTGTGATTCTCTGGAAGGTTCCATGTTTATTTCCTAGGACTAGGACTGTTATGACCAATTATCACAATTTAGTAACTTAAAACAATGCACATACGTAATCTTACCCATCTGAAGGCCAGAAGTCTAAAATGGGTCTGTAGCTCTGTGTTCCTTTTGGAGGGAGAATCTTTCCTTGACCCTTCCAGCTTCCAAGAGATCACCTACATCTTTTCATTCATGACCATCTTCCTCCATTTTGAAAGCCAACAGGGCAGCATCTTCAAATATCTCTCTTTCTTTCTCTCTGCTTCCATCATTATAGTGCCTCCTGCTTCACTCATATAAAGACCCTGTGATTACATCAGCCACACCAGGGTCATCCAGGATGATCTACCCCTCTCGAGATCCTTAACTCGATCACATCTGCAAAATCTCATGTGCCTTGGAAAGGGATTTGGATGTGGACATCTTTGGGAGGCCATTCCCCAGTCAACCACAGCCCTTTTCCCCTCAGAGCTGGTGTGAATCTGCCACCCTCAGCATGTGTTGGCTGTACTACACATTCCTGGTGATTGCTGTGTAGAGGAGGGGACCATGTCTCCTTTCTCACAGCTTATTTCTCCGGAGGCCCCTTCCTAGTTTTGTTAAGGGATGAGGAATTGTCCTTTGATCACTTGGGGCTCTGTTTATTTGAGGGCAGAGAACTACTTGGAAGCTGATAGACTCCTGTGTGCGCCTCTGTTGGGTCTGACTGCTGTGTCTGCTGGGTCTGGGATGCATTCCCGGCCATCCTACACTGGGGGTGGGACTGGATGTCGTTGTTTGGTTATTCTGTGCCCTCCAACACAGCCCTTATGAGGGAGGCCTGCAAAGCCAAGTCTTTGCAGTTTTCCAGTGAAATAAATTGGTGCTTCATTTATGACTTGGACAGTGTTTGGCCATTCTAAAGGGATGGTCACAAACCCATCTGTCCTCTTTCATCACACTCTGATTTGCTGTGTGAAGTCAAGGAATTTGTTTCCTTCTATTTTTCTTGAGAAAAAGCTAGAATGGCTCTAAAGAGGAATGTCTTCACTCCCACGTTTCTCTTTAGGTCAGTAATTTTCAGCCTCTAGGGGGGTTTGCAGCAGTGGGGACATTTGCACCTTGACCCCCACCCAGGGGACATTCAGCACTGTTTGAAGGCATTGGGGGAAGGGGGTTGCTATTGGCATCATGTGGGTAGAGGCCAAGGACAGAGCTAAACATCCTATAGCACACAGGACCTCCCCCTCCCATAAGACAGAATTCTATGGCTCAAATGTCACTAGTGCTGCAATTAAGAAACCTTGTCTTAGCCCCAAAGAAGAGAGAAAAATATCCCAGTAATTGTGCACACTTGTACTCTCTATCTCTTTCTCCAGATTTGCTTGGTCCTCTCCATGGGACAGGGAGTAATTCTATTTTTCAAATATGGGACCATTATTGAGGCACAAGAATAAGCAGGCCAGCTTGGTCTTTGTGTCTCCAAAGCTTCAAACACAAGAACCAGGTTACTTCCTTTGGTGTTGTCTGCCTCAGACACAGCAAGCCTTCCTCCTGCCTTAGTTACCGACCCCTGCAGTAAAAATAATAAGCAGGACACCGCTGCCGGGGACAGGAGGAGGGTGGGGACACCGCCTTTCATTGAGTCCTGAGGCCTGTTCTTAAAGCATCTGGGCGTGTGGATTCTCAATCTGGTCCGAATACTTGGCCAGGTGTGCATAGGCAAGAGATGTGTCCTTTTCAGGGTTGCGCTTTAGGGTGGGAGGCTTTTACCTAAGACAGTTTCTCTAATACAGTTTCACCGGGTGATGAGGATTTGCTGGTGATGGAGGTGGTTATGTATGGTTCCATACATAAAGTTCGTGGAACCAGTTTTTTTGTGTAAGTCTCCCTTAGCCTAGCCAGGAAAGGGAAAGGACTGCATTTTGACTTTGAATCTTTTGCAATTGAGTGTCTTGGTGACTGGGTATGAGGTCTAGATAAACAAAGATTAGCACTCAGGGTTATCCCTTGGCTTTTATTCCTCAGGCCATAGGGAGAGGAAGACTCTGAGCAGAGCCAGGTAAAGCTCCCTTCCAAAACAGGCTTTTTTTTTTTTTTTTTTCTTTCTTTCTTTTTTCTTCTTCTCAAGTTAAGACTAAACCACAGGGGCTTGGGCAAACCAGCAGATTCCAGTGAGCAAGGCTTCTTTGGATTCTATCTCAGCTTGAAATGAGTAACTGCCATATGGGAAAGTCAGGTCCTCGGCTGGCAGGAAAAGATGGCCAAAAGGGATTTTTGTATCATACTGAAGCAGAAAAATCTGCCTTCTTACTACGAGAAAAAAAAAAAAGGTGACTGCTTCCTGTTTAACAGATAAGTTATGTTGTTACATAGTTATGGAGGATTTTAATTCTTTCTTTAAATGCAAAGGAAAACAATAATTTTTTTGAGGTGGCTTCATTGATCAAAAAAATAACTACTGGCTGTTTATTCAAACCACAAAAGGCATAAGCCTTCTTTATCTTAACAAGAATATTATCTTGTTACAGTTAATAGTTATTGAACTGCCTATTATGTCCCGGGCACTGTGTGAGGGCACTGTCAATATTCTATCTCATTTAATCTTTACCCTGTCCTCAGCTAGAGGTATTGTGATTACCTTGATTTTATAAAGAAACTGAGGGTCAGAGAAGTAGTCACCTGTCCAGGATCACACAGTTGATCAAGTGTCACAGAAGGCATTTTGAACCTGAATTTGGCTGACTAAACTATCCCTCTTACACAGTGTCCCATAGAATTTTTACCCAGATGGATACTCCATAGTCTCACATCTAGACTCTGTCCTGGAAGTTACCAAAACCTCACTGTGATTCTTCTTTTCTTGCAATATCTTTGATGAGTTTTGGTATCAGAATTGTCTTAGACCTATACAATGATTTTGGAAGTATTCCTTCCTCTTCAATGTTTGGAAAAGAGTCTCTGCAGAATTGGTGTCACTTCTTTCTAAAATGTGTAGGAGAGTTCACCAGGGAAGACACTTGAACCTAGAATTTTCTTTGTGGGAAATTTTTAAGCTACAATTTAATTTTAATTGATACAGCACTGTTTGAGCTACCTGTTTCATCACAAATGAGCTTTGGTACTTTGTGTCTTTCAGGAAACCAGGCTGTCGAATTTACAGACAAAAGTTGTTCACGATATTCACCTTATTATCCTCTAAATATCTATAGAATCATAATGAAATCACCTTTTTCATTCCTGATATTGGTTATTTGTGTCTCCTTTCCTTTTTTCCCATCAGTATGGTGAGATGTTTATCAATTGTATTGACAACACTCTCAAAGAATTGGCTTTTAGTTTTACCGGTTTTCTCTCTTTTCTCTATCATTTGTCTCTGCTCTGATGTTTCTTACAGCATTTCTTTTGCTTACCTGGAGTCTAACTTGCTCCTCATGTACTATTTCAAGGTAGAAACTGAGGTCCCTAATTCCCGACCTTGTTTGTTTTCTAGTGTAGGTATTTAATACTACAAATCTCTGCCTAATCACTGCTTTCACAACACTCCACATCTTGCCATATGCAATATTTTCACTTTGCCTCCGTTCAAAATACTTTGCAACTCCCCTTTTGATTTCTTCTTTGACCCATGGTTTACTTAGAAACATGCTGTTAAGTTTCCACAGTATTTAGCATTTTCCAGAAATGTGTTATTCATTTCTAATTGAATTCCATCATGGTCAGAAAATATACTTTGAATCTTTTTAACTCTACTTAAACTTATCTTTTGGTTCAGGATATGGCCTATATGCTCAATGCTCTGTGTGGTCATTCAGTGCATGCCAGAAAGAACTTGTAATTCTGCTGTTGTTGAGTGGAGAGTGTTCTGTGGGGTGAATTCAGTGCAGTTGGTTCAATGTGCTCAAGTATTTCCATATCCTTGCTGGTTTTCCATTAATTAGTGAGGGAGGAGCTCTTTCTTTTTCTTTCTTTCTTTCTTTCTTTCTTTCTTTCTTTCTTTCTTTCTTTCTTTCTTTCTTCTTTCTTTCTTTCTTTCTTTCTTTCTTCTTTCTTTCTTTCTTTTCTTCCTTCCTTCCTTCCTTCCTTCCATCCTTCCTTCCTTCTTTCCTTTCTTCTTTCTTTCTTTTTAAAGACTTTATTGATTTATTTTAGAGAGTGAGCATGAGCATGAAGGAAGGGCAGAGGGACTCCAGGCTGAGCAAGGAGCCTGATGTGGGGCTCAATCCCATGGCCCTGAGATAATGACCTGAACTGAAATCAAGATCCAGACGCTTAACTGATTGTGCCACCCAAGTGCTCTAAGTTGGAAATTTCTAACTGTAATTGTAGAATTCTTTATTTCTCTTTGCATTTCTCTCAGTTTTTGCTTATGTCTTTCCAAGGTCTGTTACTGTGTTACTGCGCACACAAACTTCTGGAATAATCGCCTTCCCCCCGCCTCCCTTTTTAATTTTTTTTTTAATGTTTTATTTATTTATGATAGTCACACACAGACAGAGAGAGAGAGAGGCAGAGACACAGGCAGAGGGAGAAGCAGGCTCCATGCACCGGGAGCCCGACGTGGGATTCGATCCCGGGTCTCCAGGATCGCGCCCAGGGCCAAAGGCAGGCGCCAAACCGCTGCGCCACCCAGGGATCCCCCGCCTCCCTTTTTAAAAGATTTTATTTATTTATTTGACAGAAAGGGTGAGCAAGCAAGCAGGGAAAGAGGTAGGCAGAGAGAAAGAGAGAGAGAGAGAGAGAGAGAGAGAGAGAGAGAGAGAGAAGCAGGCTCCTCGCGGAGCAGGTAGCCCGATGTGGGGCTCAATCCCAGGACTCTGGGATCATGACCTAAGCCAAAGGCCGACACTTAAGCAACTGAGCCACCCAGGAGCCCCAACTGTCCCCTTTATTATTACAATGTAACTATTATTCTTTGCTCTGAAATCTATTTTCTCTGATACTAATATAACTGCTCCAACTTTTTGTAAAAGTAGTGTTAGCATGGCTATCTTTTCATGTTTAACCTATTTATGCTTTTGTACTTAAAGAGCATTTCTTGTGTTTCCAGCCTATCGCTATGTCAGGTCTTGATTTTTTAAAAAAATCCAAACTGACCTCCTTGTCTTTTCATAAAAATGTTTAAACCATTCACATATAATATGATTGTTAACATAATTAGATTCATGTCGATCATCTTGCTATTTTTTTTTATTGGATCCATTTGTTCGTTTCTTTTCTGTCTTCCTTCTGCTGGTTTGAGTACATTTTATGATTTCTTTTTTTTTTAGTAACAGCATTATTGAGATATAATTCACATACCATGAAATTCAGCCTTTTAAAGTGTATAAATCACTGGGTTTTAGTAAACTCAGGATTGTTCAACCATCACTACTATCTAACTCCAGAACATCTTCAGCAACCGAAAAAGAAAGTCCATACCTGTTATGCAGTCATTACACACTCCTCACTCTTCCAAGTCCCAGACAACCATTATTCTACTTTCTATCTCTATGCATTTGTTTGTTCTGGACATTTCATATAAATGAAATCACAAAATATGTGAGCTTCTGTGATGGGTTCTTTCACTTAGCATCACATTTTCAAAATCCATTCATGGTATAGCAGGTGTCCCTACTTCATTCCTTTCCCTAACTGAATAATATTACACGTACAGATATACCACATCTTACTTTTTCCATTCATGAGTTGATGGATACTTGGGTTGTTACAATTTGGGGGTTAATGTGAACAGAGCTGCTATGAACATATTGTTTTAAAGATTTCATTTATTTATTTGAGAGAGAGAGGGCATATGCAAGAGAAAATACAAATGGGGCAGGGGCAGGAAAGGGAGAAGCAGACTCTCCACTGAGCAGGGATGCCAAGGACAACTTGGGGCCCATTCTAAGACCCCAGGATCGTGAACTGAGCCAAAGGCAGATGCGCAACTGACTGAGCCACCCAGATGCCCCTATGAACACATTTTTATGCAGATGTATGTTTTCAAATCTCTTGGATATATACTTAGGAGTATACTTGCTGTCATATGGTAACTATGTTTAACATTTGAGAAATTATCAATCTGGTTTCCAAAGTGCCTACACCATTTTACAATCCCATCAATAATATATTAAGGTTCTAATTCTTCCATCTCCTTGCTAACACTTGTTATTATCTTTTTTTATTATAAACATTTTAGTAGATATGCAGTGGTATCTCATTATGGTTTTCATTTGCATTTTCCTAGTGACTAATGATATTGAGCATCTACTCAGTGCTTACTATCCATTTGTTTATATTCTTTGGACAAAGGTCTACTGAAATCTTTTTCCCATTTTTAAATCGAGTTTCTATTTATTGCTGAGTTGTAAGAGTGTTTTTTATATATTAAGATATAAGGTCCTTATCTGATATGTGATTTGTGAATATTATTTGTCACTATGTGGATTGCCTTTTAACTTTTTTCATGTTTTACAAGGCACAAAATTTTTAATTTTGATGAAGTTCAGTTTGTCTTTTTTCTTTTGTCACTTTTATTTTGACATCATAACTAAGCAGGCTTTGCCTAACACAAGGTTACAAAGATATACTCCAAAATTTTTTTCTAGGAGTTTTATAGTTTCAACTCTTACATTTAGTTTGATAAGACACTTTGAGTTAATTTTTGACATGAGGTAGGGATCTAGTTTCATTCTTGTGAATATATGATTGTTTAACATCATTTGTTGGAAAGCTATCCTTTCCCCCATTAAACTCTCTTAGCCCCTTTGTCAAAAATCAATGGAGAATAAATGTATGGGCTGATCTATGGACTTTCAATTCTGTTTCATTGATCTATATGTCTAGCCTTATACTAGTACCCCACTGTCTGGACTACTGTAGCTTTGGAGAAGGTTTTGACAGCAAGAACTGTAAATCCAACTTTGTTCTTTTTAAGATTGATTTGGCTATTCCAGGTCATATGGGTTTTCAGATTGGCTTGTCAATTTCTTTCTTTCTTTTTTTAAAAGATTTATTTTATTTGTTTATTTATGAGAAACACAGAGGGAGAGGCAGAGACATAGGCAGAGGGAGAAGCAGGGTCCCTGCGGGAGCCCAACATGGAACTCAATTCCAGGACCCTGGGATCATGACCTGAACCAAAGGCAGAAGCTCAACTACTGAGCCACCCAGGTGTCTCCAGCTTGTTAATTCCTGAAAAAAAAAAAAGTCCAGCTGATTTAAATCTGTAGACCACTTTAGGGAGTGTGGTAAGTATAGTGACGACCCCCAAGAAGATATCCATGTCCTAATCTCCTTACCCTGTGAATATGTAGCCTTACATGGCAAGAGTGATATTGTAGATATAATCAAGTTAAGGAGATTAAGGTGATTCTGGATTTCCCTGGTCGACCCAATGTCCCTTATAAAAGGGAGGAAGGAGTGACAGAGTCAGGGAGAAAAGTAATGAGAGAGTACATTTTGGAATAATGTGGCCATAAGCCAAGGTGTCTGGGTAGCCACTCAAGTCTGAAGTATTCTTTAAAAAAAAATCTTAAATTGAGCTGGAAATGGATATGGAGCTAAGCAAAAACAAACAATACAACAATCTGACTATTGTGAAGTTACAGACTTAATCAAGTAACCTTACCTAGTGAAAGCTTATAACAACTGTGTTGGATTTAATATCGGGGGGCGGGGGAGGAGATGGCATCAGAGTTGGTCACCCAGAAGAAATATGAAGGAGAAAGGAGGGATTATTTAATGAAGCAGGTGAGGTGAACATGGCAGGCAAAGGAAACTAGCACGCAAAAGCCAGGAGGCAAAAAACAGACCTCAGCCCTAGCTCCAGGTTTTCAGCTCAGGGCGTGTTGGGAAATGGGAGCATGGGCCCCTCCCTTGGCCTGTTTCTCACTGTCACCATGGAGGCCCTGGCACAGAGCTGGAGTCAAGCTGGGAGCTTGCTTGCTTGCTTTTGGAAGACAAATGTCTCCCCCTATCTTTTTGTGACCCCATCCCCACCCTAGAACACTTTCTGCCATTCAGCACATCCCATAAGCATGGGGCTTCCAAACATGCAGTTCCCTGGCCCCCAGAGAGTGAAATGACTGAAGTTCTTGAGCACACTGCTTCTCTAATTAGCTAGCACACCTGTACTGCCTGTGGCTTCTCCTGAGCCTATGAGGCCACCAGAGGTCGCATTAACAGGCCTGGTATAATAAGTCATTGCCATTCAAGCTCAAGGTAATTAATTCTCGCACTGGGAACTGCTCAAGACAAATTTCACTAAACTATATTGTGAAACCAGGACACACACAAACACACACACAAATCATACTATCACTTAGCAACTTGCTACACCTGGTATTTTCTGTTACATGACCTCACTCTTCACCACTAGCTTATCAACTAGGTACTATTATTGCTCTTCTCAATTTACAAATTCTAAGAAACTCAGAGAGGTCTGCAAAGTCACACTGCTTCAGCACTGGAGCTGGGTCTGGTTCCCATGTCCAAGTTATAACTGCAACTGTGGTCCTTCCAATACCTTCCATGAGCTATGCTTTTGGTACTTTGAACTACATTGTACTTACACAAATAACTTAATGAATGCTTCTTATTACCAGAGATTTGATGCAGTGAGCCTTTATAGCTGTGTGTTTGTTTTTTTTTTAATTGCATGATCTCTGTCTAAATAAAATCCTCGGGCCTTATTGCATGTCCTGGCATTGCTGATTCTCTGGTCTAAGGGGAGACACTGGGAGTCTCTGTCCAAAGCCATCTACCTCCCAGAAGACCCAAATAGGGAAAAAAAAAAAAAAAGGTAACAGAAAGTAACTTGCGGATCCTAATTGCTTTGCCCGCTGTACATGTCTCAGATCAAATACTATTTTGTCCTCTTTTTCCCCTTTAGAGGGGAATTAATTAAGCTCTAATTACACCGACAGAAAAAATAGAAGCTACAATAAAATTATTTTTTTTAAAAAAAGCTATTAACAAGGTCTGAGCACAGAGCCTGTTATAACCCGGGGAATGAGCCTCATTTGAATTTTATGGCCTTTCCATTTACATTTTTTTATTAAACCTTTTCTTACAATCCTCAATATGTCTCCTTTCCATGGTATAATCATCCTCGGGAATTTTCAGGTGTTAAATTAGATACTTGGGGGCTCCCTTACTCTTCTCGCATTCAGAGCCTGGCATATCCCATGAGGCAGATTAATAATAATTTTTTTTTACACTTATTTGAAAGTTCACATCAAATTTTTTTCCATCTGGAAGGAAGTCAGATTTGCAGAGCCCCTCTGGTCCAGGCCAATTAGATGGGAGCAAAAGTTACCTTTGTTAGAGAGAAACTTTAAAAGCGTATTGCAATCAGGACAGCTCACTGCAAAAGGGGAAGCCGATTCTTTCTCCCTGCCACGTGGAAACTTGGGGCCATGTAGACAGAGCTGGGCTGATGGGAAGTGGAAAGGATATTCCTATTAGGAGGAGCAGGAGAGGTCTCGTCGCTCTGCAATGGCACACATCTCTGGTCTGAATGTCAGAGCCAGAGATAAACTGTCCCAGGAGATGTGACCTGCCAAGTCACACAATGAGAGGCAGAAGGGTTTGTCACTTAGACTCTGGACCTGTCCTGCAGGTTTTCTATTCTACCTCACATGGCTCAGTCACATGGGTATGCCCTTCAGAATTCAGATTCTCAATCCCAGACCTCCAGGGAGATTCCGTTGACTAGCCAGGCATGGGAGTCCGATTAAAATGTCGAGACCACATGAAAAATACAGGTTTTCAGGGAAGAGAAATGTACTAGGTGTCCCTAATAGCAGAGAAGAATGAAACCTACTCCCAAGATAGTAGAACTTCCAGCCTAAGTGGTTCCCACAGGGGAATTTCTTTGAAATCTTCTCATCCTAAAAATGATATAATTGCAGATTCTACTTTAATAATGACCCTTATATAACTACATGTATATGTGTGTGTGTGTACATACCACAGATATTAGTTGATTCCAGAATATCTATTACATTTCCTAGAATACCCCACGCTGTAGCCAGTGGACCTATATAAACTCCCCAAAATTTCTGAAAATCCTGGTGGTGAAGAGTAGGTGCTTATATCCTCAGGTATATCTCCAGGCCCTAAATTGCTTCTTCCACCACAGCTGTTTCTGAATCATCTTAACATTCTGCAGATATCATCTCTACTTGTTGATGCAAATAAAGTGACCCATACTTGATTCCCACTAAAATCCATTTTCATAGGTATACTCTAATAGTAATCATTTAGAAAGGAGGGAGAAATGAGAAATGCATGGAGGAGGGGCAGTAGATGTGCTGGTCCTGGCTCATACAGCCTTACAAGAGCCCAGTATTAAACTTTCAGGAATTTTGCAATTCGGTTGCTAAACACAGCCATTGTTAAATATTAAATTATATAAACACAATGAAATAAACTATATGATTAATAAAGGTAACAAATATTAAAAGATCACTTACTATTTCACTACATTTTATTATCTGTGCTGTTGAAGCTATTTGCCTACTATATTTGCGTGACAGAAATACCATAAAATGGGCTGATATTCCATCTCTTTCCAATTCTGTGTTTAGTGATTTCACATCAGTAAAGTGAAATTGGCCACGGTAGGAGTATTTATATCACATAAAGTGGCAAATGCTACAAATCAAGGCTTGATTTACTGTTTTGTTGGTTGTCTAGACTTAAAAAATAATGGAAAGTATGTTAATAATGCCAATTAAACCTCAGCATGTTATATCTCTGACTAGCATGAAAAGTTGAAGAAATTTTTTTCTCAGTATTTGAAAATCACTACCCAGTTCAGCAAAATAGTCACTCACATCACTGACAAATGAAGTTCTTACTTGTCTGCCTTCCTTGTTTCACTTCCATCTTATTCAACAGCATAAGTGAAAAATATCAACCAACATTCATGTCAGAACTACACTTGTAATCAAGTATTTATTTATAGACCGATTTTGTCAAATCAAGGTTGAATTACAACCACAGATAAGCTTTAGATACAGGAATTCTGCAAAATTCAAGGAAGCATTCTGTAAGAATCAATTGGCTGGATGGGAAGAAATAATGTATATTTTGTTATCACTGTAAATTGTGTGCTACACGTTCTTTATATCAAATTTATAATAAACTTATGTATGGTTCCCCAGAGACCTAGTTGTTAAACATTTACCAGCCTACCCCTAAGAAGGGTTTATATCATAACACTATAAACACATTGAACAGTAAACATCTATATAGATAGATAGATAGATAGATGTGTATATATATGTGTGTGTGTATATGTATATATGTATATGTATATATATATATATATATATATATATATATATATATATATATATACTTTCTCCCCACAAAATGAGTGATTCTTTTCCACCCTACTTCTCTATCAGGTGCAAAATGAATTGCCTGAATTCCCCTTTTTTTTTTTTTTTAAAAAAGAGAGAAAGCAGCAGGGGAAGGGTAGAGAGAACCTTAAGCCATGCCCAGGGAAGAGCCTGTCTTGTGACCCTGAGATCTTGACCCCAGCCCAAATCAAGAGTCTGAGGCTTAGCGCACTGAGCCACATAATGAATTGCTTTTTAAAAAGTCTTCTGCTAAACTATGTAATCATCACTTTCACTGGAGTACTGCACATTTGTGGGTTACCACCCAAACATCCTTGATCCTTCTCCCATCAACAGCATTTTTGAGAAATGCACTCTGGCTCCCTTCTCAGTTTTATTGTTTGGGTAGAATTCACTACCCAACTACCAAAACTGGCTGTGTTGGGTTTAAGACAATTAGCATGTCCCAGCCTCCCAGTCACTGTGATTGATTCAGAGTTGAACACATGACCTAATTTGGGCCAATGAGAGAGAGGTAATCCCAGGATGGAAGAAGGAGTTGTCAGAAGAGATTCCCTCCTTTCCTTTGTATTTATACAATGTATTTATTGCAAGATGAGAACTACTCCTGCCGTTAACATTATCACAGGAGTGAGGTCTGAGCCAGGGAAAGAGAACCAGACCTGAGGATAAAACGAAAGAAAGTAGAAAGCAAAGACAACAGACAATACCGGAGTTGCACTACTGGATGAAGCCCTTTCTAAAACGAGATCTTCCTGCCTCTTAGAAGAAATCCCTTTGGTTTATAAACCAACTTGAGTTGATTTTTTTCTGTCATTTTAAACCAAATGTATTCTGAACTTTTATATTTGTTTTGGCTCTTTACCTCAAGGGCCTCACTTTCTACCCCAAGGCTAATAAATAGCCCTTGGGGTAAAAACATGTATTTACTTCCCTAAGAGAAATTCTCTTGAAGCTAATAAAATTTTTTAAAAATTTAACTTCAGCATGTGGATGTCCAATTTTCCCAGCACCATTTATTGAAGAGACTGTCTTTTTTCCAGTGGATAGTCTTTCCTCCTTTGTCGAATATTAGTTGACCATAAAGTTGAGAGTCCACTTCTGGATTCTCTATTCTGTTCCATTGATCTATGTGTCTGTTTTTGTGCCAGTACCACACTGTCTTGATGACCACAGCTTTGTAGTACAACCTGAAATCTGGCATTGTGATGCCCCCAGCTATGGTTTTCTTTTTTAAAATTCCCCTGGCTATTCGGGGTCTTTTCTGATTTAGACCACTCTCTTGCACCATACACAAAGATAAACTCAAAATGGATGAAAGATCTTAATGTGAGACAAGATTCCATCAAAATCCTAGAGGAGAACACAGGCAACACCCTTTTTGAACTTGGCCACAGTAACTTCTTGCAAGATACACAAAGGCAAAAGAAACAAAAGCAAAAATGAACTATTGAGACTTCATCAAGATAAGAAGCTTTTGCACAGCAAAGGATACAGTCAACAAAACTAAAAGACAACCTACAGAATGGGAGAAGATATTTGCAAATGACGTATCAGATAAAGGGCTAGTTTCCAAGATCTATAAAGAACTTCTTAAACTCAACACCAAAGAAACAAACAATCCAATCATGAAATGGGCAAAAGACATGAACAGAAATCTCACAGAGGAAGACATAGACATGGCCAACATGCAAATGAGAAAATGCTCCGCATCCCTTGCCATCAGGGGAATACAAATCAAAACCACAGTGAGATACCACCTCACACCAGTGAGAATGGGGAAAATTAACAAGGCAGGAAACCACAAATGTTGGAGAGGATGCGGAGAAAGGGGAACCCTCTTGCACTGTTGGTGGGAATGTGAACTGGTGCAGCCACTCTGGAAAACTGTGTGGAGGTTCCTCAAAGAGTTAAAAATAGATCTGCCCTATGACCCAGCAATTGCACTGCTGGGGATTTACCCCGAAGATACAGATGCAATGAAACGCCGGGACACCTGCAGCCCGATGTTTCTAGCAGCAATGTCCACAATAGCCAAACTGTGGAAGGATCCTCGGTGTCCATCGAAAGATGAATGGATAAAGAAGATGTGGTTTATGTATACAATGGAATATTCCTCAGCCATTAGAAACGACAAATACCCACCATTTGCTTCGACATGGATGGAACTGGAGGGTATTATGCTGAGTGAAATAAGTCAGTTGGAGAAGGACAAACATTATATGGTCTCATTCATTTGGGGAATATAAAAAATAGTGAAAGGGGATAAAGGGGAAAGGAGAAAAAATAAGTGGGAAATATCAGAAAGGGAGACAGAACATAAAGACTCCTAACTCTGGGAAACGAACTAGGGGTGGTGGAAGGGGAGGTGGGCGGGGGTGGGGGTGACTGGGTGATGGGCACTGAGGGGGCACTTGACGGGATGAGCACTGGGTGTTATTCTATATGTTGACAAATTGAAAATCAATAAAAAATAAATTTATAAAAAAATTAACTTCACCACATAAAAGTAGTGTTGATACTAATTTACAGATAGGCAAAAAGAACATTCTAGAAAGTTGCACCATATTTATTCCATGGCTTCTGAGTACTTGTTAATAGAATCCTATATAGGATTACTGCAGTACTGTGTATTTCAGTTTTAGAAGCCTGGCATTAATGCCATGACTTACATCTCAGATAGTCAACTCCTGGCTGACCATTCACATGTTTTGTGCCAATCACAAAGTAGAACATTGAGAGAGTTTTAAGGAGAATGCAGGAATTCAAAGGGAGGTGAAGGATAATAGGAATAGGAATAGCAAAAACTTATCCAGTCCTTGCTATGTGCCAGACTCTGTGCTAAGTGCTTTCCATGGATTAATCCTTACTGCCATCCTAGGAGGTAGGCATTGGCTGCCCCCATTTATAGGTAAAGAAATGGAAATGCTTACAGAAGGTCACACATATTTGTTCTTAAGTTGGTGCTCTAACCACTAAGTTGTATTGCTTCACTCTGTGCTTGGGAGAAAATTGAGGGAAAATGGAGATGTATTTGGATCAAACTCACAGGAACAGGTGAGTTTAGGTAGGGATCTACCTCTGAGGCTTTGAGCATGGTTGTAGAGTCCCAGGATCCTCAACAGATGTCTAGCCAATCCAATCAAAAAGACCAAATGCAAATTATGCTGGAAGAGGGAAGGAGGCAAAAATCTGAAAGGTAGCCAAGAGCACAATTTCAATGGAGCAAGATAAGGCCAACCACAGTCAAGGATCAAAAGTCAGAATGACGTGGAACATGCCAAGTGGAGTCAGCAAGTTAGAGACACTGATTCAGAATGGAGATTATACACAATGAGAGGGTATCAAAGGGTATCAAATTCTGTGTATCAGAGTAGGAAAAATCCAGTGGTTGAAAATCACCAAATGATTGAAAGTGCTTAAAGGGGTCTAGTACTAGACAGTTATTGCCACAATGATGTTACGTCACAAATCATGCCAAAATTCAGTCGCATACAACAGGCACTTATTTCTTGTTCACAGATTTGTGGGCCAGCTGGGATTCAGCTGATCTAAGTTATGCTTTGCTCCAAGCTGCAAGCTGAGTTTAGGTTATTAGCCACATGTCTCCTATCCTCTTTGAACCAGCAGGCAAGCCAGGGCCAGTTTATACCATGGCAATGACAAAAGCACAAGACAATAAATCCACTCATATGAGCGTATTTCAAGTTTCCATTCATATATCCATTGGCCAAGGCAACTCACAGGGGCCAAAGGCAGAGGGTGGGGAAATACTGCCCACCACATGGCTATGGCAAGGGGGAGGGTGTCTAATACTGTTCCAGGGGAGGGAGCAATTAAGACCAACAATTAAATCTACTACAAGCCCCAAAGATGAATTTTGTTTGCTTTATAGGATATAAGGATCTGTCCTGAGGAGTGAAGCCAGGTATGAGATTGTGTCTTTAGCATTAAAGAAGAAAAATGGGGAAAAGCCCATGGAGGTGACCTGGTATATGAGAGACTAGTGAAGGTGAATGAGGGTGGGGTGCTTTTCTCAGGCCTTGATGAACATAGGATAGGCCATGGCTCACGGGAAAGACTCACTTAAGATTTGTCTCAAAATTGCATTCAAGGGGCGCCTAGGTGACTCAGTTGGTTAAGCATTTATTTGCCTTTTGCTCAGGTCATGATCCCAGGGTCCTGGGATAGAGCTCTGCATCGGGCTCCCTGCTCAAAGGAGAGTGCTTCTCTCTCTCTCTCTCTCTCTCTCCCCCTCTCTCTGCCTCTCCCCCTTGCTTGTGCTCATGCTCTCTCTCCCAAATAAATAAATAAAATCTAAAAAAACCCAAGAAAACAACAAAAAAAAACTGCACTCAAACCAGTTATAAACTACGTGCAATGTTAGTCGTTCCAGAGAGATGCTTGGATGTCTTCTATTTCTGACACTTCTCAGGTGCCCTTACCACAGACTAAGCCTAGCCAGCCCAATAGTGGCTAAGTTTACACTTTGAAGATTTCTATCTGTTGGGTGGCTTTGTTACGTCTTTTTTTTTTTTTTTTTTTTTTTTTTTTTACAGGAAACAAGCAGTGATTCAGAGAGATTTTCATTGCCAATTACACCTCTTCTTTCTTGAACAGGCCTCTCCTGTCTTCTCTTTCCACCAGAGAATGCAGCCCTGGCCCAGTTAATCGGCATAACTAACTAGCCTTCCTGAGCTAAATGACCTTTACTACTTTAACTGTGCTCTTTGGATCTGAGACCATACCCAATATTCCTTGTGGGTTGGAGCACCCTAGTTAGCTTTTATTAGCTATCAGAGTTAGGAAGGGTAAGGCATCTATATCTACATAAACATAAGATCTGGTCTTTATTTTGCACTGGAACCTTTAAAAAGGCAAAAAGAAACAATTATGCATCAGTAGTTCTCAATGCTAACAGCACAGTAAAATTAGCTTGGGAGCTGGGGTATCAGAGATGCCTGGTCACTTCCCAGACCAATTAAATCAGGATCTCCAGGTAGGGAGAGTGCCTGGACATTGTTTGTGTGTTTGTTTGTTTGTTTGTTTTTAAGTTCTCCAGGTGTTTCTAATGTGTAGCCAGGTGTGAAAATCACTATTTTACAGTTTCCAGTTGAATCAGCACTGTGCTATGTTGGTCCAGTGATTCCTCTTATAAAATTCATTGTGAAAATATAAAATATGTACATGTTCATTCTGTGCTCAGTTTTGAAAAATGTAACTTTTTCTGAAGATCAGAGCATCATTTTTCTTGGTTCTGAAACTTCTGCCCCAGCCTTCACCCAAAAGCAAGGTGGAGGCATGTCTTTTCAATCAACATTAATAATAAGGAATTAACGGTGATGACCATAATGATGATAAAAATGTCAGGACATCTCCCCTGACTACGTTCAGTCACTGAATGTTGCAAGTTTGTCTTTCTTTTCTTCTCAGGATATATGTGCATGTGTTGATATACACAGAAGCTTTTGTTTTATAATCAGGGAAGAATGGGGAGGGGGTAGGGTATTATTTTGTTGGATCTAACACCAATGGGAGAGAGAAATCTCTTGGTTTGTGCTTTTCTCATATGTCCTGGAGGCTTACAAACTGTCCTTAAACCTTGTGGGCCCTGAGTATTCTTATAGCTATCTTAGGGGCATATGACGAAGTGTAAAGCAAAGCTGAGGAGAATATCATTCTCCCTCCCTCTGATTTGGGCTCTCCAGAGCATCCCTGGTCAGAAATGGTCACCCCCATTTCACAGTTGAGACAACTGCAGTACAGAAAAAATAAGAGATTTTCCCAGCATCACTCAGCTGAGTGATTTGAACTCAGATCTGCCAAACCCCGAATCTTTGCTGATTCTAAGAAAACCATGGTATTTGTGTATATATGTATTTTTTATCTTTAGCTAATAGCTCCCTGACAGTTTCTCTGAACATTTAGGGATGCCTCCTTGTTGAAAAACCTCTTCATGTTATTTTTAAGACATCGGCACACCCTATGACTTCACCAACAACCGACTGCTGTGGAAAGAACAGGGAAACACAGAGCTCATTTCTGCAGGGAGGAATGGAAAGCTTTCCTGGCCAGAAAGGTTTGTGCCCGCTAGTTTTCCACCGAGGAGGGGAGTGGAAACACAGGGAGCAGAGACATCAGTGACTCTTCTCCACTGGCACTGCCCTTCTGTAGGGACTAGAGGCTGCCTTGGGAATCATTTCTACAGTAAAGAATCAACACCACATTTATTTTCCTACTGGGAAGTTTCCAGATATTTAGAAATTTGCACTGCATAGCCAGATTGGAGAATTTCTTTTCAAACCTATCCTCAACTTAAAAATCTCATAGCTGAGGGGCAGGGAATAGTCTGGCCGTCTGTTTGCATTCTGCTCTGATTTCTTCCTCATGCGCTGAGCTGGCTTGGTTACCGTCTGACTTTTAATTTTTCCTCTAAGTCTTCCAAATGCAGCTTTGGCACACTCTCCTCTATTATAAACCTCGTTTTGCCATAATCACGGGTTAATTAGTTAGACAGCCTTAGATTTCCCTGTAACACTCTGGGCAGTGAACCTGATCAGGTGCCAAGGAAGCTGGTGGGCGTGCCAGCAGTGCGGACATGTCCACTCTCTGCTACAGATGCATTTACAGTATATTATCCCAAATTTCTTATTGCTTTTCTGAAGCTCCAAGAGCAGCATGGGAAAGAATACAGACATTCCAGAAAGGAAAGGTGCGGGAGGGGGAGAACCAGCTTTCCTGTGATGAAGCAAATTGTTCCACATTGGTGATTTACCTGGGAGATTATTCTGCATTATCTATTATTGGAACGGTGTGTCAAAATATTTCTTTTTCTCAAACATGTTGGAGATTGCAAAACTCATTTCCATTGAAAATACCTGGCCATGATTTCTCAACTAAAGAAATAACCATCTCTAAAGTTATCTGTGGAAGTCAGGGAGCCAATAATGTTTGGCTACGGTGACGTTTATTTGGCTTAATGGGTTCCTTCCCGAGAAGTTAATGTCTTTTCCACATGCCTCGGCTATAGTGGAATTGAAACCGACATACTTCTACCCGTGGGTCCTTTCTTCTCTTTAAATTATGTGAAAAATGAGCCCAATTTCAATTCTCTTGTTATGTTCACTCACCTAACATTGAACAAATGTCTCTTTGAGGACCTGTTGTCTGTTAAACACCCCATTTTCTTTTTCAGCAATATCGGTGTTTTCTCATATTCCCAAGTTCCTTGAAGTTTGGGGTTCTTATTCTGTCCCAAACTGTCAGGCCTCCTGTGATACTCAGCCTCCAGAAATCAGTTCTGGGTCCCCTGAATCCACCTCCCCATCCATACTGGGCCCCTCTTACAACACATACAAGAACAGAAGTCATACAGTTATGATATCTTAAAAAACTAAATTTAATGAGCAATCAACTGTGTCTAGGGTCCCCTTTGCAATAGAAAGATGTGTTAGCCAGTCATCTTTCCTGTCTTCCAGGGTCAATGATCTAAACAGGGGGATGTACTCATATTCGGGATGCTATTCAAAATCTGATAACTGGGACACCTGGGTGGCTCAGCAGTTTAGCGCCTGCCTTCGGCCCAGGGCATGATCCTGGAGACCCGGGATCAAGTCCCACATCGGGCTCCCTGTATGGAGCCTGCTTCTCCCTCTGCCTGTGTCTCTGCCTCTCTCTCTCTCTCGCTCTGTGTCTCTCATGAATAAATAAAAATCTTAAAAAAATAAAAACAAAATCTGATAACAGCTACATATGAGCACCCACAGATCAGTACAAGGTTTTTAGTCCTGGAGCAGAAACCTGAAGAGCCCAAGTAAGCTGGCCAATAGCCCTCTGCTGGCTGGATTGTGAGAAGTCATTAAGTGGTGAGTGGCTGGCATGGTGTTGGGAAGTGCAGGGGGCACCAGAGATTTGGGATAGCAGGTCTTTACCAATGTTTAACCAACTCAGGTTACTGCTAGTTGCACACCAGCTGAACAACAGCCCTGCTTGGGCAGAAACCTAGGGTATAAGCTTGTCTTCACATCAGAAACCACTTAGAGCACTTTTTAAAAATTCACATTCTAGGCCTTACATTCAGGTTCTGATGCTGTGGTTGTAGGGTAAGTTTGGGAATATGTGTGTGTGTGTGTGTGTGTGTGTGTGTGTGTGTTACAGATTTATTTATTTGAGAGAAGTAAAGCATGTGTCTGTATGCCAGAGGAAGGGCAGAAGGACAGGGAGGGAATTTCTAGCAGACTCTTCACTGAGCATGGAGCTTAACCCAAGGCTTAATCCCAGGACCCTGAGATCATGACCTGAGCCAAGAGGATGCTCAATTGATGCAGCCATCTAGGCACCCCTGGGAACATGTGTTTTAACAAAAGTCTTTAGTGACCATGATGGGACCAGGATTTGAATCTGGAAGTGACTATTAACATGCTGGCCAAGAGGGTAGGCAACTTAAGGTCTGGCAACTCTGGGTCAGAACTCTGGCTCTGCCACTGGCTTAAACTTCCTGAGTCTTGGTTTACTCATCTGTAAAATGGTGCTAATGGGGGTTCTTGTGAGAATTAAATGAGAAATTGTTTCCAAAATACTCAACCCAGACCTGGCTGAGAGAAAGTTCCAGGTGTTCCTCTCTCTCCCCACCCATACCCCACCCAAAGCAGAGTGGAAGGAGAATGCACAGCTGAACCTTCTGGGGTGCTTCATAGACATGAAGACTCCTGGGACCACCCTCAGTGGGTGGTTCTTTCTTTCTTTCTTTTTTTCTTTCTTTCTTTCTTTCTTTCTTTCTTTCTTTCTTTCTTTCTTTCTTTCTTTCTTCTTCTTCTCTTTCTTCCTTTTTGAGAATCTATATTTGCAATGAGTATGCCCCCGTGGCATTCTTACACCCACTAAATTAAATGAACATTGCTCTAAATGGAAAAAGAATAAACAGCAGTTTCACATCACACGAGTGGGTGGCTACCTGTTTGTTCTACCCACATAGGAGGGCATTCTGAACATGATTAGCATGAGGGAGGCAGATCCTGGAGGCAGAGCTGGAGTATCCAATCTGCCTAGAACATTCCCAGCATCTACTTCCCTCCGGCATATTTAATCTCAATCAGATTTGGATAGAAACCCCCAACAACACACTGTGAAGAAGGAGTGAGCTAATGGATATGCAGTACGTGTGCCTGGGGAAAGCATTTTAATTAATGACACGAATCAATAGTCCCATTGGTTGGGTGGGAAGCATCAATTTATTTTCTCCTTTAAATTTAACTAACATTTTATTTTATTTATCACTCTTTTTTCCAATTATAAAAATAGTAGGGCAACTGTGGGAAAATTGGGAAGTAGAGAAATGCATAAAGTGTTCAAAAAATGTACTTATCTGGGCACAGTGCCTTTATCACCCAAAGGGTTGAATCAAAGAAGATGGGTTTGTCTTTACACAGTGCCATAAGCAGAATAGAAGGAAACAGTATTATGTTGGAGTCAAGGTTATGAGCTCTGGCTTCAGTCCCAATGGCTACAGTATGACTTTGGCCAGCTCACCTCTCTGTGCCTCAGTTTCCTTACCTGTAACATGGGAATAATGCTATTCCCTACTACACAGCCTTCTCACAAGGATTAAGGAGAATAAAACACGCACAATTCTTAGCCTACTCAAATACTGGTCTATTATTTGCACAATACATTTTGATCAAATGAAGAAAATCAGGCCTGATAACGTCTATGCTGATTGTCCATAGGTGTTGTCTATTCTGATCAATTTGTAAATAGCTGGCTGTCATTCTAGGAATAATGAGAGGTGTAGCTAACATTACTGAGCACTCACTGCAGCCACGCACTATTCTAAATACATTATCACATTTAACCCTCAATATAGCCTTCCTGGGATTGCAGTATAAAGGAGTTGGTATTTTATTTTAATTTTTTTAAAGATTTTATTTATTTGAAAGAGAGAAATAGAGTGTGCAAGCATGGGGGAGGGGCAGAGGGAGAGAGCAGGCTCCCTGCTCAGCAGGGTGTGCAGGGCTTGATCCAGGACCTCAGGATCATGACCTGAGCTGAAGACAGCCACTTACTTAACTGGCTGAGCCACCCAGGTGCCCCTTAATTATTTTATTTTAAAATTAAATTTTGTTACTTTTATACAATTTTATTATTTTTATTTTTCTATTTTCCTTTACCTGAAAAGTTCAACCTGTCAGAGGAACTGATCCCAGCCCAAGTCCTACAAACCCAATCCAGATGTGCACACCTGGAGGTACATTTTAATTCCTGCTGTTGCTTTGAAGGAATGATGTCTGCGGTGCAGCTTCTGATTGTTTGCTGCATGGCTAATTTTAAATATTTGTTTAATATGCAAATGATACCTCCCAGTGACAGCTTGGGGAGAACTGCAGATGTCTTTCCCTCAAAATGGCACAGCCCCACTTCTGTTCCCACTCAGTTACTGACACTGTGTTACTTCAGTTCAGGACTCTGATTTACCCAGTGACTGCAAACGTCCTGACTTCGAGCAAGGCCACTGCTAATCTATGCACCTTTATGAGAATGAGAAAATGGCATCCCTTCTGGAAAGATAAATGAGAACAAGTTGCCACCACCACTGTTCTCCTGTCTCCAATAGAAAATGAGAATAATCTCTTCCCATGTTAGTGATTGACCTAGGAAAAAGTACTCCTCTGAATGCACCCAACATCAAAGGACACACAGCCTTAAGAGGGGAGAAGTGGCTACATTTTGACCTCTATTTAACCTTCTTGGCCAGACAACCTTGTGCAGTGCACAACCTTCCAAACTTTATATGGCAGCCCTGACCCAGAGTCATAAGACATTTGTACTTCTGGGTTTTCTCATGTAATGGAATAAAAAATGTTATTTTAACAGTTGGCTCTGGAGATCCTCTTAGGGTGTTAACCATGTTTGATTAGGAAAATGCCTTGATGTGCTGCCTTTCTGTAGGAAAACTAATTGTGTGGAAGGAGATGGTTCCCTTGACAAAGGTGTTCTATGTTTAGTTAACAGGTATTTGGTGGGTGGCAGGAGGAGGACGGTTACATTGAAAATAAGTGGGGAGGGAAGGAGAAGGGGATTAAGTAACAGGCTAGGAAGATGGAGCCTGTAGAAGAATGTAATCAGTGATAAGTTCCCAATAGCAGGTGGTTGAAAGGCATTTTTTTAGGATTAGGGCTGTCTAATACTCCAGCTTGGGTTTAAGGTGTGGGTGTTTGGGGGGGTTGCCACATAAATTTCTTTTGCTTTAAAGCTTTACCAACAATCTGGTGAATACAATCTTGTCTCAGGGGAACTGGAGAAAGTGAAAAAAAAATGGGATTGCACCCTTTGGGGACAGTGCTTGCAAGACAGTGAGGTCTGAGACTGACCTGATTCCACAAAAGGAGAAACACAAAGACAGTGAGCAGAGAAGCCTAAGGGCTGATCTGTATCAGGCCCTGGAGAGTCCTAGAGAGATGGGAAGGGATGCTGGCTCTCCTCCATATGTGGGGTGGAGGTAAAGCCAATTTCATTTGAATTTTAAAGGACAAAGTAATCCCAGTGGATATCAAGGTTATATGTGTCAGCAATGATCACAGAGTTTTGGCTCCTGTCATCTCTCTCTCACTCTCTCTGAATTATGATGAATAATTGGAGCTCATGGCTCCGAGTATCAAATAGGTACCAGGAACTAAATAAGCATGATCTCGAAGTTCAAACAAACTGAGCCAAGTATTTCAGTCCACATTTTAAAGTTAATGTCCTTGAAGCTCAGAGAGGTGGTAAGTGACAGAGGTCATAAAAGAACTCAGATCTCTCCAGCTCCGGAGACAAACTATCTTTCAGTGTCTCAGGGTGGTGAGTTCACATCTGTTTAAACTCCAGAGCAAGTTCCTGGGTTGAATGTGAAAAGAACTTACAGACCTACACATGTGGCAACTTCTGCTACCAGCAGAAAAAATCCTGCCAGCTTGGAAGATGGGCCAAGCTACACTGAGTAAGGGTCTGAAAACTGGTTTCGCTCTAAAGGAAGGTAAGAATATAGGGTGTGAGAGCGATGACAGATGAGTTCCCTGTGGGCCCTGATCCCGGTATGAGTGTAAGGAATGTGAGGTGAGACTCAAGTGGGGACCAGGAAGGGAAACGTTTTCCGCCAGCAAGAATGAAGACTTTGCTGAGTTATAGTATCTTTTCAGCTGATGTTCTCTGAACTCTAGGAGTACTTGGTCTAGCGTCTTGAAGAAGAGAATCATGTTCCTTTATGAGAAGAGATGCAATGTGTACAGTGCATTTCTAATTGTGGCCTATTGACAGTGATGCTTACCATTAAATAGTGTTGATAACCTGGATCAGAAATTTTACTTAATGTCAACACTACATTTCATTCATGTGTGCTGAGAGAGAGTCAGGGAGGATGTGGGAGCATGGGTCAGGATGGCAATGCAAAATGAGAGAAAATTTCTGAGGACAGGACCTTCCTCAGCATGGCAACTCTAATAAGACCTCCTCCACCTTCACTTGTAGGCCTAAGCTATCTACCATCATCCAGGTGCACGTGGAAGCAAATAGAGCTCTGAACTCTAATTAAAGAGTTCTGGAAAAAAGTGTGGAGAAGATGTGTTTCCCAAAAGCTGGGTGAGCCCAGTAACTTCTGGATTCAAACAACCGATCCTGGGAGTTTTAAGAGATCCGTGGCCTTCTGGGAAGGCCAACGTTGGTCTGTAGTGGTATGCAAAGTCCTCTGGAGGCCAAGAAGTAGCTGAATAAAAGAGATAAGCTCTCCTAACTCCAAGACAAGGAGATTTAAGGATATTAGAGAGGTTTCCTCTAGGTGCCTCTACCGGGGCTGGCCCACCTAACCACTTCTTTCTCTTTATCCCACATCCTATCATCTATGGGATTGGAACCTAACAGAACCAACACATTAATATACTATCATTACTAATAATGCAAAGGCTTAAATAGCTCTGGCTTTGTGTAAATTAATATACTATCATTACTAATAATAACAAAGGCTTAAACAGCTCTGGCTTTGTGCCAATTGCTGCTTGGAATACTTGATGTATGTCAGCATTTTTAAAATCTTTTATTTTTATATAACTGTAGATTGACTGTGCAGTTGTAAAAAAAAAAAAAGATAAAGATATCACACGTGCTCTTTACCCAGTTTCCCCAATGGTAACGTGTTATAAAACCAAAGCACAATACTACAATCAGGAAACTGATGTTCATACAGTTGAGATACAGAACATTCCCATCACTGAAAGGATCCGTCATATTGTCTTTTTCTCATCTTGTCCATGTCCCTTCTATCCCTACCCCCTCCTTGCCCCTGGCTACCACTTATCTGTTCCCCATCCCTATAACAGTGCCACTTCTAGAATGTTATATAAATGGAATCACACAGGAGGTAACCTTCTAAGACTGATTTGTTTTCTGCTGAGCATAATCTTGGGAAATTCGTCTAGGTTGTTGAAGCATCAACAATGTGTTCTTTTATACTACTGAGTAGTGCTCCACAGTATGGATGTACCGCAGTCTATTTAACCATTTTCACACCAAAGGACATCTGGCTTGTTCCCAGTTAGGGGCATTATGAGTAAAAGTGCTATAAGCATTTGTGTACAAGTTTTTGTGTAAAATTAAGTCTTCATTCCTCTGGAATCAATGTCCAAGAGTACAGTTGCTGGGTCATAAGGTAGTCAGTTACACATTTAGTTTTATAGGAAATTGCCAGAGTATTTTCCATGGTAGCTATACCATTTTGTATTTCCACCAGCAATGTATGGGTGCTTCTTCTGCTTCTCAGCTTTCTCCCCAGCATGGGTCGACACTGGCATACAGAGTCAGTAAGCTACCTTGGGACTGAATTGACCAGCTTTCCAGAAAACCCTTGTTAGAATTTTCTTATAATGGAGAATACATTAATCCATCAGCATACCACATTTTAGAATGATATGTTTGTCATATTAGCAAGGGAAAGAAAATTCAGAAAGATCACAGGAGAGATGAGTTTTGATGGGGACGTAGGAGAAGGTGTTCAGAAACCTTGTGTGGCTGTCCCAGGACCATCACAGCAAAACTACCAAGAGGGCCCTGGGTCTCTTGATGGTAAGAACTAAGGTGTGAAGTAAAAAAAGATTAGAGAGAAGCCAAAGGCAAACTTCAGGAACTGTGAAAACCCAGTTACAAACTCAGGGGTCAGTTCCCTGTGGCCTACTCAAACTTAATGTTTGCAGAATTCTTGCAATCAATAGCACAGTAAATATGAGACTTCATTATCTAAATACACTACTTTTAATCAATTAGTGATGCAGTCTGCTGAATGCATAGGACTTTTGTACCTCTGTCTTGCTCCTCCATCCCTCATGTCAGCCATAACTTTCTCTTCTCCCTTGGGTACCATGTTTATGGATGCAGCAAGACCTCATTTCTGTTAGTGTGGCTTGTTTCACTCCATCAGATGCTTTCTCATTCCCTCTGAAAATCTGTCCTTGTGTTTTCAAATTGTTTTCTCATCTTAATACCCAAAATTTTGGTTTGGCATTTTAATTACATCTAAGACTAACTGTGGTAAACAAAAGAGGTCTCCCTCTAGATGAGAGTATGAGGGGTTGGATGCGGCATGGCTCAACAAGAAAACAAATGGAGGGAAAAAATGCCACAAGATTTTTTACTTTGGGGATATTGAGATTATAGCTAACTCTCACTATGGGCATGCAAATGTGCCAGGCACTTTGTTAAATGCTTTATCACATGCAATCCTCAGAACATCACAATAAGGCATGGACTATTTTCATCCCCTTTAAAAGTGAGGAAGTGGTTTTGAGAGATTGAGGTCATAATACTATAAATAGTGGATCCAGGATTCAAACCCAGGCAGTGAGATTCCAGAATCCATGTTGTGTCCATCATGTATCAATCAAGAAAAATGCATTTATGCCATCTCAAAATTGAAGTGATTCTTCTGTAGCCAGTGCCTACAGTATATAAGAAAAGGTTAAAAAAAAAAAAAAAAAGACTGTTCCAACATGTACTGTGTGTTGATCTGCTCTGGGTTCTTGGATTGGATCTGGGCTCCTTAGGCCTTTTTTAATGCTCTTACGTTCCAATACTTGGTCAGGGTGCCCCAGACTCACTAGCATGGTTCCTAATATCTAGCTGAAAGAAAGAACAATTCTTATGACTACATAGAGTGATAATATTTCTATAAAATCTTACATGTAAAAAAATCATTTTGGGCTTCCATTTCTGATCAAGGTCAGCCTTCCCACTGAAAACAACTAAAAAAGCAGCTGGTGAAGAGTTATCAGCCAAAAATTTAAGGGAAGACAGAAATCCCGAAGGGTAAGCACAGCAGTGAAGCATTTTTGTGCTGACAGAGTTTCCCAAACCTGATGAACTTAGGCTTCCATTTTTATAATCTCATGGGACACACGGACTAGGGCCTTCCCAAAGTGGGAAGTCAAATGCAAGACTCCCCAAACTATGGGATCCAAAGAGCTATAATATCAGTGCAAGCATGAACCAGAGGCAAAACCACTGCACCTATATAGGTCCCAACTCCTGGAGTCTGCAAGAAAAATTCTTTAGTACTGAGCACAGCAGGGAGAAAAATACCTTCTCTAAAAAGCCATAATAATCACAGGAATTACAGCCCAAATTGGACCACCCACAGGGTCCCAAAACCTCCAGGGCAGGAATTGGTTTAACACATTCACAGGCTATGCCCCCCAGGTGTCCGGCTAACACAACTGAAAATGCTTTTTGGAAAAATGCACCTTTTTCCCAGTCCTCAAGGGACCGCCACAAATAAACTTCCAAGAAAAATGAACAGCACACAGTAATAAATGTCTGAGCACACAGGAAATAAGATGTAATGAGCAGAAAGTAAGAGAAAGAAAAAAACAATTATGGAAGATTCTCAGAAGATAGTAGTCCTGGCAGCTTAGTTTTGCAATTTTTTTTGATCCCGACATGGAAACGGAAGAAGTAGATTAGAAAGATGAGAAACACATGGATGACATTTTACAACAAATCTAGGGAACAAGATACCTCCCTAAGTCTCCAAACACAAGAGGATAGAGACAGACCAGTAGCAGGTATAAGACTTGCACAGTATTTTGTCCATGGGGGAGAATGGGGAAGTAAGAGAGGCAGAAGCTGATGGACTCAAGGAAAAGAAAGCTTAGGATAAGCAAGTGGAAAGAACAAAAGAAACAGAAGGTGAGCAGGAGGGAAGATTCATAAGTCAGTAAGAAACAGAGAACACAAACAGGTGTTTGTACACCCATGCTCATAGTAGCATTATTCATAGTAGCCAAAAGGTGGAATCCACCCAAAAGTCCAACAATGGATAGAAGGATTAAAATAATTGAAATATCAGTTATCCTTAAAAGGGAATGAAATATCAGTCATCCTTAAAATGGAAATAAATTCTGGCACATGCCTTAACATGAACGAACCTTGAAGACATTACATTCAGTGAAATAAGCCCGTGAAAAAAGGATAAATATTGCATAATAACACTCACATGGGGTACTTAGACTAGTTCAATTCATAGATACAAAAATAGGATGGTGGTTTCCAGGAGCTTGGTGGAGAAGTAGGGAATGGGGATTCTTCTTTAATGAATACAGTTTTAGCTCTGCAAGATGACAAAAGTTCTGGTGAGGGACAGTTATGGCAATTGTACAATAATGTGAATGTACTTAATGATACGGAATTGTATACCTAAAAATCCTTCAAATGTTAAATCTTTTAAAAATATTTTATTTATTTATTTATGGGAGACACAAAGAGAGGCAGAGACACAGGCAGAAGGAGAAGCAGTTTCCCTATAGGGAATCCGACATGGGACTCAATCCCAGGACCCTGGGATCAGACCGGAGCCAAAGGCAGATGCTCAACCACTGAGCCACCCAGGTGCCCCTCAAATGTTAAATTTTACATTATATTTATCTAACAATTAAAAATAAAAATAAAGTTCAAAATAAGAAATTTAGAGAGAAAGAGAATTGAGAGAGTAGGAAGTATTGAAAATAGGCCAAGAGAAAAAAAAGAAAGAAAATAGGCCAAGGAGATTGAACACATAGATAACAGGAGTTTCTGAAGATGAAAACTAAAAGGGGAGAACAGAAGAAATACTAAAAACTATATTTCAAGAAAACATTCCCGAAATAAAAAATGTAATTGGAAACTAGATTTCAAAAGAGCACAATGCAATATATGAGAATATTGAGCCAAAATGATCAATATCAAGACACATTCTAGTATGATCTGAGACATTAAATAATCCTCTGGGCATCTAGTGCAAAAAAGCATGCAACTTTTAAGGGAAAGAAAATTAGATTATTATTAGACATTGAAAGCCAGGCATTATGTCAGAAGAAAATTGAGTCACATATTTAAGATACTCAAGGAAAGAGAATGCCAAGGATTTTATAAGGCAGCACAATTGATTTTTTTATGTACAAAGGGCATAGATAAACTTATCAAAACACAAGACCTCTAGAAATATTATTCCCACAAGCTCCTTTGACTAATCTACTATGGAATGAGTTTTCGACAACCAAAATAACTAAAGGGTCAGTGACATAATGACAGCTGATGAGCATTAAACACATAGCTGCTGAGACAGAAATAAGACAAGATGAGGATACATAAGGAGGAGTGTATCAGGAAGTGGCCCCATGCTCTGCCAATGTATATCCTGCACAATTAAGAATTAGGGGAGGGACGCCTGGGTGGCTAAGTGGTTGAGCATTGGCCTTTGGCTCAGAGTGTGATCCTGGAGTCCTGGGATTGAATCCCACATCCGGCTCCTTGCTTGGAGCCTGCTTCTCCCTCTGCCTGTGTCTCTGCCTCTCTCTCTCTCTGTCTCTCATGAATAAATAAACAAAATCTTAAAAAAAGAAGAAATCGGGGGAGCTTTATCAGTTTTTTTTCTTTTATATGTTACAGTGTATAAATCTGTGTAACAAAAATGAATAACCTTTGCTATATGTAGGTTTCATCTCAACAAACTTGAAAAAAAGGAGGGGCATGAGAAGAACATATACCAAAATTGTGCTGACATTTTCAATAACCACAATGGAGGTGGTGTTAGTGTTGTTATTCCAAGACTGTTCTGTGATTAAAATTGGATGAAATGGGTAAGAAATGATGCTATATTCTAATTCTGTCACCTGCTGTGCCCTTGAAAGCCGGGATTCCTGGAATGGAAGAGAGGACATATTCATGTAATAAAAAGAGGTCAAATAAAAGTCTTGACTTAAAACTGGAAGTATCAATATGATCCACAAGATATTGTAATTTATTCCCTGAAAACTCCTAAAAACCACCACCAATTCAGTAGCAACAAGCATTCTGAGTACCAAATTATACTACTGTATGTAGTCCCACAGGAAACCAATGACCCATATGGGACATACCTTGATGGATTACAAAAGTCAAACCTTCTGTGTTTAGGTAACAGAATGCAACTTGAACAGTTAGCATGTTGTGCAATGAGGAAAACACAAACATGTGTACATATACAACTTCCCTCACCTCCCTTAACCTCACAAGCACAAGAGAAAGGAGTGAGAATCATGGTGCAGGGTCCCACTTGATGTAGGCATATGCTTCCTTGGGTTGGAATTAGTTCCACCTGGGTAGCCTCATGGTCTAATAGCACCAGAAATTTAAAAAGTAGAGAACATCACTGGGCACCCAAGAGTGGCTTAGTTCAGAATACACAGTTGCTGACCATCTGCCATGTGGGTGAAAAGTCACATGTAGGGAGGTGTCCCTATCCACATCTCTAAAACCTTCCCATACACAGGAAACCTAGATACTTTGGCCCTTCTCACCAGCTAACACACAACTGACTCCCGACACAAGCTAAACCAACAAGACTGCTAGAGTAGAGGCCTAAGATTTTTTCATCTTGAGTCCCCAGTACCACTTTCTGCTATTGTTTCCTGGTCTGTGCTAGAAGGAGATCATTTATCTAGCATTTCTCTCTACTTATGGTGACTTTAATTAATGGCCCCATCATTCTTCTTTTCCACCAAATGTTGTCTAGGTCCTCTCTAGTCCTCTCCAGGAGAGCTTCCTAAGTAAAAGAATCAGGGGCAAGTATTGTGGGAATGCTGGTGTCTTCTCTCCCAGAAAACCCCTGGTCTCCATATGCAAGGTGGCCTTCATTCTTCGCGAACAAAGAGGAATATATAGGTAGGTTGTCTAAGTCAAACCAAAGGCTTCGTCATAATAGTTCTCAAATCTGAGTCTGTCTGGACTATATCTGCATATTAAAGAGAGAGCATAAACATCTGCTGTGAATTGACCGTCTATCCCCACCAGAACAAAGAGCAGCTGGCAGCTTCTTTAGCTAAAGAAGGAAAAAATCTGGTTTGGCTATTCCATTCCACAAGGACTTAGCATAAACCTATTGTCAGAATCAGAGAGAAGCTTCCATTAATAAGGCTTCTGGACAAAAACTAAAAATGTGTATGCAAATGCCTCACTAGAAGTACTGGAGGATACTCTTTCTTCCAATACCCCCTGTCCTTCCCTGCACAAGTCTTCTCTAAAGCCCACTCATCGTAATCGCCAACAGCTATAGGATCAGATGTTTACAACCTCAAATCCAGTGGAAAAAAGGTAACTTTTCCCACCAGTTTTCCGTTTAAAGTTCCAAGATGGATTTCTCATTGGTCCTACTTGGGACCAATCACTGTGACCAGAAAGAATAGAAATACTGATTGTCCAGTCCTAGGTCATATGTCTTGTAGGCAAGATGTTGTGCTTTTCAAGTTCATACAAAACAGAGGGCCACTGTAGTCAGGAAGGAATACATTCTCTAGGGAATGTGATGAGGGAAAGTGTTTTTTTCCACAAGACCACTGGTTTTAAGTAGTCACAAACCACAGAGGTCTTCCAACACAATCCCAAGTCTGAGAGAGGCTGGGATACCTGGCACCACCCTTGGTCCTAAAGGACCTAGGTATCTGGTCCTAAAGGATACCTCTAAGACTGAAAGTGTTCCATAAGCAGCATCGTAGTACTGGCGGCTGTCTGAACTTGATACCCTAGCCAATTTTGAAAGTATATAGAGTTGAGAGTATTATTACCTCAGGTTCCATATTCTCCATTGATTTTTTACAATCATTGATTGGAGCAAGGTTAGTGCTTGGCAACCAGGAAGGCTTCCATTTATCAAGGGGTTTGTCATTCCGGACAGCTGCTGGTTTTGCTGATTTGGAAATTGCAATAGATGATGACAGAACAATGAACAATGGCTTTGCTATTGCCATCCTTCACTATTGCCCTTTAGGCAGCATGCCAAGAAAAAAATTTTTTTAAACAACAAAAGAGGCCAAGTTCACCTGCCTGGTTGTTCCTGCTCCTGAAACAGGATGATTAGGTTTAGTAGCAGTTGCTTCCATGAGTAGACGAATGAACATGTTTCAGTGATTGTGCAGTGTGAACTTCATGCACCAGGAGGATAGAGACTTGACTTGCCTGCCATTCAACACACATTTAACCTTTTCCTATTCTGAGTACCCAGATTTTTCTCCAGGGAACATTTCTGATTCTCAAACTATGTGCTTTGGGTGGAGTTGGATCTACTTCCTGCCCTGGGGATGGGCAATGTGACTCAGGCCAGCTCCAGTGGATCAAGCATTACTGTGGTCCCAGTGACTGGTTCAGGGATGGTCACATGATTCAACTTGAGCTAATGAGACACAAAGATACTTTTGATGGTTAAGATTAGAGGTCCGGGATCTTCAAAGCTAGACTTGAATTTGGAGTTAAACTTGGTGATGCTGGAAGCCATTTGCTACCACGTGGAATCTGAGAATGAATCTAATGTGGAAGAAAGCATTTTACAAACAGATATGTCATTCTGATGGCTATTTTATTTTATTTTGAGAGGGAGAGAGGGTGTGGTGAGGGAAGGACAGAGGGAGAGGGAGAATCTCAAGTGGGCTCCACGTTCAGCACAGAGCCAGATACAGGCTCAATCTCAGGGCCCTAAGATCATGACCTGAGCCGAAATCAAGAGTCGGTCGCTGAACCCATTGTGCCACCCAGGCACCCCCCTCATGGCATAATTTTAATAGTTGAGTCAAGTCTCATCTGAACCTAGTTCTAATCCTCGTCTTTTCATTTATAAGCATTAAAGCGAAATTAGCTCAGGTTTTCTATGTACTGAAACAAGGAAGAGTTTAGTTCCAACTCTTCCACAAACTAGCAGTGGGACCTTGGGCAAGATTCTTTATCCTTCTGTATCTGGGTGTCCTCATCTATGAAATGAGGTCATCAGGTTAAAAAAGAAATTTTAGCTTTGGCATTCTAGAATATTTCACTGAATCATTGTTGTAAACACAGATTTTTATAGGAGATAGGCAGAAAATCCTGAATTTAGACTTCTGGGACAAACAGATAGGACTACATACAGCACAGGAAGCAAAAAGTCTTTCTAGTAAGGGAAATGAGTAGGGAGAAGAGTAAAACTTTCACAATAATTCAGCAACTGGTCTAAGGTCGACATTTCATAAAATAAGAGTATCTTGAGAGGGTAAGAATAAAAAATAGTGGGACATATAATCATTAAATAGAGAAAATCTTTCCTTAGAAAAGATAGTTGCTAACCTAATTCAATATTTATACTTTTCTATAACTCTTTATTTATAGCCTTTTTAAATGATTTTATTTAAGCTTTCCTAAGCAATGTGTTTCTTTTAAAAATTCTAATAGTGTTTGTCTTTTAATAGGAGAAATTAAATTATTTGCATTTACTGTAATCACCGTATGTTTGGCTTTATTTCTGTCATCTTAATTTATGTTGCTTACTTTTCATTTTTTCCGGTGCCCCCTTTCCAGCTTCTAGCTAATTGAGCAAATACTCTTTCTTGCTTTGATATCCCCAGTGAAATAGAAATCTTTCCTTTTTTATTTATACTTTTATGTATTTTTACAAACACAAATAAAATTGAAATTCTGTTTTCTTAGCAATGTCAGGAAGTAATCAGGACATTAAAAGCCTCCTCTCTGAAAAGACCATCCTGATGACGTACCTCCATTTCTTCCACCCTCCACTCTCTACTTTCCAGGTCCTATTAAGTAGAGTTTTGGTCTAAGATTAACATCTTGTTATAAATATGCACGGATTTTAAATATTTGGTTTTATGGCATGCCTCTTCTATTTTTATTTTATTTTTATTTTTATTTTATTTATTTATTTTTTGCCTCTTCTATTTTTATTAACTCCTCTGTAACAAATGCATTGAAATTTTACACCTGCATTATCAGCCATTATTTAGGTGTTTTTCCCTGTTTTTTCTTCAGCTTGCTCCTTACCTCCATTATGTCTGTTCTTTCCTTCTAGAATCACTCTTTGGTGAACGTTCAGTCTCTTGGCTCCATCTTTCATGTGTCAAGTTTTCTGTTGTAATGTTTATATCATTGCTCTGGATTGGTAGAATGCTTTGGTTACATATTCCTGATCGCTGTGTCAATACTTTTAAATTCTGCCATTCAGACCTTCTGGTTAGTTTTTAATGTTACCAATCATGTTAATTTCCAAGATGTTTTATATTATTAAAGGACTCTTATGAATAACCCCAGGTTTTTGCATGGAGTATATGTCCTCTCAGATCTGAGGGTACTAATTCACATTCTTTGAGGTCATCTTCTTTTTTTTTATTTTTTTAATTTATTCACGAGAGACACAGAGAGAGGCAGATACATAGGCAGAGGGAGAAGCAGGCTCCCTGAGGGGAGCCTGATGTAGGACTCGATCCCAGGACCCCGGGATCACAACTGAGCCAAAGGTAGATGCTCAACCACTGAGCCACCCAGGTTCCCCTTGAAGTTACCTTCTGTTTCCTATATTAACTTTGGTCAGGATTTATCTCAGTTTGCTCAGTTTAATGTTATATTGTTCCTTAAACTATTTGGTGGTGTAGTTATTCACATGTATAAACAAGGACGCAGGGGGATTTGCTATCCAACATGGCAATGATTTAAGGAGCCGTAAGGTGACAGCTGCTACTCACAGGTGTCTAAGTTTCCATTTAAATGAATTAAAATTAAATGAAATTAAAACTCAGTTCCTGTGTCACACTAGCCACATTTCAAGAGAAATGGTCAAGAGAATCAATGTGGCTAGAGGTGATGCTCTTGGGTGGTGCAGATTTTTAGAGCATTTCTACCACCACAGATTGTTCTACTGCGTGGTGCTGATCTGGACTGATTCATTTTGGCAGCTAAAACAGCTTCCTTCCAAACATGTGACAGTCACTGTCCCCCAGATGGTGGAAATGGCTGCTTTGCATGGAGAGGAGGTATATCCATGTGGGCTTCCCCAGATGGTGGAAATGTCTGCTTTGCGTGGTGAGGAGGTCCATGCATGTGGGCTTCCCTTCATGATATGAGGGAGGGAAGACTGGCTTCTGCTTGTGGGTGCTCCATCTTGGTTGTACTTGGCAAAGGTTACTCAGGGGCAGTGACGCATTTCTCTCTCTAGCTACCTAGATTCCAGTCCCAACTTCATATAGAAAATGGCCTTCACAGAGAGCCTGGGGAATTAAGTGCTGCAGCCAGTCCCTCCTGAATGAGGATTTTTGGTGATTATTCTTTTGTGTCTGTTACCCAGACATCACTGCTTCTCCCAGACTGCTGTCTCTGATTTTGGTTTATTCTCCAGAGTTCTTTTGAGAGAACTAAGTTTTACAATTGTCTCCTCTTTTATCTGCTTGCGGTTATAGTTTCCTAAAGGCTGTTAAGGTATTGCCATTAATCTGATGCCATATATTTTATCTCTTCCACACATTTCTCAACATTCTTGCCCTGCTGATTGCAACATCCCTCACCTCCCCCATTTTCTAGCACCACCACTGATTTATTCTTGCTCTTCTAGTTCTTCTGTCAAGATGTGCTCAATCAGCCATCTTGAACTGAAAGTAGTAGCCTGATTTCTTATGCCTTTTGCATCTACAGAATAAGTACTATAAGTAATCATAGAATGTCAGGGCTCGATAGGAAATCTGAGATCTAGTCCAATCTATTCATTTTATAGATGAACAGACTGAGACTCCTTTAAGAGAACTGACTTGTCCATGCCTCTACAGCATTGATGGTAGCAGAGGTGGGACAACGAAGGAAGTCAGTCACCCCATGTGTTGGCCTCTGGGCATTGCCTTCTGCTCCAAGAGCCTTGAGAAATAAGGAGTCAGTGTCTCAGCCCACCTGTATTCCAAGCTCAGCACAGGCGCCTTGTTAACCAGCTTTTTTCTTAAGCTTCTCCAATTTTTCTAAAAGAAATTTTCAACAGAACTGAAGGAATTTAAGAGCACCTTTCTCTTAACCTACAAATTCATTTACTCAGAACTCTTCTTTTCCCCAAGCACAGTGAAAAATCAAGATTATGCTTCAAAACTGTATGAAGAAAGGGGCTTGGAAAATGCAAACAGATACTGCTTTGAAATGATCATGACATTGCCAGGTTGAGGTGGGGGTAGATGTGAGGAATCAGCTTCACCCTCCCTCCCGCAACTTCTAGGGTGGAAGCTCGTTGTCCATCTTAGTGAAATGTTTCACCTCCAGCATCTGCCTAATTGCACTGATCTGCAATCTGTTTCCAGTGAAGCAAAGTAATTAATTGTTTTAAAATGCTTTTTGAGACTTTGGAAAACTGACCTAAGTTTAATGGTTCATAAACCTCATTTGTGCTTCTATTAGAGAATTTAAAATGTGAGCTGATCTGCTTCTGGACTAGAGGGGGGAGAGGGTCTCAGAGCTCTGCCATTAGACACTAGCAATGACAGCAGCTATAGAGTCTTTCCCCTTTGACATAGCTAAGAAGGGAGAAAGAGATGCAGATTGCCTGACCTTGTCCCCTGGGGGTCTGGTTTAGCGATGGTGTGTTAAAGGATGATATGTGAAGTTGGGGGAGAAGTAAAACATTTCTCTGTTTCAGAAGTTTCATCGCCTAGCCTCATACACCATGGAATGGGGTTCTGAATGAGTTTCCAGTCTTAGCTGGGTTTTTACTCCTGTATCCTTCTAGACAAAATACCTTAATTCCTGTACTTGGCCTCATGGACTGTGATTTTTCTAGGAACACCAAGAAAGCCTATCAATATTTTTACTACTATGAGCAGTTCATTCCTGTGGATCACAGAGGCTTAGTTTGGGGGTCATAAACTCGAGGGCATCCAGACACCAAAAGGCAACATAAATAAGTCAAGAAGAAGGGTGGAAACTGGGGGAACTGGAAGAGGCACATCCTTTGTAAAGGTAGCGGCTGCTTTTCAGTTCCAGCTGGCTGTTGCCATTCAGAAATGTGTGCTCAGTCATCCTAGAGGAATCAGAAATCTAGATAATAAGTGAACTTTGACTTTTACTTGTAATAAACAACCACCTCTGGCTACCAAGTGGTCAAGGGGTTCTGCAGAATCTAAACAGATGCAGCCATGAAGTTTCAGCTTTTCAGTATACCCCCATGTGGCTACCAGAGAGGCTTTTATTTATCTGCATTCTCAGTCAAGGCAGAATGGTAGTCACTTTAAGAAAGGAAGAGTCTACTAGGAGGTATGTATTCCTAGGATATTCCCTAGGGTAGAGGTCCTAAGGAAGCCATAAAGATTAAACTTCAGAAGTATACACCCTCTAACCAACTATAAAGTAACCATAGCAATTATAATAAATAGCTTTGATCCACCGAGTGCCTACTACATGTCAGGATAAGTGATTTATAGACATCATCTTATTTCATTTACACAACAAACCCAAGAGGTATTATAAATATCTTCTTTCTGTAGATGAGACAGCAGACTCAGAGAGGTTAAGTAATTTTCCCTAGATCTCACAGGTGGTAACTTCTAAATTTTGTCAGGAAATTAGCTCCCAAGGTCTATGTGTTATTCTGTGCCTCCCTTGAGGATACCGAGTGGGAAGTTCAACATAATGTTGAAGTGATTTCCTCTCCCAATCTCCAATGATTCCCAGAGCAGTTTTAAAAGTATGAGAACAGATGGTTTTAGGGTGGTGATGGTATATAAATTTCCTTAAACTTTCAAATGTATATCTGAAATATACAAAAACAAATTAAACTAGGGTGATCAGAAAAATCAGTATGCTCTAAAAAAAAAAAAGACTCTTTAGCTTTCAAGATATTTATCATTACGGGCACTTTGGGACCATATGGATAATATCAATTTGGTAAGATTGGTGGAATAAGGAGACAAGACCACAAAAGGGTTTGAAAAAGCAATCAATGGGCACTGAGTAAGGGTCATGGTCATGGGCAACAGATTGCCCATGTTGGTGGTTGAGATTTTTCAAACAGCTTCATTTAGATATAATTCACATGCCATATAGTGCATACATTTAAAGTATATACAGTTCAGTGGTTTTAGTATTTTCATAGACATGTGCAACCATCCCACAGTCAAGTTTAGAGCATTTTCATCACCTCCGAAAGAAGCCCTGTAACTCTTCAGCTATCACCCTCCTGTTCCTCCTTCCTAGCCCAGCCCTAAGCAACCACTAATGTACTGTCTATCTAAACAGATTTCTCTGAGTTTTTTGAAATCATATAACATATGGTTGGTCTCTTGAGAGTGGCTTCTCTGACTTCACATAATGTTGTCAAGGTTCATGCACTATTGAGATTTGAATGCCTTTCTTCTCCCTCAGTGTGTCACTTGGCACTATCTCCCTCAGTGCAGATTTCTTCTTCAAGTCTTTGAGCCTTCTTTTGGCATTGTAAACCACATCAACAGCATTCCTATCTGGAGTCTTTACCACAAAGAGTTAAATGTTATGTACTCTCCCTTCCCTGAGATCTCCAGGGAAAGCTCCAGACTAGGCTACTCCTGGGATTTCCAGGAGCATGAGCCAGACGTCCTCCGCTGATTCATTTTACAGAGTCAACATCACCAGTCAAATATTCATGTCTTAGCCTTTTTCTCCTACTCCTACTTTTCCAAGAACTTAGCATTTCTAAGGCCTGACTGGATTCAGCAGAAGGGTCAGATTTATAAACATTTTTTTTAGACATTACTCAAGAGGTCTCTCTAGTTAGAATGAGGTCTTCATGCAGAGATCAGTACCCTGGATCTTTCTCCAAACAGCATCAAAGACTCTACTGCTTGACAATCTTTTGTCCTATTTTCTGCATTATCTCAGAACAAACCAATGTCGACATACAGGAAGTGAGTGAGTTTTGTTCAGAGCAATGGTGAAAACTGGTCATTCTCAAACGATGTCTATAAAGGATCCATAAGCTACTTGGAAATACTAGGACTTGTAAGGTGCGCAGAGATTTCAGTCTAGTTGAGGGGAGATAAATATGTATTGTATGTGGGATACTTTATGTGAACAGAACATGTTCTTTGGAACCAAACCAATCTGGTTGAAATCTTAATCCCACCATTTACCACTTATGTTACATTAGACAAGTAAGTGAATCTTCTCTGAGTCTCAGTCTCCTTATGAATAAAATGGAAATAATGTTATCTACTCTGAGGGATGTTCTGGGATTAAAGTATGTTGGGATTAATAACAACTACAATAACTAATACTACCATCACCATCATTTAATGAACATTTATATGTCAAGATACTGCTAGGCACTTTAGTTGTTAGGCACTTAACTTCATGGGTTACCTCTCTAAACCCTCCAACAAACCTGTCAAAGGTATGCAAGATATTATAACCTTCCCTTCACTGATGAAAAAACTGGTTCAGACAGGTTTAATGTTTTGCCTCAAATCACAGAGCTAGTGAGTGGTGGAATTAAATGTCAAAAGCAGATTTGTTGGTCACAAAGATGGCATCACACCCATCATTGTAGCTATTGTTGCTAGCAGAACAGTGAAAGTAAAGATCAAGAACATGAAAAGAGACATTTTTCATCTAGAAGCTAGAAACCCATCTTTTAAAAGTCACGCAAACACTGTAAAATTTAAAATAGGCAATTTCACATTTTGATGACTGTGTTTAAAACTAGGCAATACCAAGTACATGGTTTAAATGCCAGTATAAGGATGAGACTATGTCTAGACATCTGGTATACCAGCTCTGGTACATCTGCCTGTTGTTCACCCCTCTATCCCACAGGACCAGCTAAATTTTTAGGACAAGATGCTATTCAATTCCTCTTGAAAGGGGCCCCCAGGACACAACCTCCCATTCCCAGAGCAATCTTATGATATCCCAGACAGAGAAACCCTGTCTTCTTCTCAGCAACAAACACTGGAATTTGCCCTGTTTCTTGTCCTTGGGTTCTTGTAAAGTCATTATAATTTGAATTTTATAAATCAAATCCTATTTCAAATGCAATTGAAGAACTTGCACTTTAAAAGAATCCTGTCTTGAATCCTCAAGAAAATGGAAGACTGCTTGTAGAACTGAATAGCTAATTCTGAAATTATCCATTTTGTAAATTCAGAATTTGGTTCACAGCTTTCTGAAAACAACCTTTAAACTTTGAAACCAATTTGAAATTCAAGTTTGTAGCTGGGTCTTGTGGGCATTCCTTATCACCTTTGCTGATAAGCATTTAAATATATTCATTAACAAAAATAATTGTTGTCACAGTTAACTACATTAGCACCTTTTAATTGAATTAGAAATTAGATGGGGGTCATGAATATTTCACTCAGGCTCACTGCTAGCCTTCCCAATTACCATCTTAAAAAAACAAAATGCCCTCACACAGCCATAAACAGGTGGATTTGCAATGTTCATGTTCCTGGCCTTTCTCATAATTTTGCCACAAAAGTCATCCCATTGTCAAAAATGAATTAAAAAAAAGAATTTTTAACTTTCATGCTGCTCTTCTATGCTTCCAGGAATGATGCAAGGAGTTTTCTGTCCTGAGAAAACTTTCAAAAAAACATTTACTCAACACAAACTGGAAACTGTCAAACCCACTGCATGCTGAAGAGATAATGCACTTAGAGCAGAGTTGGACCTTACAAGGTTCTCAACCATGGTTCTCAAAAATTGACATTTGGGGTCAGAATTCTGTGTTGTGGGCAGCTGTCTTATATTGCTGAATGGTTAGCAGCTTCCTTGGTCTGTACCCACTAGATGCTAGTGTCACGCAATCATAACTACTCCTCTGAGTTGCTGGAAAACTGACCAACGTCAAGTGATTAAAAGACATGGCTGAATGAGTGCTTCTTTGCTGTTGGCTGAAGTAGTAGTGGTGGCAATGGCAGGACTAGCAGGACTTGCATGGAGACCTGAGGGATGGGGCAGGAGGACTAGCTGCCCCCATTCTATTTATTCTTCACTCAAGGAAATGCCCTAATAGTGGGCTGAGCCAGAGTTATCTCCCTGTCTGAAGAAAGGGCCCAGGTGATACCTTCAAAGGCTGTAAGTGGTGACTTTTAGCTTGTCTAACCTATCCTAAATACCACATATTCAGTGGGCGGTCAAGGCAAGGCTCAGATCTTTCCACAATAGACAATTGAGATGGCATGGTGAGGTGTTTTTTGTTTTGTTTTGTTTTGTTTTTTAAGTGTGGTTTGGAGCCAGGTAGACTTGAATTTCAAACTTGACTTATGATTTTGGGAGGTCTCAGGCAAGTTTCTTAAGCTACCTGAGTCTCAGATTCCTTAGCTTTAACATGGAGTCACTGAGAATGACCCCATACATTGGTTATAAGTAAATGCAATAATGCTCATAGTGCCATGTTTGGCTCAAAGTAGGTACTCTATGATCAGTAGGGATTATCATTTTTGTGATGAATATTATGATACTCTATACCATGGTTTCTCAACCTTGACACTACTGACATTTGGGGATGTTGTAGGGGGCCACCCTGTGCATTGTAGAATGTTAGCAGCATCTCTGGCTACTTAGATGTTAATAGCACCTGTCACCAGCTGTGACAACCAAAACTGTCTCTAGATATTGCCAAATGTCCACTGGGGGCAAAGCTACCCCCAGTTGAGAACTACTGTTCTTACAGGAAATGGATTCCCCTCCTAGTCTACTTGGTCACCCTGTCCTGGGTCAACACCACCTCTTCTGAGAAGATACCCTGACAACCTCACATCAAATTAGCCACTCACTCTGCTGCCTCGTAATTGTTTGCTCATCAATCTCACCTGCTAGACTGACAGCACCTCGAGGTGCTCAAGGGGTTCATTTATATCAGTATCTGTAGTTGGCACAAAGTGAAGAGTAGCAGACAGAGCAGGAGAGAGAAGAAAGTCAACTACTATTTGTTGAGCACCTACTGTATACCACAACTACTAACCCACTTGCATGCATGATTTCTTTTGATCTCCTCAATAGGTGTGTAAGGGATGTACCATTGTGTCCATTTTGCCAATGAAGAAATGGAGGCTGAAAGAGGAGTTCATTTTGAGATACACAGCGAGAATGTAAATGGACTTGGGGTTTGAATCCAGATCTGCGTGGCCCCCCCAGACCTCTCCTCTGTACCAAGCATCCTCCAAAGCAGGAACTGAGGCACCTTCTCCCCAACCTGTGCCATGTGCTCAAGCTTCCCCTCTCTCCGGAACTGGAAAGAAGAACATTCTCAAATGAATTCCTCACCCCAGGATGAGATAAAATTATGGTGGTGTGCCAAAGGCCAAAGAGTGAGTAGAAATGGCTGACCTGCTTGAAGAAACAATCCATTCTGAATCCAAAGATGAGGCACCGAGCATTTTTCACTCTTGCTGAAAAGGTCAAATTAGAGGCAGCGGGACCCAAAGTGAGACCTTTTAGCAATTTCAGAAAGTTCAGCCTGCAGCTTGGGGGCAAAGCTGAAGCTAATTCCCACATCCTCCTAGCCCTTCTTTCTACCTCTGGCTTCCAACACCAGCAGGCCCCAGGCTTCCCTCATCAGGCAACCGCCTGCATGGGGCACGGGTTCTGGGCTCATGCAGGAGGCATGCCCCTGCCCCAGACTTCACCACTGCCCAGTGTAGCTGCTTCTTAGGGGTTGGCGAGCCTCATTATTTCAGAGATCCTGAGACATGCCGTACATATGCTAAGGGGGACATATAGAGTGGGCAGCAGGCTCCAAAAGGTTAACATCCTCCTTTGCAGATGGTTACCGCAGTTGCTATGGATATCTCCTACGGGAGGCTTTGCAAGTTCCACATGAAAGGGGCTGAAATTAATAAACTCCTTTGAACTTGGAGCAAATAAACTGGGTTGGGCTGCAAATGCTTCAACCTGTTTATTTCTAGCTCGGACAGGGGGCCTAGGTATGCGGGGTTGTGTGTGGAGGATGCTTGGAGATTTGATCTCACGTACACAAATGTGTGTGTGCCTTTGTTTTGTCTGCACACAGGCATGAAGCAGGGTCACGAAAGGATCAGACTGTCTGCATATCCAAAAGGGCAAAGATTTATTTGCCAGTTTCCCCAACCAGACAGCAAGATACTTGAGGTCAAGAGCTGTTTTTATTCATCTCTGCAATCCTATTAGCACCTAGCCCCATGCCGTGTAGATGTTCGGTGACTGTTTACTGAACAGCTTCATCTGTTCATTTAACACATACTTTTGAGTGCCTGCTACAGGCAAGGCACTGTGTTATATGAAAAGACTATTACCACAGTAAACACAGTGGAGAATCCTTTTATTCAGGGAGCTAGGGCTGTGGGGAAGATAATGGGTTGATGGGTGAAGAAACTCCCAGTTGGAAAGTCATGTGAGTACCCTTTCCTCTGGCTGGTATGTGTTTTGGTGTATGTGTGTGTGTCCATATAATGGGTCTGTACATACATGTGTTTATAAACAGTCAAAAGGGGGACACCTGGGTAACTCAGTTGGGTGTTTGCCTTCGGCTCAGATCATGATCTCAGGGGCCTGTGATCAAGCCCTGCATCAGGCTCTCTGCTCAGCAGGGAGTCTGCTTCTCCCTCTCCCTCTGCCTGCTGCTCCCCCTGCTTGTGCGCGCTCTCTCTCTCCTTTCAGTCTCAAATAAATAAAATCTTTTTAAAAATTGTCAAAAGAATGCATTAAAAAAACCAAGTGTTAGTGAGGGAAGAGTCCAGGTTCAGAGGTTAAAGAGATGGGCTCTGGAGTCAGAGTCTGGATATTGAAGTCCTGCTTCTATTGCTTATTAGCTACATGTACTCAATCAGAGCATCCAGTTTCCCAGACCATTCAGCAAATAAATGTCTTTTGCACACCTACATGTGCACTCCCGAGGCGCTGGAGACACAGCAGGGAGCCCAGCAGACATAAACCCCTGCCTTCCGATGTAATTGTCATAAAGCACAGCAAGGGTCTCCAAGGGGAAGACACGTGTCCAACAGGGATAATATATGTACAGCAAGAGACCCCAAGGTGGCCCAGGGAACTAAGGCAGGCATCTGAAGGGAGTGACTCTTAGAATAAGACATGAAGAGTACACAAGATTTAGCAAGATGATGAGTAGGAGAAGGGTCCAAGCAGAAGAAATAGTGTGCACAGAACTCTCAAGGAAAAAGCAAGTGCCTCATGTTCGAAGAGCTGGAGGATATTGAACATGGCAGCAGCACTGAGCGTGAAGGGAAGAAAAGGCGTATGCATGAGTGTGGATGTGTGTGTCTGAATGTGGCTGTGTGTGTCCAGGCATATGATTGTCGGTGAGTACAGAACCCTTACAAGAAGCTCACGGATTCTGTGACCAGAAAGCTGCCAATGGCGGAATAAGATTTCCTATGGGCTCTCTGTAACCACACAGCAAAATCAATATTCTAACCAAATTGCTTTTATAGATAATGTATCATGTAAGAAAGGTTTTAATTAAAGTAGGTCTCTACAAAGGTGTCTCTAAGATGCACAGATCTTGGTGTTCTGCTCAGGCACAGCTCAGGACAGGTGTGGAACATGTAGGGGGCCAATTGGCAGAGCTAGCCTCCCATTCCCTGTCCTCACCTGCTTGGTGTCCTTCTCACTTTGCCTTGTTGGAAATTGGTGAAATAAGAGGATATTCAGGAAATGCTATTAATCCATATATGTTCTATCAAACTATCCAGACATACGGGTAGTCAAAGAGATATGAATCAAAACAAAATGCACCTTTGCCTCAAAGATAAAATGTATATTTAAAATGTATACAATGGAATATTACTCAGCCACTAGAAATGACAAATACCCACCATTTGTTTCGACGTGGATGGAACTGGAGGGTATCATGCTGAGTGAAATAAGTCAATCGGAGAAGGACAAACATTATATGGTCTCATTCATTTGGGGAATATAAAAAATAGTGAAAGGGAATAAAGGGGAAAGGAGAAAAAATGAGTGGGAAATATCAGGGAGGGAGACAGCACATGAGAGACTCCTAATTCTGGGAAATGAACTAGGGGTGGTGGAAGGGGAGATGGGCGGGGGTTGGGGATGACTGGGTGATGGGCACTGAGGGGGGCACTTGATTGGATGAGCACTGGGTGTCATTCTATATGTTGGCAAATTGAACACCAATAAAAAATAAATTTATTTTTAAAAAAGAAGGTTAAAAAAATAAAATCATATTTAATTATGGCAAGGGTGCATTGTGCCAGGCATGGTGGTTGACAGGCATGTACATTGATCCATATTTTCTGAAAGGCAACTGAACCATATGTATATGAAGCTAAACCAGACATACCTTGGGATTCGGTGTTTCCATTTCCAGGAACTTAGCCAAAGGAAATAATCACTCAAATGGGCAGGTTAAACAGGAAAAAAATAATTGCTTGTCGAAGTATCATTTAGAATATGAAATGTTTGTTATGGTGATGTGATCTTTCCCAAGTTCCTATAATTGGCCTCTAAAGGCTGAGAACATAAAGGTAGTAAGCATCCCACAATTTAATTATGGTGACCGCCAAATACTGGACAAAGGCAGTGGTGTGCTGGCTAGTGTCTAACAACTGGCTCTGGGGTCAGGGTGAAGGCAGTCTGTCTGATGACATCAGTTTCCATGGTATAAATATTCCCACCAGGGCTGATGCCCAGGTACCAACGTGCTCTCACCTACATGGAGCTTGGAAGAGGTACTACCCGTTGGCGCTCACAAGCCAGGATGAGCGGACTTCAGCATACCATAGGTTAGAGGTGTTGCTTTAGCACAAGGGCACTGATCCCTTCTGCCCATGCCTCAGCGAAAATATAAAAGAACAGCGTGGGAAATGAGGTCACCTGTTGGGAGGTGCAACATTGGTGAGAGTCTCCCTTCCTCCTCCCCTCCCCAGAGATTCCTCTCTCTGCAGCCAAAGGAGGGAGGCAAGAAAGAAGAGGTCACGAGAAGCATTTATAAGATGGGTGACTCTCTCCCCAATTGCTGCCCATGACTCTAGCGCCTTGTGAACTGGACTTAAGGCACTGGGTGCAGTCATGGTGCAGACTGACCAGCAGGTGGAAGGGACAAGAACCACTTTGTTCTCTCCAGTTCTAGCTGCTCGAGATGGAAAGGGTGGGAGGAGGGGACTTCCAACAACATATGGGATTGAAACTGTGACGTGACCAAGATGGGAGCCTTAACGACCAGAACGAGACTTGATACCAGAATGTGTCTGTCTGGTCTAGATCAGGGATCTCGAGGAAGCCTGCTAGGATACAGAAAAGGGAAATTTCTTGTTGTTGTTATTTTTTAAAGATTTTATTTATTTATTTATTTATTTATTTATTTATTCATTCATTCCTTCATTCATTCATGAGAGACACACAGAAAGAGGCAGAGACACAGGCAGAGGGAGAAACAGGCTCCCCGTGAGGAGCCCGATATGGGACTTGATCCCAGGACCCAAATTAGGGCCTGAGCTAAAGGCAGACACTCAAACCACTGAGCCACCCAAGCATTCCCAGAAAAGGGAAATTTGAAAATGTGAAGTTAGTAGCAGTTATTGGAAAAGTGAAATTCTTTCATGCTTTTTAATCAATGATTATAGTCATATGGATCACACTTTTGACGTAACCTAAGTATCCATCCAATAGGAATTAATCACAGTATAGAACCTCCAATTAACGGGACAGCATGCAGCTGTGCAAAGGTCTTTATACCCATTCTGCGTGTGTGTGTCTGCAGATGAGCATGTGCACACATGTTATCAGTGACGCAATTCCAGTAACACACCACAATTACCAGTATGTGCTTATTAGAGGTTTTCAAAACTTAAATTTTATATTCTCATTTTAACTAGATAGTTGATAAAACCATTAGTTTAAGAAACTCTCTTTTTCATTGGTCTACTTGGATGTGGCCAACAGTGGAGTAGCTACTACACATTCTTCCTTCTAGAGTTACCAGCTTGGAAATATGACCACAACAAATCAGTACATGGGAATGGAAAGCGATTCACAAATCATGATATACAATATAATTACACTTTTCTAAAAATTTTATAAAGCTTACAACTACAAGTAAAGAAAAGATTCTGGAAATGCACACATTAAAATATTAAGAGTGGTTGCTCTGGGCAGTGTATATAGACTTTCATTTAATTATTCTTTCAGCCTTGTCATTATTTTACAGATATTCATTAAGTTCTCACAGTGAATCAGATACTGTGCTAGGCACTTGTCCTTTTCAGTTTTATCCAGGAATCAGCTCTATGTATCTTTCCCTATAATTAGCATTATTCTTTTTTTTTAGGTTATATTTATTTATTTATTTAAGATTTTTAATTTATTCATTCATGAGAGACACACAGAGAAAGAGAGAGTGAGGCAGAGACATAGGCAGAGGGAGAAGCAGGCTCCATGCAGGGAGCCCGATGTGGGACTCGATCCCGGGACTCCAGGATCAGGCCCTGGGCTGAAGGCAGCGCTAAAACGCTGAGCCACCTGGGCTGCCCAGATTATACTTATTTATTCCTCACACACACACACACACACACACACACACACACAGAGAGAGAGAGAGAGAGAGAGAGAGAGAGAGAGAGAGGCAGACATAGGCAGAAGGAGAAGCAGGCTCCCTGTGGGGAGCCTGATATGGAACTCGATCCCAGGACTCTGGGATCACAAACTGAGCCAAAGGCAGATGCTCAACCACTGAGTCACTCAGGTGTCCCAGCATTATTCTTATAATCGGGGCAGGGACATAGGGAGGTTTATTCTTGGTTGAAAAATGAAGTACTTAGCACATAGTACTTAGACCCTAGAAAGTGCTTGGTAATGGTGGCCATTACTTTATCATTCTGTGAATCTGGGGGCTTTATCTACCATAACTTCTGGGGTAACTGTCCTGACTGAATAGTAATGATAGCAAGTATTCATATAGTATTGATTACATGTAATACTCATCTTATTTGGTCCCTATGATAACCTCAACATAGCAACTACTTTCATTTTACACATCAGAACAATGGGGGAAGAAATGTAGTTATTGTGACATTAGGTCTCCTCCCTCTATGTCCCCAACCTGACCTGAACTCAGGGCAGTACTTTTCACCCTCCATCAGAGGACCTGCTCTGCTGGGAACAGTGGAAGCAAGCTCAAGTACATACATATGCATGTGCATACACACTCAGAAATGGATTGGGATGGGACTGGCCTCAGTTACCGCAGGTGACTCAGTCAGGGGAGAAGGCTGTGTAATGCAGACAAATGTGAGATAATATATCTGGAGCCAATGAGCCATAAGAGAGGGAGAGTAGATATTAGATAGAAAGTCATGAGTCCTTCTAGTCAGAAAGGGACTTAGAGGTTACTGTTAAAAAGAAAAAAAAATTTCTTGAGGTATTGTCAGAGAAAACTTGGGAAACAGAGGCTCCCTGTGTCTTTCCCTATACTAGCTTCCCCACTGGGTGGAAGCCAGGAGGAGGTGGGTCTTTCTAGCCTGTTGGGCTCAGGATCCTTTCTGAGCTGTAGGCAAATGCTGTTCCTGTGTCCAAATCAAGATGCCAAGTTTGAATGACAGGAGGGTGTACCTGGACATGGTCAACAAGAGGTGGTGGGGGTTGGGAGGGGGCGGTGGGAGATGGGGTTTCAAGATCTCAGAGTAAGGAGTCTTATGGTGGCTGGAGAATCTGGGCAGGAAGGTGAAGTGGGTGTGAACTGTGGATGGTCAGGGTGAAGTGCACACATTGAAAGGGCTGAGACTGGAAGGATTCAACCACATGGGACAGATGGAAGATGAAGAGTCAGGGGAAGTCTTCTGAGGCAATGGTGCGTGTTTCCATGCTTCACTCCCAAGACTCATGATGCTTTCAGTTACGATGCTGAGATAACCTGATGTCTGGGGGAAAGAGGAGTCTGGCGCCAAACACACCAGCTGTGGGTTGTAGCCCTTCTGTGGAATACCTGCATTAGCCTGAGCAGGTGGCCTTGCTGCCCTGGGCCTCATTTCCCTCATGTGGAGAAGGTCTGTGGCCGAGAGCAGGCAGTGCGTTTCTGCTTGAGCCTTCCAGTGCCCCCCTGGACATCTCAGATGTGTGTGGATGTATCCGATGAACTGATGAGAAGGGGTATGTAGGAGGTTCCTTGAGAGCAGGAATATAACCATGAGGGCTAGAGGGACCCTTTGGTGCCCAACTTGGGGGCAGAACCAGCAGGGTAGAAGAAGTCTGTGGCAGGAATGACAGTACCCAGCAAAGTGGCACAGGGATACATGAAAGCTGTAGGAAGGAATGCATTCTCGAACAATATAAGAGAGCATGGCGGGTCAGAGTTTCTTGGGGAGCAATCTGCATGACACCAAAACTTCCAGGGCAAGCAGGTGGGGCCAGAGGGTTCTGGGGTATTCGGACGGCCCAGATGGGTGAGCTGGCAAGAAACTGTAAATATTTCCCTCTTCTCAGTAACTTATTATAGAGAGGCAGGATACAATTTTCTTGGAGATGGAACAGGGCTGGGCAAGTCCATTTTACTCAGATTTCAAGAATGTTTCTATTAGGGAAAGGAAGATTCAGGATGCTTTGAGCAGGGAAGAGATTTCAAGGTGACCTTGTGGAAGGAGCCAGCATTATGAAACGTTTTTGATCGAGTAGAACAAGATAAGCTGCTCGTGTTTTAGAAGAGTTCAAAGCCCTGGACACCAGCTGAAATAAGAAAATTCAATTTCTGGCATAAGATTGTGCTTTTTCTGCCTTCTAGGAGAATATACACATCCACCCCTCCTCCCCTTAATGAAAGCCGAGTGTTCCTCAGTGGTGATCCTGGCATAAACAGGACTGTAAAGGCAGGTTTGCACGGCACAGGTGATGCTGCCCGCAGGTGTTCAGAGACGGGATTACTGTTTCAGTCCACATTCTTCCATACAACCCCTCACATGGCCAGCACTGGGACCAGGGAGAGACCCAGGGTTATTTCAATATCCGGTTTTCTTTTGTTCTCCCATAAAAATGATACAGAAAACTCCTCTGTGTTTATCCAAGAGAGTCCTGTCCAGCAGAACTCTCTGCATGGGTGAGAACAGGCCATATCTATGCTGTCCAATATGGTAGCCACTAGCCACCGGGTCACAGAGCACCTGAAACATGGCAAATGCTGTGGAGAAACTCAATTTCAAATCTGACCTCATTTTCATGAATTTAAATTGGCCCTTGTGTTTGGGGGTGACCTCATGGGACAGCACAGAGCTCAAAGATTCAGTGGGAAGGGCAGGGCCCAACCAGCATGGGCTCAATTTCCACCTCTATCTTTCACTAGCTGTGGGACGTAGGACAGGTGTCTTAACCTCTCTGACCCCCAGTCTCCTCACCTGAAAAATGGGGATGATGATATCTATGCTGCAGGACTATCATGGCAATGAGTAACACATATTGACTGCTCAGCAGGCCATATGCATTCAGTACATCACAGCTGTAGCTGTGATGCGTTTCATTCTTCTCTCCTGCCCTAAGTAAGAAGCATGGTCCGTGATGGGCTGGGATTTCTTGGGGCTCTTGCTGACTCTGGTGGGGCAAAGGGACGTGGAGCGCTGAGGGATGTGATGCATGTTGTCCTGTGGGCAGGCACTGCAGCGGACAGTGGGAGGTGATGAGGAGCCTAGAGGGGGCCAGTCGGCAGGAGGAGTTCCGATTTAGGAGCTCCCCCACGCATTGGGCAGCAAGGGGAACCTGGACACCAGTGCGAGAGTGGGAATGGGGAGGGCTGCCCCTCTCCATCCGCAGCTCTGCACACCACTGATTATGCCCACAGAGGGAGGAGGCCTCTCTCCTAGGGACTGAGTGCCCCTGAAAGGACGAGAAGCTGCTGAGCCAGAGGGGGACAGGGGGTGTTGGGGAGAAGGCACAGGCGAGGCAGGGGGGTGCACAGAGGGACAAGGATGAGACAGAAACAGAGAGAGGCAGGGGCATCTGGAAGCAGAGAGATGAAGGATGACATAGAGACAGATACCAGAGAGCAGAGACGAAAGGACCAGGCTCAGGGGGAGACAGAGAAAAACACAGGTACACGCACACGCCCACTGAACAAGAGCGGGAGCATCAGGCTGCGAGAGAAGCAGAGAAACAGAACCGCGGAGAGCGGGGACAGGGACAGGGAGGGCCGGAGGGAGAGCTGAGAAGGGCCTGGCGCACAGGCTCAGGGCAGAGGGGACACCGGCGGGAAGACGGCACTGGAGCCCCAGGGCGCCCCCCTGGGCAGGGAAAGGAGCCAGGATGGGCTTCCCAGCAGAAGGGTGGCAAACCAACGGTGGAGCCAGTCCTGACTTCTGTCCCACGGCTTCTTTTGTTCCCGCTCCTCACTGTGTCCGTAGGGAGGGCTCCCAGGGCAGCAAAGGTTTCCAGAGCCCCTGCTCGCTGGCTCCCCCTCCCTGTGTCTTTCTCCCTGAGTCGTTAATCTTGGAAGACAGGTGGGTCTTTTATTAGCTATCTCCAAGGGTCAGCTTAGAAGTATCTGGGGAGATACCAGTTCAGAATGTCATTTGTCATCGGGGGCCTGACGGGCAGCCGTATTGATTCAGCCCCCTTCCGGCCTCCTGTTAACGCAGGAGGCAAAAGCTGCAGGCAACCTTGTCCCGCACTAGGGTTTTCATTCCTCTCTCCTGCCCTTCCTTCATTTATGCATCAGGGCCAGCCGCAGGGAGAAGGAGGCCACCGAGACATGTGTGTCCTGGGAACAGGTGGAGGTGTGTTCCCGCTCCCTGCAATGCCTCCCCCCACAGACCAGCACTTCTCAATCTTCACCGCATGGACTCTCCTGGGAGGCTTTTAAAAAGGCAGAGGAGGCTGAGGCTTACCCATAAAGGTTAGATTGAATTGCTCTGGAGTAGGGCTCAAGCATTACATTTCTTTTTCCTTCCTTCCTTCCTTCCTTCCTTCCTTCCTTCCTTCCTTCCTTCCTCCCTCCCTTCCTTTTTCCTTCCTTCCTTCCTTCCTTCCTTCCTTCCTTCCTTCCTTCCTTCCTTCCTTCCTCCCTCCCTCCCTCCCTTCCTTCCTTCCTTCCTTCCTTCCTTCCTTCCTTCCTTCTTCCTTACTTCTTTCTTTCCTTTCTTTTTTTCTCTTTCCTTCCTTCTTTTCTTTCTTTTCTCTTTTTCTTTTCATTTCCTAAGGCTATCCTTAGGTGATTCTAAATGAGTCGCCAGGACTTGAGATCTGCCTGGCTAGATCCTCCCCTGCCTGCCAGATTGCCATGATTCATGAGGGACACCACCTCTGTGAGGTCTTCCCTGATAACCCTCACTCCAACCAACTCTATTACCATATCCCTTGCTTTCTCTACAAATCACTAGTAGGTATCTAAAGTGGCGTGTGGGCTCTCAAGCCACAGCACATGGCTTCAGATGCCTGAGCCACCCTTCAATAACTAGGAGACCTGGGGCTACTCAATTATTTTCTGTGCTTCCATATTCTTGTCTTCAAAGTGGGAGAGATAAGACTTACTCCCAAGAGCTCTGGCAAGGACCAAATGAACTCATAAACATAATGTGCAGAGGAACATGAGTGCCTGGCCCAGAAGGAGCACTGGATCAATGTCTGCTACTATTATGACCTTGTTTTTGTTTATTTTCCCCTTGAGTATGAGCTCCATCAGAGACCTACGCCACTCTTAACCTCGCCATCATCCCCATTTTACAGAGGAGGAAACTGAGGTACAGAGAGAGTAGGAGACTTATCCTAGGGTCTAGGTGTAACTGGGATGGTTCGACCTGGTATTCCAGGCCTAGCGAGAATAGGTGGTCTGTGAAGGAGGCTGGGAGGTGCTGGGCAGTAGGCCTGTTTAACACCACGCTGTACAGACTCCAGTGAAGGGGAGGGTGGAGCCCTGTGTGCAGGCAGGAAGAATGAGTGTGGTTCAGGGGTATAGGCATCATGTGGAGGAGCAAGAAGAGGTGAGGAGGGAGAGGTAAGCGCCACGACCCAAGGTCTCTGGACAGAATATGAAAAACTGAGGGTTTTACTCAGAATTTTTGTCTCCATCTACACAGACACGGATCCACTAGAGCATAGGTCCCTCATGTCCGGCCCTTGGGTCCTGCCACTTGGAACCCGCAGGTCATGGTGGCCTTGTGTCTGAAGTTGGGTGGATGACAGGGGTTTGGGGCCAAAACCTCTCAACTGGATCAGAAGCCCAACTCCCCCCATCTCCAGCTGCATAACTTTGGGCAAGTTCTACAACCTGAGTCTATGCTGGTTTTCTCATGTGTGAGAGAAGGTGCTAGAACCCCCCCCTCCCAAGGTTGGTGATGACTGATGGAGCTAGGGCAGTCTGCCTGTCTCAATAAATGACATTATGGTCATTATGGTCTGCTATTATGGTGGTCCTGACAGTCACCTCCTAGGCGGTGCTGGTGCAAAGAAGAATGAGCACAGGTGGAAACCTTTCCTTGTGGGATGAAGGCAGGAAGCAGGGAGAGAAGAGGGGAGGGAAGGATGACCAAGCCTCCTAGTTTCCCTGGATGGAGGAGTTTCCTTGCATATGTGAATTTTATAGTGGTCAATCCAGGAAAGTCCCAGGCAAATCAAGATGAGTCAGTCACCCTATAGGAAGGTTTAAAGAAATAATACTTAACTATTCCCAAAATTAGAATCAGTCAAAAAACAAAACAGAGAAATGGATCCAAGCTACAGCACAACAGACTGAGGTTAAATCTCACGTAGGACTTTCTAGTGGCTGAACAAAAGGCAAGGCTGGGCATGCCCAGAGCAACCCAGGAGGAAGCTCAGAGCCCTGGAGGGAGCCAGGAGAAATGCAAAAGCACCTCTCTTTGGATGAAATGTCTGTGTCAGCTGCTGGTTGCTCCCTGTGACAGATTCAACTCGGTCTCTACTGGCCTGTGACCATGAACATCCACAGAGCCAGCAGCACATTTCCAAATTCCAGGCCTCAGAGGCTTGTGGAAGCAGCTCAGCTGGCTTCTGACCGTGCAGTTGAGGGGAAGGCTTATGCTTGGTGGCACTTGGCCTAACCTCAGAGAAAGCGTTCTTCTAGAAAGATTCATGATAGCCATCCAGGTTGCAGATGCCAGGCCTTAACTTCCAATTCCGGGAGCCCCATGGCATGTGCCTCTCACCTGCCAAAGAGCACTGCGTTGGGTCTAGGAGGGGGCAAATTTACAGCATATTATCTACAAATAAATGTCACAGCAGATTTCTAAGCTTCAGAAGAAAGGAGGACAATTCAGAAAGGGATGCCCCAGGCAATCCTGAACCCCTTCTAACCTGCTGTGTAGACAGGAGATACAGGGTGGGGTGGGGGCAAGGGTGACTCTGCAGCCACTCTCTGCACATGGTGCCAAAACAAGGGCACTAAGGGCCACAGGGCAAGATAGAGCAATCCCATAAAAGGAGGAAATGTTCGGGCTCCCCACTTAAGCAGACAGAGCTGGGAGCTGCCCTTGCTCCTGGAAGGCCTGGTATCACATTCCACAGCCTGAGCACATTTCTTCATCTGTGGGAACACTGTGGTCTGACAGGTTCCTGATGGGAACACTGTGGTCTAACAGGTTCCTGAGGGCCACGTGATGGGACGTGAGGCAACTAGAGGGGACAGATCCCAGAGCAGCTTCTCTGTCTGACTTCGGGGCAGGGCCATTAAGAGCACAGATTCTGCTTTACTTTCCTCAACTTGGTATTATGAAAATTTTAAAATATTCGGTAAAGTTGTAAGAGTAGTACAACAAAGACCACCTAGATTCAACAGCTAACATTTTGGGAAGACGGGTCACCTATCCATCTACCTACCTATCGCACTATCGTCTATTTGCAGGTATGTGTGTATATTTTTTTTTCCTGAACCATTTAAATTACACACATCATGACTCTTCACCACTCCATCGGGTCTCCTAGAGTGAGGCATTCCCACATGCAACTACCACATCATTATCACACCTAAGAAAATGAACAAAGATTCCAGAACATCTAATATCCCAATTCAAATTCCCGCATTTGAAGGGAGAAGAAATGTGTGGGAAATATCAGAAAGGGAGACAGAACGTAAAGACTGCTAACTCTGGGAAACGAACTAGGGGTGGTAGAAGGGGAGGAGGGCGGGGGGTGGGAGTGAATGGGTGACGGGCACTGGGGGTTATTCTGTATGTTAGTAAATTGAACACCAATAAAAAATAAATTAAAAAAAAAAAAACAAATTCCCGCATTTGTCCCAATACATTTCGTTGCTTATCTGAACCACTAGCCAATCAAGATACACGTACTGTGTTTGTTTATTCTCTGTTGCATCATTTGACAGAGATCAGCACTGCTACCCTCCCCAAACACATGCATATTTTTATGATGTCGGGTTGTTTTTGTTGTTGTTGTTTTTGTCTTTGTTTTTTGTAGTCTGGATGAGTTGTCTTGGAGAACATCCCACATTCTGGATTTGCCTGATTGCTATCTCATGTTGTCATTTGATTTGTGCCCCTGGCCCCTATTCCTTCTGTAAACTGGAATTCAAATCTAAATTAGATTCAGGTTAAATTAGATTCTAGTGAATTCGAATTAGATTCAGCTTAAATTAGATTCTAGTTAATTTGAATTAGATTCAAATTTTACCTTTTTGGCAAGGATCCCTTACAGATGACGCTCTGTAACTCAAAGGGCACCACGTCAGGAGGCATTAAGGTGGTGGTACCAGGCCACCCATCGTGAAGGCACAGTTCACCTCCTTTTACTTGAGAAAGGCAGCCACAGGTGATTTGTTGGCACTGGACAAATTTTCTGTTCCCAGTAACCTTTCTCCTGGAAGTGAAAGCATCTGCTGCTAATTCTCCCCTGAAATGATTCTTATGTGGCAAGTTTAAAAATGATATTTTTTCTTGTTCTATTAATGCATCTGTATTTGGTGGTATTCTTCTTAAAGAAGCTCTTTGTTTCTCTCCCTTTGTTCCCTTTCTCCTTCTTTCCCTCTCTCTGTCTCAAGAGTCCCTGTGGACTCAGGAAATCGTAGGTATTCAGTGTATAACAATCAAGTCCTGTCATTTCTCAGGCCAAAACTGTGCCCAAATTTGGACATTACAAGTCCCATAATGCTGGATCAGGGGCTCCTCTTGACACATCTCCATCACCTCTGACACTCCCTTGCTCCCTGGAACAATTAGATGAGCCAGGCTCACCTGCTCCAGGCCAGGAATTGGCCATTTCTCCAAGAACATTACTCCTCTCAGTGGGGAGTGGTATTTTTGTAGTAAGATCTGGGCTCCAGGTATGAGAAATATAGATTCTGCTGCCAGACAGCCTGGCCTTCCATTTGTGTGCCCTCTGGCAAGTCACCTCACTGTTCTGAGTCTCAGTTTTCTCATCGGTAGAATGGGGATGGTAACTGCATACCCTACTTTGTGAGATTATTAAAAGGATGAATTATGTTCATATTTGTAAAGCTGTCCAAACAGTACTTGGCACAGAGTGAGTGCTACACAGATGTTTGCTAAATATATAATGCCTCACAGTTTATGGAGATGGAGGGACAGGGTGGAAAAGACCCTGAGGCATCCACAGGCAGAAAACTTTTTTTTTTTAAAAGAACTATTCTATTCAATTAGGATAGGCCTAAGTAAAAATACCATTATATTTATTTTTACTTCTTCCTTTTCATCTATTAAGGACAGGTGATACTGATTCGACATTTAGAATCTTGAAATAAAGTTTCCTTTTTTAAAAAAGGTAAGTAAATGTTTATTGAAGTAAAACATGGATGCATTTTGACATTTCCTTTTACTTGCCTTTTTAGAGATTTATTTATTTGCAAGATGGTTGGGTCAGAGGAGGATGGAGACAAAGTCTTAAGCAGACCCCATGCTGAACACGGAGTGTGGGAGAGGGCCCTCAGGGCTTGATCTCATGACCCTGAGATCATGATCTGAGACAAAACCAAGAGTCAGACACTTAACCAATTGCGCCACCACCCAGGCACCCCAGACTCATTGATCTTTTAATGAGCATCTATTATGTGCACTGAAGAGATCTAAAGGCATGTCATGCAGTGTCACCTAGTGATTCCAGATGCTGTGAATGCTATTAACTGCAGGTCTTTCACTGATGGCACAGGTTGGAAACAAGGTTTTAATCAGATGGCAGTTTCAGGATCTTTAGAAAACCATTGAATAGAACAGTTACTACAGAGAGACTATTTCTAGGAACTTGGAGACCATTAAAATGGGAGTAGTGCCTCTCTCACCATGAAAGTGTCTTAATCCAGCAGGATTAGGACCCTTTCTGGAGTATGTCTGAGTGTACAGTATATGTAAAGTGAAAGTGTCTCCTAAACCAAAAATTGGGATGCACCATCTGCCAAAAATAAGTGTCTGTGGGGATAGCAAGACAGGCTATTTTAAGTTGGAACTCCCCCAGAAAATCTGGGGTGTAAGCTTCTGACAAGCACCATACAGGCTTCACTCTAGTGCATTCTGCATAACCAATGTTAGCATTTGTCTCCGTGCATTTCTCACATGGCCACAGCATCTGCCAGCAGTTGTGTCTGTGTGTGCTTTGTGATAGATGGGGGGCAGGATGGGAACCCAGAAGTTCCTCCATGTGTGTGGAAGACAGAACTTCTGGGCACAAATGATGAAGGCAGAGTTCTATAAAGAAGTCAGCGGATTGAGTGAGATGTCCTGATTTTCCCTCCTCTGGATTCCTCTGCTGAAATAATCAGAAGACAGCTTCTCAAGTCAGATGTCTTTATGGAATGGTATATACCTGGAGGATTTTTTTTAAAGATTTTTATTTATTTATTTGACACACACACACACACACACACAGCACAAGCACAGGTAGCGGCAGGCAGAGAAAGGAGAAGCAGACTCCCCGCCAAGCAGAGAGCCTCACTTGGGGCTTGATCCCAGGACCCCAGGATCATGACCTAAGCTGAAGGCAAATGCTTAACTGCCTGAGAGACCTAGGTGCCCTCTGTCATTTTAATAAAGTTAAAATTTTAACTGCGTGCCTCAGTTGGTTAAGTGTCTGCCTTTGGCTCAGGTCATGATCCCAAGGTCCTGGGACAGAGCTCCACATCAGGCTCCCTGCTCAGCAGGGAGTCTGCTTCTCCATCTCCCTCAATCTCCCTCCTGCTCATTCTCTCTCTCTCTCTCTCAAATAAATAAATAAAATATTTAATTAATTAATTCAATGCAGAATAATTAGGGATAACAGAGCATGACTGCTGAATGAGAACCATCCAATTGGTTGAAGTATACTTCTATCAATCTCAATAAATAACCAGGGATATAGAATTAAGGACAGCCAGGTGGAAAGGGAGTGGACACTGTAAATCCCCAAATGGGCATTCAAGAAAAATTAGTTGAATGAATGAACACCACATAAATTACAGGCTAAGTGACCTATATATTTTCTTTGTCTTTTACTTTAGAATCTTGAAAAACAAATTCACTGGCTGAGATAAGACTGTGAACTGATTCATCTTGGATTAAATGGTCCAATCAGCTACAACCACAAGAATAGAGCTTACAGCACAAATAGCGCTATCTATTAGATAAGGTCTAATAGTGGACACTTGCAAAGGAGACATGGATTAATAAGCAGACACTCCAACTTGATCTCAGCCTCCTTCTCTGCTAAGAAAGTGGCAAGAATTCTTCATCCAGTGTGCCTAGGAGAATTACTCTGGTTTGGTTTGAATAATCGGAGCCCCATGTTGTTTGACTCTATGCTGGAAACCTCATGTCTTAACTTTTTATTCTAAAGCCCTAAGCTTTGTTCTGAATTTATTCATAGTCGTTTATTTCTATGGCAGATGTTATTTCCTCCCAGTTTGCTGCTCATTCTCCCACCCTCTCCGTGCCCTGTTCCCTCATCTCTGTCTCTGTAAGTCTCTCCCCTCTTAGCTCCCTCATCCAACTGTTCTGTTTCTGTCCTTCTGTCCTCTTTAGCATTAGATTCTTTCCTGTAGAATTAACATTCTTTTGGGGGAACTCAGTGAGGGCTAGTTCCTGTGTTTTTACCTGAGAAGAGGTAGTTATTCCTCTGTCAGATCTGAGCTGTAAATAGGCTCCTTGCTGCACAGGAAAACGTAGCCATGACACTTTCTGTATGTATTTGCTAGTTCTAGAAAGAGCACTTAATGGGCATTATGGTTTAATCACCCTCTTCACAATGTTATATGGCCTGCACTTAGAGATGGGGTCGTGATATGTGGTTAGTTATCTGCATACCATCTAGTCATGACAAAGAGAAATGGGTCTGAGGTCTCTGGGGGATGAGAGTGTAACAGGTCTGTCAGGTAGCGCTTTCCATCAAATGCGGCCTGCTCTTACTTGGGTCACAAAGAGAATTGCACTTCCTCACCCTCTTGCACTTAGGTATGCGCATGCGACTTGTTTCATCAAACTCTAAGCATGAGCAGGAACAGAACAGGTCTCTTCTGAGTGGAAACTTTTAAGACCCAGAATGTGATTTTCCATGCACATTCTCTCCCATCGTAGTGCTGGCAATACTCCAGAGTGGCTGCTCCATCCATCTGGGTCCCAGAGACAGGAGGGGAAGCCCCAGCTGACCCATGATAGATTCCTGCTCAAGCTATGGAGATGTAGGGTTGTTTGTTCCTAGAGCATAACTTAGCTCATCCTGGTTGATATATAGGTTATATGTGCAAGGTGAAACGATTTCTTTCATGAGTTTATTCATTCTAGCCATCCACTCATTCCAACATATATTATGCATTTACTATGCAAAAGATATTTAAATTAAGGATAAATGGGATTGGAAAAGTGTCATCAAAGAGAACATGTGATTATATATGTGTGCATATATATATATATAGATGTATATATGTATATGTGTGTATGTGTGTACATAAATATATATGCTTGCAAAATAATGGGATTGAGTTCTGACTATTGGTAAGGCATAGTGCTAAGTACTTTGCATAAAGAATTAACTTAAGAAATTTGTTTAAAAATTAGAACTATTTGGGGCACCTGGGTGGCTCAGTGGTTGAGCATCTGCCTTGGCTCAGGTTGTGATCCCAGGATCCTGGGATCAAGTCCCACATCAGGTTCCCTGTGGGGAGCCTGCTTCTCCTTCTGCCTGTGTCTCTGCCTCTCTGTGTCTCTTATGAATAAATAAATAAATTCTCAAAAAAAAAAATAGAATCATTTTACAGTTTAGAAAAAAAAAAAAAAAAAACCTTGAAAGGCACAGAGGTTCTGACACCCAACACTGCATAGCTAATAAGTAACAGATCTAGGGTCCAAACCAAGGTGTGTCCACTTCCGAACTACTTAACCTCCATGCTCTATTGCCTCTTTCTTCAGAGAACCACAAGAAAGCAAAGAAAAATAAAAACTCTGCCCTTTCAAATCCTTGCAACCAGCATGCTCTCGGGTTTCCTTTGACAGGCTGTCTTCCCTTCAAAAATGAAAAGAGAGGAAGCATGGGCAGAAATAAAGGCCAGCTGTTCAGTGGAGCAGACACCTGGGTGCAGGCCAGCAGAGCCCGCCCATCATTTCAGGAGTCCCTGGAGTCTGTCGGCACCTCTGCTCATACCTCCACCTGCTCTGGAGCCACCAGCTCAGGCCGCATGTTACCTGAGTAAGGGAGAAGCCCTGCAACTTACGTGTTTTTTTTTTTTTTAAGATTTTATTTTATTTACTCATGAGAGAGATACAGAGCGAGAGAGAGGCAGAGATACAGGCAGAGGGAGAAGCAGGCTCCATGCAGGGAGCCTGATGTGGGACTCGATCCCAGGTCTCCAGGATCACGCTGTGGGCTGCAGGTGGCACTAAACCGCTGCGCCACTGGGGCTGCCCAAATTACGTGTTTTTAATACAGATTTGGGAAAATGAGAGGGATTATGGCAAGAATGTACTGACACTATCATTAATCAACAACTAGGGAGAGAAGATGAAGGGATGAAAAGGTAGGTTCTTGTGCTCAAAAAAGATGTGTGGGAAGAGATTGGAAATACTGGAGACAGAGACTTTTTTCGGCAAACATCTTTCCATTCTTAAAACTTTAAAACTTACGTAGGAGTTTCCTGGCCACAGAGAGAGCCAATAATGGCAGCCCCCGAGGCATTCACTCATTCATTCAAAAGTCACTTTCCAAATGCACACAGCGTAGGTGACTGGGGTGTAAAGACAGAAACAAAATTTTCTGTAACAAACATTTACATAAAACCTACTACGTGCCAGATACCATTCTGAACATGCGTCGATTCGTTTAGTGCTTGCAAAACCCAAGATGTATAGACTTTTAGTTATCTCCACTTTAGAAGTGGAAACAGGGGCATAGAGACGTTTGTCCAAAGTTATACGGTTTGGAAGATGTGCACCCCAGCAGGTCTGGCTCCAGCACCATGCTCTGTACTACATGGCGTTATTATGGAGGGTCTTGCTCCTCAAGATCACAGATCCTCAGGAAAGGGGGGACTTAGAAGTAAATCACTCTTAAAAAAAAAAAAAAAAAAAACATGTGAAAGCTAATTTGATCAAGAGATCCAAGGAGGAAGAATTCAGGAGTACCTGGGGGACATCTGGGAGAGTGGTACTGGGAGAGAGACTTTGATATGGCTCAACGCATGTGTTAGCCAGGTGGGCAGGTGGAGGGCAGGGCCTCTGAAGTGGAGAGAGTGCTCAAGCAAGTGCACAGGCATGAGACAGCTGGGGCTGATCAGAAAAGTGTAGAGACAGAGCTGCAAGGCAGGGCAGGAACAGACAAAGCAAGGAAAGCAGACTAAGGAGAATCCACGAAGGAGGCTCTTATATCCCAACTGAGACATCATTGGGAATGGGTATCTGCCTTCTAGCAGTGCTCATATGCATAGAAAAAAATCATCAAGCTGCTGGGCAGACCTCTTCCCACCTGCACTTCAAGAAGGTGCCTGGCATCAGTGTGGAGGGCTGGTTGGGAGAGAGGGAGGCAGATCTGTTCAGAGAAAGGCCCCTGGAATCGGACAGCTCGGAGCTCAAGTCTCAGATCTGTCTCTACCTCCATGACCTTTGGCAATTAGCCTAAGCCTTAGCTGTCAAATGGGTGGTTGCAAGAACCACCTATGAAGTGGTTATTAGCTCTGGCAAGCTTTGAGGAGATTACTGTAAAACAGATGAAGGGGAACTATGATGCTAATGACCTATCATGAACATGGTTGTTTCCCCCACTCCACAGCAGGCAGGATTTGTTGGCAGGGATTCATCCACGTTCCCACACCAGGATTCCTTTAAAACCAAATGCAAGGTTAAATTGGTCTATTGTCAGCAGAGCTGATGTGGAAAACCAACTCATAGTCTTGGCTTCATAATTAAAGCCTCTAACCCAGCACTGCTCAAACTTTAATATGCACACAAGTCACCTGAGGCCTTGTTAAAAGGCATCACAAGAAAAAAAAGAATTGTAACAATGTGTGGCAGTAGACATTAATTAGACTTAGGGTGGTGATCATGTCGCAAAATATATAATTATTGAATCATTATGTTGTATACCTGAGAGTAATATTGCATGTCAGTTATAACTGGATTTTTTAAAAAGCAAAAAAAAAAAAATTAAAAATTAAAAACAAATACAAATTAGTTTAAAAAAATTTTAAAGGCACATTTTGACTCAGTAGGACCATGGAGGGCCATGGGTAATGCCCATGCTCCTGTGCCAAGGATCACCCTTGGAGCAGTAAGACCTCAATCTACTGAGATCACCATCAACTGAAGACCTAAACTGCCCAAAGCAAGAGTAAGAATGAAACTCAATACCTCTCATTAATTGACTTATCCATTCATCCTTTCCATTAAATAATTGCTAAGCACCTACTATACTCCAGGTCCTGGAAGAGCAAAGATCTACACATCGCAGGGCATCCTATAACCAATTAGCTTGTCCCCCACACAAATGGAGAAGGAAAAGTCAAAGAGGACTGATCACTTCTGCAGAGCCCACTTCATATACTTCATCTCATTTAATTCTCCCAAAAGTTCTGTGAAATTGCAACCATGGATGCCACAGTGGAAGGTAGGAAACTAATGTAAGGAATATGGATAACTACCTTCCCCCACAAAATGATGAGCCAGTTGGTGGTGTTGGGATTCAAAGCCAGGTCTTTTGGATTCCACTGCCTTGTTCATACTTTAACAACCAAAAGTTGATTGCATTCTGTTTTTATTTACTCTGAACTTGACTGTGCCTCTTTAGGTTTTAGAGAGTGAACTTTTTTTTTTTTTTGCTCATAAATTTAATTGCTGACATAAAGGGAAAAAATCCTGATGTAATTGAACAAGAAGATGTTTACAACCCTCTTCGAGCCATAGAGCTGCTGGCACACAAAATTTATGACAGCTAGGAGAGAGGAAATAAAAAGAAGGGGAAGACCAAGACAGATGTGGCTATGGAAATGTCGTGTTAATATGTGGGTTGATGACCCAACACTGGCACACTCAGTTGGATAACTTTTTGGAGATCATTTAACCAGCTAATGAAGATTTACTTAATAAACTCTCAAACTTGCCAGAGCTAGACTCCTAAAAACAGCCTTATAAATTACAAAGAAGGTGGCATGTTAAAGAGTCATTGCAGTTGTTTAAGGATGGAGTGAGATTGTCAGAGTCGTAAAGGTCACTGTCCAGAAGCCTTGCAGCTGTCACTGAAGGGCTGGGAACCTTTCAGGGGAGCAGCTCCCGTGTTTGCACCCAAGCCAGATAAATGCATACAGATGTTCCTTGAACTTGATCAACTTGCTTCTCAGCATGAATACAAAATTGATTGGGCCAAATCAGAGCTCGTGCCAGTGAAGGCTGGCTGCATACAGAAATAAAATCAGCCACCTCCCATTTACTTAGAAGTCTCTGGCTTAAAATATACTGGAGGAAAATGTGCGCTTCACTTTGGAGCAAGAGCCAAATTGCACAGCGACAAAATTATTCCCATCATCATGACAGCCTCAGCCAATCGCTCCCTTTTTTAATGTGCTGAAAGGAGGCAAGTTGGCATCATTAAAAGTATTTTTTTTCCAAAAATACATCATGAAGTATGGAGAAACTAGAGACAGAAGAAGGACCCACGCTTCAATCTAATTCTGAGGCTGGACTATTGAGCTGTTCTAGATGTACTCTGAAGGTCCTAAGAAAAGAAGTTGTATTTATTGCTTCCTGCTTCCCTTGATACCTTAGATTAGCAAGGACATGAATATTTTTCCTCTAATTCAGTTCATATTTTTCGAGTAAGACCCTTTCACTGAATGATTATCCAGAAATATTTAATCATCACTCTTGCTTGATGGACTACAACTGCATCACATTTTTGGGTCTTTCTTAAATACTTAGTCCAGGGCATAGTGGATATGGCATACTTTCATTTCCTCTTTCCAAATTTGTCCCATGTTCCTTTCATCTGTCGCCCTGTCCTTTATTATGTAGTGAAGTTCTGGAAGCCATTCCAGGATGTGCTGACATGGAAATTGTCAAAAATGGAAAGGTTAACTTAGCTGGTGCTCAGCCAGCTTCCTGAGGGATCCCTGTTCTTGAACTATGCTGTGATGCTTCTTCACACCCATCTTTGTCCTTCATCCTTTCCCTCTGGAGGAGGATTTTTACTCAGCCCCAGTGAGTCGGCATGCTCCTCACTCAGTTTCAGCAATTCTGATGTCCAGATGTCTCATGCCCTTTTAATATCTGTTTCAGATTATCGCCCTCACCACTGAGAAGTGACAGCATGCACATTTTTCTATGCTGAATTGCATTTTGTTCTTTTTTTGAACTTCATCCTTAGAAATTAGATTTTGCTATCTTGAGTTGTTTCTAGTACATGACTAAGATTTTTCTTTCTAACACAGTTACTTAATATACCTTTTCCAGAATATTACTTAAGGAGCAAAGGAGTAAATTCTTTATATACCTGTAAGAATATGTCCTCATTTTTACTTGGGAGGAAATTGGTTGCTATTGATTTTAAGGATGAAAGTTACACAGATGAAAGCGAAGCATTTATGCAAACCAGAGCCCAGTAATTCAAGGATGATCAAAGGTTTCACATCATGTGTCAAGTCAGATCAGTTGCTGGTATTGTCTGGCAGACTGTGGTGAGAAAGATTCTGAGGCTGAGTTCAGACAGGATGAGAAAATATGGGGAGCTGGATTGGTAATGTCTCCCATGGGTTTGATATGGAGAGAGGGAGAGCAAACATTCACTTATTAAAATCCTAATTCTGGCATAAGATAATCCACAGTTTTCTGATATAACTACCAGATGCAATTACAAAGAAGTTTCAAGAAAAAGTCAAATTGCCAGGGCAAAATATCAAGTTGTCTTCCCCCAAAGCTGTCACTTTTATCAAAGAGTTTAGTCATATGGGCTAAATCTAATTAATTAATGATTGCTAGAACTATTGTGTTAAACTCCATGATGGATGAATAATGTCCACAAATGAAGGAGTGGACATGGTGCTACATGTATCCTGCATTCAGCACTCCTGGCTTAGTTCAATATGTCAGTTACTCTGTCTTGGGAATGTAATAAAGCAGTAAAGGCTTTGAAAGTATCCTACAGAGTCAGGGAATAAGTTAATATCTATTACAGAAGAAGACGAAATTAGTTGAACATGGCAAAATGTTAACAATCCTACACACAAGATTTAGAGAATATCCTTCCTTCCAGGCCATATGAAATATTTACAAAAACTGACCATTTTCTGGCCATAAAACAAGTTATTAATAGGATTTAGACCACACTCCAAAAATATATTGGAAAATAAAAGAAAACTTCCAAGCAATTTGATAGCCACATGAAAAACTCACCATATATTTGCAAATTTGAAAATGTGCTTCTAAATAATTCAAAGACCACCTGACATGACTTATTTATGTGTATATTTTCTTTTTACTTCTGTGAATGCAACTGCCAAGAGGTCCAAGAGCTATGTTCACCATACTACCCCCAATACACACATAGAATAGAGGACTGTTTAAGTCACAGCAGGGGCATGTTGAATGAATAAAATGAATGAATTATCAACACTTACAGGATTCTATTTATGGAGTACTTTAGGGGAAATTAATAGCCTTAAATACATACATTACAAAAGAAGAAAAATAGATCATGAGCTAAAGACTTAGCTTGTGATATCAGAAAATAAATAGTAAATTCAAAGAAAGTAGGAAGAAGGATGGTTTATAAAATGTACGAACCTAATGAAACAGGAAAAAAAAAGAATGAGAAATGAAAAAAATAATTATCTAACCAATATATAATCCTTTTCTTAAAGAGCATTTTTTAAAGATTTATTTATTTATTTAAGGGGGGCAGCAGAGAGAGGAAGAGAGAATCTCAAGCAGACTCCATGCTGAGCACAGCAGAGACTGATGCGGGGCTTGCTCTCACAACCCTGAGATCATGACCTGAGCCAAAATGAAGAGTCAGAAGCTCAACCAGCTGAGCCACCCAGGCACCCCAACTCACAGAGCATTTTTAAAAGAAGAGAAAAAGAACAGAAATGGTAGTTATTTTATAAGGCTAATATGACTCTTGATATGAAAACCAGGCAAGGAAAATTATTAATCTCATATATGGATTTAGATGTAAAAATCTTAAAATACTGGTGAAGAACACCTACTAACATAATAAGAAATGAATGGACAACCATAACCAAGTAAAGCTCGTTCCAGGAATGTAAGTATGGTGTAATATGAGAGAATGTCCTAACATAAATTACTACTATAAGAGAAAAATGATGACTATCTCCATGGAGGCAGAAGAAACATTCAGCAAATTTTTCACTCATTCATGTGTTTAAAAAAGAAATGTTAGCAAACTAGGAATAGTAGGAAAAATCTTTAACATTTGAAGAAACATTTGCATTTGATAGGATTATCTATATAAGAAAAGCAAGAGACTGTCTAGGCAAACTATTAGATTTAAAATATATATATTATATATATCCACATGTATATAATATATATATATATATGTACATGGAAACAAACTCAAACAGAATGAGCATATTTGAACACCACCAATAATAAGCTAGGAAATGTAATTTTTAATGTCTTATTCATAATGGCAAACAAAATATATGATTCTCCGAAATAAATCTAAAGAATGATCTCCAAATCCTTTATGAGGAAAAAATATAACACTTTATTGAATGATATAAAAGAAGAGCATTTGAAGAGATATACCAGGTTCATGGGTGAGAAAATACACTATAATAAAGATGAAAATGTTCTGGATTAATGTATACAATCAAATGCAATTTCAAAAATTTTCTCTCATAAACCTTGACAAACAGACCCTAAGATTCACAAGGAAAGCTTAGAGCCAAGAATGGGCAAGAGAGTTTTAAAAAAGGACAAAGATGGGGGCGCCTGCATGGTTCAATCAGTTAAGTATCTGCCTCCAGCTCAGGTCATAATCCTGGGGTCCCCGTATCAACCCCTGCATTGGGCTCACTGCTCAGCAGAGAGTCTCCTTCTCCCTCTCCCTCTGCTTTTACCTCCACTCACCGCTCTCTCTCGCACGCGCTCGCTCACTCTCATAAATAAATACATAAATAAATAAATAAATAAATAAATAAATAAATAAATAAATAAATAGGGACCCCAGGGTGGCGCAGCGGTTTAGCGCCTGCCTTTGGCCCAGGGCGCGATCCTGGAGACCCGGGATCAAATCCCACGTCGGGCTCTCGGTGCATGGAGCCTGCTTCTCCCTCTGCCTGTGTCTCTGCCTCTCTCTCTCTCTGTGTGTGACTGTCATAAAAAAAAAAAAAAAATTAAATAAATAAATAAATAAATAAATAACTTAAAAAAGGACAAAGATGAAATATGTGTAAGATGTAAAGACTGCTTATCAAACTTGGTAAAAGACTGTAGATTTGATGCAGAGTGAGAGAATTAGAAACAGAGGTAAAATAATTCCAGAATATGAGACAATATTTGCAATTAATAAAACTAGAATATATAAAGAGCTCTTAAAGTCAATAAGACAAAACTGAGTTTGTTTTTTAAGGCAACAGTAATTTATACTAAAGGGAACATAAATCTACTATAAACATTTTGAAAAGGTGCTTAGGGAACTTCACTTTAAAAAATAAAAACATGTTAAATGATCAGGTTTTGTAGGGATGTGGAGAAGCCGAATGTTTATATTGCCCGGGGGGTGGGGGTGGGTGAAAGTTTTTACACTCACTTTGCAAAGGAATTTGGAGAGATCTGCATTGCATTAATTCTAAGATGCTTCTCAACCTACACTCCCCACCCTACCCTTACATTTTAATATTTCTGAAATCCAGATTCATTTTATAGTTTTTGGTATCTTAAGAGCCTAAATGATAGCAATTTTTTTGCAACTTAGGTGGCCTTTTAGTTTTAATAAAATATGTAGTAAAGGTGAAGATGTTCACACTCTGTGATGCAGTAATTTGATTCCTAAACATATCTCTAGAGAAACTCACAACTATACACAAAGACATGTATAAGGGTGCTCGATGCAACATTTTTTACTTTAAAAAATTTTATCCTAAGAAGCTGGCAAAGTTGGTTTCTTTGATGCTTGTATCAATAAGAACTGCTGTCTACTGTTGACAGTAAAGTGGTTTTAAATAGAGAAAAATGTAGTCTTCCATAAGAGGTCCAGGAGAATTGCTTAATTTTGTGACTCTGTGAGCACCTCAAGAACCTAGATTCTTTCCAGTTCTCTGCTTTGCTATGGTTAGCTGCTGACTGACCCCTTCTCTTATATTTGTTCATTTCTTGATCACATTTCTGACTTAATGATGATGTTTAGGGGCTTCAGATTTACTCTTTACTCCTGCTATTACATTTGTTTCAACTCCTCTATTTCCAAGTAATTACAGATGCACATGAAGTTGTAAAGATAGGACAAAGAGGTGCTGTGTGCAAACCACTGCGTTCCTCCCAATGGTTACATCTTACCTAACTTTAAAACAATATCAAAAGCAGGAAGCTGACATTGGTACAGTGTGCCTGTGCATAACTGGATGTCATTTTGTCACACGCGTACATATATGAAACCAGAGAAGTAGAGAATCATTCCATCACAACAAAGATTTCCCTGGTGACATCCTTTATAGTCACACTCCCTGTGTTCGCTTTCCCCACCCCTAACCCCTGGAAACCACTATTTTGTTGTCTTCCTATCATTCTTTTAGACAGTAAAACACTATCCTTTGCTCCCTTTCCTAAGTATCACAAAAATAGGATGATGGATAGATGGATGGATGGATGGATGGATGGATGGAATGATGAAGCAAATGTAACAGAACATTAGTTACAGAATCTGGGTATATGGTTTTTCACTACACAATTTTTTCATTTGTCTGTATGCTTGCAATTTTTATCCATACAATGTTGTAACAAAATTCGCCTAAATGTCCACCAATAAGGGAATAGCTGGGTAAATTATATTTCTACAGTGGGTGACTTGACAGCATTTAAAATGATGGAACTAAATCCATAGGTAACAATATGGATAAATTTCATAAAGAGCAGTTGGATTAAGTCACAGAATAACTCATGTGATATAATAACAATATCACAAAGATCATCACCATTTTGAAGTTTTTTTTCCTACTTGTTTTTATAATTGATTACATAATAACATCATGTGTGACATCTGGGTATTGGTGAGGATATAGGCACTTGTTAAATTCTCTTTATTTTTCATATCTGAAATCTCTTATTAAAGGGATGCCTGGGTGGCTCAGTGGTCGAGCATCTGCCTTTGGCTCAGGGAGTGCTCCCTGGGCCCTGGATCGAGTCCCGTATGGGGCTCCCTCTGCCTATGTCTCTGCCTCTCTCTCTCTGTGTGTGTCTCTCATGAAGAAGTAAATAAAAATCTAAAAAAAAAAAAAAAGAAAAAAAAAGCTGAAACCTCTCATTAAAAAAAAATTGAATAAATAAGAAATGCCACAGATAGGCCTGCAGACAATGGAAGATACTGGCTCAAAAGTAAACTTCAGAAAAGTGTGAGTCAACTTATGCTAACTTATGTACATGTTCCCCTATGGTTCTCAGGTCATGGGACACATATGCCAATTACTTTAAATTAGAACAAGGTACTTGAGGAAGAAAACATGTTATCTTTAAATGACCTCGATCAGTGCTGGCTTTAGGTGTTCATAGAGGTCCCGTGACAGCATCAGAAAATAAGAAAGCAGATAAATTTAACACACATTTAGCAATTACCCCTGCGAGTATGGCCTTACCAGTGCAAGTGCTGGTTACCATTACAAATAAAACCCGTAAAGCCCCTTTAAAACAAGAGGCCAAGAGCTTGGATTGTGCAGTCAACAGACATATATAAACAAATATTTTTTTACAAACCAAAATTGCTCTATGTTTTTCTCATCACAAAAGTTAGGACAGTGTTACCTTCAATGAACAGAAATGAAGTTTTGATCTTCTGAGTAGCTGGAAACATTCCATTTCTCTGGGTGGCTATGACAAAAGTGTTCACTGTATAATTATCCACTGAACCATTCACATGTTTTATGCATATCTCTGTATTTTGTTATGTTTCACAATAAAAGAAGAGGTGTCCTAAATTTGTGTAAATTAGGACTGGTGGCTCGGAGTACAATTTTTAGTAACAGTATCATATGTGAACTCAAAAGCTGCTGTCTCTCAAATACTTTGGATGGAAGTGAAAGTGGCATGCTTGGAAAAACCGTGAAATGACTCAGAAGTGGGCTCTAGTCATACCAGAGAAAATCACATGGGAAATGCATGTGAATGTTTGAGAGAAATTGTTTCCTGAGATGTGAGTAAAAAATAAGCCTCATTTCCAAATTATAATTCCATGTGTAAAGTATTATGTGCAACAAAACAATAAACTCATTATTTTTAAGTTTGATGTGAGACATTATCTATATCCTGCAGCTGTAAATTATAAGTGTAATTTGGCTAAAAATCCTGCAAAGTTAAGAATCTTCTCATGGAGAAAACGCAGTCACCATATATCTGGGGCCATCTTGTGTGTAGGTACATGCAATTTTTCAAAATTAAAAAAGCTGTAGCTCCGGATCTTTCTCTCTTAGCTAGTGTATCTCACAGACTTGTCAAAAGTTATATCTGGAAAGAGCTTCATAAACCATCCAGGTTCTCATTCTCTCATGTGGAGCAAAAGAAGGAGGGAGAGTTTGATCTCTC